>NW_012102776.1:3346884-3358814 GCF_000951045.1 Mandrillus leucophaeus
AGTAGAGACGGGGTTTCACCGTGTTAGCCAGGATGGTCTCGATCTCCTGACCTCGTGATTCGCCCGTCTCGGCCTCCCAATGAGTTCTTCATCTTTCTATAGTTTCCACATTCTTTGCCATTTGACTTTGTAGTACTCCCTCTAATGTCAACCAATTTATTTTCCTGCACCATTGATACTGAGGCTGGGAATGTGAATTGATTGAGACAACAGAATGCAGGCAGAAAGAAGTGTTGGGTACTAATTGTGCTCCTAAGCCTTAGGACTCATCCACTGTTTCTGCTTGACCCTCTTATGCTTCTGCTGCTGCCATGAGAAGCACATGTATTGGGTAGCCTGTTATGCCAAAGATAAAAAACACATAGAGCAGATCTATATCCAACCTGACTCTGGGAGCCAGCACCATCCAATCCTAGTGTAGGTCTGTCAAACTCGACTTGATCTCAAACAGAAGAGAGAAAAAATGATTTCTGTTTTAAGCCACTGAGTTTTGGGATGGTCGTTATACAGCTTATTATGCTAAGAGCTAGCCAGTTCACATTAGAACAGCACCTTCCAAAGCTTGGGTGGAAGAGGGCTGCTGAGATGGATAGCATTGTTGGGGGAATACTAATACCTTGGGTACAGGCATAGAGGTAGGAGTATTAATGGCCAAGTTTATGAGTAGCACATTCAGGCAGGTGTTAAAAACCCATCAATTTCACAAGTGCTAAGAATCCCATCAGGACTCTAATACAGGGAAACAACCATTCTTCCTTATTTTCTACCTCAGTTAATGTAGCAAAGGACAAAAAGAGAACATAAGCACAAAGACCAGTACTTCGTTAATGAAAGAAGAATGTTTCAAACTGGAATATAACAGAGATTTTAATCATTTACAAAAGAGTAGGGATTTTAACCTAATAATAGAATGCTAGCAGGTTGAAATATATTGGGGTCTACTCTTCAGTTTGTTTTCTTAAAATAGTTATGCTAAAGTAAAAGTAGAGTTTGTATTTCACACTGCGGACTCAATTGATCTACAATCCTTCGTGTTCTTCCTTCAAGTTCTAACATAATGGACTCCACTGGGATGCTGCTCAAGATTAATAGTTGGACTCAACAGCCTTAAAGAGTCAATTGCACTAATTTACGTAGACTCTGTGCATAGACTGGACAAATAGGACTTCTTATAGGATAATGCTTTTGTAATTATTGTTTGGAAGTATGACATTACAGTAACATAAAACCTGCAGCACAAATAAAGAATAGATTTTACCCCTCCAAATTCCTAAGGTCAATTTCCAAAATACCTGACTGCAACCACATTAGGGGAAAGGAAAAAAACTGACCTTACAATTTACAAAAATAAAAGTGATACAGTATTTTGTCTCAGTTTGTTTTTACTACGTTAAGCCAAAATTTAGTATATATATTTGAACACTAACAAATATTTAGAAAATATTATATATGTATATCTCAATATATATACATACACTATAAACATATTGTGTGTGTACATATATATGTGTATACACATACAAAATTTAGTGTGTGTGTACATAGATATATATGTATATGCATACACGTAGACACACACACTCTAAGTTTATAGGCTATTTTTGTTGGTAAAGTTTCCTGAACACTATGTGGGTAATAACTATAAAAAATATAAAATTTGTGTTCTTTTCCTGAAAGGTTTATTGGTTTGCACTTCCAGATAGTGAAAAATGAGAACTATGGAACAATGATTGCCCAAGGAACAAAACATATACACAAACCTTTGATTTAGTAACCATAGCCAATCTCTGTGGTAGCTCACTTAATAAAGTGGTTACAGTCATTTTGGGGGGCTCCCCAGGGTGAAATGTTCCACTTTTTATAGCTTTGTATATAATTAAAAATCTGCTGCAACTATGACCTTGAGTATCTCCTCAAAAAACGTATAATTAAATAACCAGAATCTCTAGTAAATAACAGCTGCAAGGTAAGCAACAGAAAAATGCCATCTGAGCAGTATTTTATTTACATCTTTCTGAACTACAAACTTCTTTGCTCTAATGCTTTTCGAATAGAATGTCATCCATCCTGGCTTTACAGGGAGCTCTTGATATCACAAGCTTCAATGGCCCTTTTGCAATTAAGGTGAGGTATCTGCCATTTCACTCAATCCACCAAAGACAGGTTTATATAATCATTCCAGAAATGTTCCTTCCTACTGGGTAAGATTTAAGAAGTGTTGATTTTGAGTAGAAGAGAAAAAAAGATGTTTATTCTTTATATCCATAATTCTGGCTTTAGTATATAAAACCACGCTATCGATCCATTCTTAGTAAATTGTACAATTTTTCATACTGTCCAGTGTTACTATCATGTAAACACAATCTATTGTTAAGAAATGTCACATAACTTTTTCATGAAACACATTATGTAGCCATAGAATAAAGATTAAGTAAACATGAGCTGGAAATTTGCTCAGCATTTTTCTTCCAATGATGAACTATTATAGCTACCAACTATCAGATGGAATTTTACAGGTTGGCAAGAAGCCGATCACAGCTTATGCACTTACTGAAGAACTTCTAGGACCAATTTCCCTGTTATCACTAAAAGTCTACTTCAGAGCAAAATGACCACAACATGTACTTCTATCATTCATTAGCCATATTTTAATATGCAAACATTGCTAATATAAGAAAAAAAAGTAGACAAACTTGGGACATACTGACTTGCATTAATATGATGCCAAGCATTTCCCCAACAGTTTTTCTTTAGGCAACCTCTTATAAACTTAAACATATGCCATACATGTAACATTAACTAAAGTGCTCGGGAAAAAATGTCACATGACTGAAGAGGTGCTTTCCTTTGGGAACTTGGTAAATGAAAAGGTCTCATAAAATGTTTAACTTGGCATTGAGTATCAAAAAGAAGTTTTCATCTTGGGCTATAAATTAGGATAAAATAGGTAAATCAAAAGGATTAATATCTCCAAGTATAGGCTTTGAGGATACATTTGAATATGTAGGTACCATGCAGAAAAAAAAAAAAAAGAAAGAAAGAGCAGTTTTATTTGTCAGTAATCACGCTGCTGTAGACATTCCACATGTAAAAGAAATGGTCAGAGCACATGAATTTTCTTCAAGGAACCACAGTGAGTTGACTGAATTGCATACAAATAACTGACACTTAAAAAGGTGTACCTCTAATGTTTTCTAATACAATCACACAACACATAATGTTTCCCTCAATGACAAACTGCATGTAAGACAGTAGCCCCATAAGATCATAACATTGTATTTTTACTGTACTTAGGTTTAGATACACAATACCATTGTGTTCCAGTTCCCTACAGTCTTCAATACAGTAACATGCTGCACAGGTTTGAGGCCTAGAAGCCACAGGCTATACCATATAGCGTTGTAGGTTATGTAGGTTTGGGTAAGTCCATTCTATGATGTTCACACAATGATGAAATCACCTAAAGATGTATTTCTCAAAAGCATCCCTGTCATTAAGTGGTGCATGACTGTACTGTCAAAGCAATGAGATGGATACATAGGTCTCTGTCAAAAATGTGCATACAAATGACCTATTTGCACATGTAAGTGTCAAATCTGTATAATCTCTATTGAAGAACAGCTCTCAAGAAGTTGTGGGCAGAATATGAAGCATGTCCTACCAAGTTACAATGCTCAATTTAACTGAATATCATAAGTGATTGATACTTTAGAATAACCCCCAAGTCAATGCTATGTATATTTTTCAGGAGTCAACAGGATATCAACATTGAGATCATTCTTTCAAATGTAAAGAAACTTTTGTGCAGAACTAAAAGTGTTAAAGTGGGGACTCAAATCTTGGCACATCCAAAGCCCATGCCCTTAGGGCTTATGCCAAACTGTCAGTCTGATACATTTTATTACATATTGTAATTACCAACTATAAGTTTGAGATCTACTGACAGGCACTTTTAAAGCTGAATCAGCCAATTTAGAGCAACAGCTGAGAACACTGTTACAGAACATGCAGAATTAATGAAAGCTACACACCAAAATGAAACCTTGACACAGGCACCAAAATTTTGACCAGATGGTATGGGGTTCAATTGTGTCTAGCTTTCCGTCAAATCTACATGAATTGTTTGAGACTCTAGAAAAAATTACTTGAGAAAAACAAACACAACACAATGTATACAATGGATAAAATATAAAACCTTCCCACTCCTGCCAAATTCAGTTCTGGTTTGTTTCTCCCCAGAAGCTGACATTGAGACAAGGATGTAGATGCAGGCAGTCTTTATTTGAGAGGTCATCCCAGGAAGTGCAGGTGAGAAAGTAGATAGACTGAGACCAGGATAAGACCCCAGAGTTTCTCCTAAGGGTATGAAAGCTTCAGCATTTCCTCACTGAGGAGGCCTGAGCAAACCTCCCAAGGGCAAAGAAACTAAGACCCAAGAGCACTGGAAAGGGGAAGGTGTCAGCATTTGTAGGAACACAAACGTGAGCACAGGGAGATGAGGCAGGGCAGCAACACTGTCTGCTTCAAAGGAAGAAGCATCACAGAATCATAGTGCTGTTTGCTCACTCGTCTGCCTTTCCAAAGAAGTGATGAGTTTCCAGCCTCTAGGAAGCAGAGGTAACGTCTTTCTAAATCTGCTGTCCTTATTGTGACCTTTTCTCTTGGACTCACCCACATATCTGTTAGGCACCACATGGGCTCTCAGGTGGCCTTTGCATTTCTGCACCCTGTACTGGGACAGGAAGGGTGAAAGCTGGGGTAGGTAGGGCTGTGTTCCTGCTGCTCCTGCCATTGCTGCTGTTGCTCCCAACTCTGCAGCCATGGCTGTTAACACTATCTTCTCCTGACCTCCACTTGATGAATACTGTATCAGGAGAGGCTAGTCTCTGCCCATGAAAGTGTCTATATGTTTGCTTTCCCTTTGTGCTTCTCAGACTACACTTTCCTTGCCTTCCGATTTTGATCCTAATCCATGCCATCTGGAAAGGAAACCTGATCCTTGGCCATTCACTCAAAGCAACAGGGAATTAATTGTCTTCTAATAGTTTCAGAAGTGAGGTTTCTGCGCCTTAAGATCTATTGGTGAGTGTCAGAAAATACTGGACATTTAATTTGTACATATATTAACTAACCCATTTATAATTTCCATCCATTTTATATCTTATGTTTTACAATATGACATATAGTTTGTAAATATACAAATATTGAATGTGACCAAAAAACATTTTTTTAAACCATGATGCACACTACTAAAAAAGTTTGAAGCATCAGATTTGAGATAATTCATCTGTTATCCCATGAACACAGATCAATGGCCTCTGTCAAAATCCCATTTTAAAAAATTCCAGTTTTTAAAGGAACATTTGGATGCCTGCTATCATTTGTCTAGAGCAGTCCCCTAGGCTTCAAAACCTTATGGCCTCATGGTTACAATGTCTAGTCCAAATAACTCTGGGCATTCACTGTGAAATGTTTGATCTGCTTAACTCTGTAATTTGTTTTGGGGATTTGTTTTTTTTTTTAAAAAAGCCTTTGAGGAAAGTGTCCTGTGGACTGAGACTCTTTCATTGTTCCATGCAACAAATAAACTTACCCAACAGGGATTCCAAATAGTAACTTATAGAAAAGACTATACTTATAGTCTCGATGTCAAGTTCAACAGTTTTGTTGCACACAAGATAAGCCATATTAACCTAACTTAATATATTACACTTTTTCACTATTAATTATGATGAACAGATTGTCTTTTCATTGTGCTGTGTCTGCTTAACAATTCTATAAGCACCTTATGAACAAAGACTTTGTCATCTACTTTATTTAAGCTCCAAGAACACCTCGCAGACTGCTATGGTTAAAAATGACATTCAAGAACATGATACAATCATATCCAATGAAAGGATGTATTTATTCAACTTTTGAAAGTTACTCCCTGGTTTTGAAACAGATTTGGTGATCAAGATTGTTATGAACCATCTGCGACATCCTGGAATGAATGCAAGGTTGAAGGGAGCTGTGACAGTTCTGACCTGGTCCTAGTCAATAAGGAGTTAAAAATTAATCTACATATGTTCTTTAGCATTTATGAATTCCATCCTCTTGTCTTACTTTTCCAGGTTATTAATTATTGTTTTCACTCATACGAGGAAAAATGACATACTTTGGTAGAGTGCTTCTCTGTTTACAAGACAAATTCAAATTATCCATTAAGTCCACAGCAAAATTCTATGGAAAAGAGATTATTGTCATCATCCTCATTTTACATAAGAGGATAATGAGGCTCAGATAAATTAATGCTTTGTCCAAGGACATTCAGATAAAAAGTGACAAATCCAGGGCACGTAAGCTCTACTTTTGTGACTTAAAAGCCACAACAGGCTTTCTATGTCACCGATTTGTATCTTATCCAGTTCTTGTGTGTTTATGTGACTATTTTTCCAGAACTGCAGATATAGAATACTGTCCTTTTATAGCAAAATAGAATAACATACATTGATTAAATTTTGATACTAGTTTTTTGCAGATGCCTGCATTTTGTTGATTCTTTTTGGTCACGAGGGCAGATTGAATTGATATTTTCAAAGAACAAATCTCCTGACCTTCTTGGTAAGAAGTTATAGCTTACAGCCTATTAGATTAAAAAGCATAGGCCAGGCATGGTGGCTCATGCCTGTAATCCCAGAACTTTGGGGGGCCGCGGCAGGCAGATCAAGAGGTCAGGAGATCGAGACCATCCTGGCGAAGATGGGGAAATCCCGTCTCTACTAAAAGTATAAAAAATTAGCCGGGCATTGTGGCGGGTGCCTGTAGTCCCAGCTACTCGGGAGGTTGAGGCAGGAGAATGGCGTGAACCTGGAAGGCAGAACTTGCAGTGAGCTGAGATCGTGCCACTGCACTCCAGCCTGGGCGACAGAGTGAGACTCCGTCAAAGAAAAAACAAAAGCATAGCATGGATTCCTTTTTCTTAGGAAGGCAACTTGTATTTAGGATAATCCTAGTTGTTTTAGATTTAAAAATCCAATATCATAAAGGGGTGATCTTACCTAACACTATAACAGAGAAGGTACAGACCTAAGGCTAACTGCTAGATAAATTTGCTATATACATCCCTACGAACACAAATTATGCCTCTTACTTGAATTTGTCCTCTTTTCTGTTTTTGTTTTTGCTTTTTTTTTTTTCTTCCAGGGATTGGCTTGTTGCATATTGAGGAGCTGATAATCCTGTTTGCTTTACATTTTCTATAAAGAAATGGTCTCAGAGCCCAATTTTAATATCAGAAACCTCAACTACAGTGGGGCTTCATTTTTTGATGTCAGTCTAATGCCAGTATATTTCATTTGTGTAAATAGTAATTTACAAGTTATCCTTGGAACACTGGGTTTCTTGTCTCTTAGCCACAGGCAGGAAGGAGCCACCACAACCCTACATTCTAGATAAAAAACACTGCAGTAAGAACATGAAATAAAACCAAGTCTTTGTTCACAGTTAATAGTGTTTTAAGTTGTTTTGAAGTAAAAAAAAAAAAAAAAAAAAAATGCAGAAAAATAAAACACAAAAACAGTTTTTTTAGAGTTGCCTGAGAGATTTCAGTTCTATTTCATTTAAGGCTTATAAAGAAAAAAAAATCAATGATACTATCTTCTCTTCAGCATCATAAATTGGTTCCCTGATTTTGAAAGCTAGAGTACGTGGTTACTCTGATTAGTTCCTGTCCTCTGGAGGCCTCCAACGACTTCTGTGAATAAGTAGCACTGAAATATTTTGCCAATACATAAGTAAACAAGAGCATATCAGCAGTTAAGCACATTTTATGAGCTGAGTGAGATGGAATATTCATAAGTGTAATGGAACAGAGGATGGGCATGGGAGTGCCACATCTTTCAGAATAGAGAGATAACCTGCAGAGACATTAATGTTCCCAAACCATTTAAAAAATAAAATACAATATGCTATGGACTAGATACCATTGGGATGGCCTAAGAAGGAATTCTCCTTCTATACAGGATGCTAAATTTAATTTTTCTGAGAAAAATAGGTGAGTTGATCCACATTTGTTGTTTCAAAAAGTGAAGCTTTTGTTGATTAGGCTTTGTTTTTCATTTTCATGGTTGGAATACAATTAAATTCTATAGACAGATGGGCTTTAGCCATGCTAATTACTATGGTAATCAATTAACTCAGCGGCTGTTTAGACTAGAGAAAGCTACATAAACAACAATCTGAAATTTTGTCTTTTCTAAGACAGCTGTCGAAACATTACCTATCATGTACATAATTCATAAAATATCTAAATGACCATGTTGTTATGGTACACTTTTAAAAATTTCTTTGGAATCTCTCAATATACTCTGTCCTATTTGGAAGGTAATAAATTTCATTCTATAAAGACTGGCCCAAAATGTCACCATAAATGAAGTGATGTGCCATATAAATACCTTTTGAGGTGTCTTGGCCAGTGGCTAGATCTTTCCTGCTTGGGTGGACTGCATGCTATTACTCTGTACACTAAAGAGTCATGTCACAGAGGTGAGTGTATGTGGATAACATGGAAAGTGGTCATTTTGAGAATTTTTATTGTATGATAAGTAAGTGTGTAGTACCATCAACAAATTCATAAAGTTAAACTATGATATCCACTAATTACAGGCCAAACATCCTTAAACCATAAATCTGACATCCAAAAAGCTCGAAAATCTAAAACCTTTTGAGTGCCAACATGATGACACAAGTGGAAACTTCCACATCTGACCTCATGAGAGGGGTCTTAGTCAAAATGTAAGTTAAAACTTTGTTTCATGCACAAATTATCGTATAAAATTACCTTTAGGCTAAGTGAATAAGGTGCATTTGTAACATACATACATTTCGTGTTTATACTTAGGTCTCATTTTAAAGACACCTCATTGTGCATAAGCAAATATTCCAAAACTTCAAAACACTATGAAATTTCAAACATTTCTAGTCTCAAGCACTTCAGATAAGGGAAACTCAACCTGTACTTACATTCACATTAAACCACCCATAAATAATTTTGGAGATCCCTGATGCAGACAGCATCCACCTAGTTTCCAATAAAATATCTTAACAGGCTGGAGAATAACGAAGACCAGGTTGAAGGGCAGTGAAACTATTGTATTACTGTAAAGCAAATAAAACAATTATGAAAAAATTAGTTATTTAACCTAAGGGTACAGCTTTTAAAATTCTCTATCTTTTCTAAATTGCGCTGAAAATCTCAAGTTATGATTTAACTCTCTTAATAAGTCTTCATTACACATGAAAGGTAATACCAGGTACATACTTAAAGGAAGAAATCCCAATGTAGCAAGCAAATGTATGTATTTAGCATGGTTTAATTATTGTATATGTTACATAGTGACATTTATGTATAGGTATTCTATTTTTTTTCACTAAAAAGACAACTATTTTGCTTAGTATAGCAAGAGATAGTAGTTTCAATATCAACTGACTATCATAACTGAAACCATCAGTTATCTGGATTTCATTTTTGTTTTTTCTTTTTTGCTGCATTAAGTTTTTAGAAAGAGGCAAATTACAAAAGGTATTGTGGATTTATTCCAAACAATAACTTTGGGGTTATTTACTTGGTTAGTATGAAATCAGTACCATCTCTTCTGTTTTCTGGGCATTTAGGCCACACAATCAGAATTGATTTCTGAGTGATAGCCTGGAGACTCTGCAGTAATCTCACTTATCAAAAAAGATTTAATTATGTTCTTATATTGTACTTACTAAGGGATAAAAGTAAGGGAATATACTTCACAAAGAATTCCTCAAGAAAAGTTTTGATAACCTCGGTTACTTCAGATTTACACACCTCAATAATTCAGATAACCCGTTTCTCAACAGACTATATGATAGGGATTTATGGTATAACAACAGTTTATGTTTAGGTGTGTGCGTGTGTGTATGTGTACGTGTATATAGATATATTATATTTTTATATATATATACATATTTCCAATATCTCCAAGTTCATTATACAGTCAGAAGACGTTTTCATTTAAAGTTTTGAGTTGGGAGAATTATACACACAGTATTTGAATCACAAATCATGCTGGGTAAAATGAAAGAATCAAATAATGTCTACACAGAAGCACTAAACACAGGGGACTGTGTTTATCTTTACAGATTCCAGGCTGTTTTGCAACAGACTTAAGGGCTGGATGGGTGGCTGGACTATGGAATCCAAAGGATCCCTGCCAACCCTGACATCCTGTGACCTATGGAATGATGACAGCTCATTGGCCAGACCTTGAGGCTTTTTGCTTTCCAGTGTCTGTTCTCAGTAAAAGGTAAAATGCTGAAAAACACATAAATGTAAAATGCTACCCAAAGTAAAAAATTACAGTGAGATAATAAAACATATCACATAGAATTTAAGTATGTTCAGTATGAAGGCAATGGTATAAAAAATATGTTAGTTTCTTTTCATGTGAACTCACAATTTTTGCTTTATGAAAAACAAAAGGAAGCTTATCCTACAAAAATAATTTCATCTGCTATTAAAAAAACAAAAGTCCCAGTATAATCCCCCTCGCTATGGTTTTAAGAACAAATTGTACAAAGCTATTTGGGGAAAAAAAGATAAAGGAACACTGAATTTAAGTCTTACTGGTTTCTCAATCTGTTCTTTAGCAGAGTGGTTTGCATGTGACATCTCACATGATAATTGTTTCCAAACTCAGGAGAAACCACTAGTAATCTCTGATAAACTTGTCAGGGTACAAAGAACCATAACATAATATTATTGAGTCAAAGGGTCATTCATCTGTAAAAATGGTGAAAATTACAATGCTAGATTTTTTTTTTCTTAAAATTAAAAAAAAAAAAATCCTCATATCATGAAACACTGTCTTTCCAGTTGAAAGCTCTAAGTCAGGTCATCTTCCTTCTCAGCCTTTGCGTCTCCACTCTGGCCCACCCGGCAAGGCTGACTCCTTGTCATCTTTCTAAACCCAGCTCTTTCAGGATGTCTTCTCTGCCCAGCATCCCTCACCAGCTTCTTCATCTCTTCTCCAGATATTATTAATTTCTCCTAAGGTATCATGGTTCCTACTGTGCTATTTTTTTACACCTCAATTTGTGTGTGTGCATGTGCCCTAAGTTAGACTGTGAGCTCCTTTAAGAATACAGCCTATATTTAACATTATTCGTGTCTGTTTCCCTAGAACTTAGCACATGCTTCACATACACTGGGTGTTCAGTCAACGTTTCTAATATAAGCAAATATGAGTATGGAAACATTATGATAATTAGAGTAGTGAGTGAGACATAGTCTTCCATCGGAGACAAACGCATGAGAAAATAATTCTTTAGGCTGATGTGAACTTCCTTCTCTCCATAATGGTATAATGGTATAATGTTGTCCTTATAACAACACTTTAAAGAAGTGGGGGACTAGGCAGAGGATATTGACTATCTTGGTTCATAAGTAGGTACACCTGCAAGGACCAAGCCAGGGAAACATGAGTTCTGTACGTGCAATACACTTTTTTGTGAGATGCAGTCTCGCTCTGTCACCCAGGCTGGATGCCAGTGGCGCAATCTCGGCTCACTGCAATCTCCACCTCCCAGGTTCATGTCATTCTCCTGCCTCAGCCTCCAGAGTAGCTGGGACTACAGGCGCCTGCCACCACGCCCGGCTAATTTTTTGTATTTTTTGGACAGACAGGGTTTCACCGTGTTAGCCAGGATGGTCTCGATCTCCTGACCTCGTGATCCACCTGCCTCGGCCTCCCAAAGTGCTGGGATTACACGCGGAAGCTACTGCGCCTGGCCATAAAACACTTTATTAAACATAGAGGAAAATAACTGGCATGCAAGGATTTCTACCCAATCATCATTTGCCTTGAAGGACTTTTCACCCTTACCATGACAGCCTCCTGTGTGTGTGTGTGTGTGTGTGT
>NW_012102776.1:3363869-3365564 GCF_000951045.1 Mandrillus leucophaeus
GGGTTTCACCGTGTTAGCCAGGATGGTCTCGATCTCCTGACCTCGTGATCCGCCTGCCTCGGCCTCCCAAAGTGCTGGGATTACACGCGGAAGCTATTGCGCCCGGCCATAAAACACTTTATTAAACATAGAGGAAAATAACTGGCATGCAAGGATTTCTACCCAATCATCATTTGCCTAGAAGGACTTTTCACCCTTACCATGACAGCCTCCTGTGTGTGTGTGTGTGTGTGTGTACACATGTGTGTGTAAGTTGGGGTGGGGGAGAGTAGGGGGAAGGTGGCTGTGCCCAAGTGTCAGAGAGAGGCATATTGGACTCTAGGGTGGCATCCTGAATGCATTTTCCTATAGAACTGATATCAAGTGGGTTGCCTCAAAGGTTCATCTCATTCATTCACTCCCTTCAAGGCAATGGCCCATCTACCCTATATCCCATTTTAGAGATGCTCTGTGTTATCCACACACTCCATTTCTTTTACACTCCCCACCTCCAAGGGGTATGTATGCACATTCTGTCCATTTTACTCAAGAAACATGTTTCTTCTCTACTGCTTTGGCTTCAGTTCTCCTGACATTTCCACACTCTAGCAACAGCTCCCTCTTTGAACCACTGGAAAAGCCTGCTACCTGGCCCTTCTGCCACGTTATGTCCTCCATGTGTTGCAAGAAGCCTCTTCGTTAAGTCAATTTAAAAAAAAAAAATCACAAATACCTGCTTCAAATCTTTTCCCTTTCCTTTCATTCCTTACTTCTTGTTTCTTTCTTTTTTGGAGGGGGAATTATTGTTAATTGATAATATTTAATATTTAAACTCCTTAGATTCACATATGACTTCATACATTGGCTCCAACTAATTTTTTTCCAGTTTCATATCCTGGTACTCAAAGTCATGTACATTATTTTATTGCATAAAATGTCTCATCTTTCTCTAGAAATAACAGTCCTTGCCATAAATTCCTGCTTTTGTAACATGAAACGGCTTTCCTTTGGAGTGAGACCACTTTTCACCTGAAACATGCTCATCCTTCAACATCCAGCTTGTCTCCTCCTTAGGAAAACATCCTCTGTTCTGTTGGTGATACTGAAGGCAGTAAGTACCCTGAAAATGTCTTTGTAAAAGGTTTTGCCTTTAGTATTGTGATTACCCATTCACCTGTCTATCCCTTTCCAGAAATGTGAGCTCCTCAAGGGCAGGCTCCAAGTCTGACTTTCCTACTGTGCACATACGATGGTACTTGCCACGCCAAGAAACAAATCCTTACTGTTTGGGGAAAAAACAAAAGTACAAAGAATACAACTCTAATATGAACAAAACGAATGATAATATGCTGTTTAGAAAGTATTGAAAAACCAGGCACGTTGGCTCACACCTTGGGAGGCCGAAGTGTGGTGGATTGCTTGAGCCCAGGAGTCGGAGGCCAGCCCGGGCAACATAGTGAGACCCCGTCTCTCTTAAAAAACAAACGAACAAAAAAACACAGCCCTGGCAACATAGTGAGACCCCGTCTCTATTAAAAAAAAAATACAACAATTAGCCGGGCATGGTAGATTGTGCCTGTAGTTCCAGCTTTTCAGGAGGCTGAGAGAGGAGGACTGCTTGAGCCCACGAGGTCGAGGCTACAGTGAGCTGTGATCATCCCACTGCACGCCAGCCTGGGTGACAGGATAAGACCCTGTCTCAAAAAAACAAAAAAA
>NW_012102776.1:3366530-3376738 GCF_000951045.1 Mandrillus leucophaeus
CCTTGGCGGAAGCCCTGCTCAGCGGAAGCCTTGAGACCTTTTCTCAGGTGCTGATGGCGCAGCAAAGGGAAAAGGCCTTGAGAGAGCAAGAGAGGCTTCGTCTTTACACGGCCGACCCCCTGGACCGGGAAGCTCAGGCCAAAATAGAAGAGGAAATCCGGCAGCAGAACATTGAAGAAAACATGAATATAGCGATAGAAGAGGCCCCCGAGAGTTTCGGACAAGTGACGATGCTCTACATTAACTGCAAAGTGAATGGGCATCCTTTGAAGGCTTTTGTTGACTCTGGCGCCCAGATGACCATTATGAGCCAGGCTTGTGCCGAGCGATGTAACATCATGAGGCTGGTGGACCGACGGTGGGCTGGGGTTGCTAAAGGAGTGGGCACACAGAGAATTATTGGCCGTGTTCATCTAGCTCAGATTCAAATTGAAGGTGATTTCTTACAGTGCTCTTTCTCCATACTTGAGGATCAACCCATGGATATGCTTCTAGGCCTAGATATGCTCCGGAGACATCAATGTTCCATCGATTTGAAGAAAAATGTGCTGGTCATCGGCACCACTGGCACACAGACTTACTTTCTTCCTGAGGGAGAGTTGCCCTTATGTTCTAGGATGGTAAATGGGAAAGATGAGTCTTCGGACAAGGAAATTACACGTTCTGTCATGGATTCAGGACGAAAAGAGCATTAAAGCACGTTATAAATATGTCACCACCTTGAGGGAGGCTCAGGTCCCCGGAAATTATACAGTAAGAGCTCACTGGCAATGTAATCATTAAAAATCATCAGTAACAACTAAACCTGGCCTTGGGACTACGTTCTCAGATGGGTAACTACCTCAATCCTGATTCCTTGGTCTTGGTCCCTCTTCCATTTCCCTTGTCCAGAGATAACTGAAAGACATCCTGGGAAGGCTCTGGAGGCTGCAGCTGATTTCCAGATAATCCATGAAAAAGAAAACCAGCTTCTTCCTTTAGAGACACTATCCTATCAGATTACAGGTGGCTTATTCAAATTATTGCTATTTTGCAGAATTCCCTGGAAAAATGCTATGGCTGCAGACCTTACAAGGCATCCACATAAAACTATTTCATGTCGGCACTAACAATTCTTTATATTGAGAGAAATATGCCCATTTTCACAGGTTTTGTTTTCTTTGGGAAAGGCATTAGAAATGGTGGGTCAATTACACTGTGATGTTAACTAATACACGGCTGTTTGGGGCAGCATAAAGACCAATTTCCTCATATTTACACCTTCCCTTCTCTTGGATCCCCTGCAGTCACCCTGCAATCCACAGCTAAAGACTCTTTTTGCCACATTTGAGAAAGTGGATTTATCTCCAAGGATGCTACATTAATTTTCTATTTCCCCTGCATTCAAAGAAACTCTCACTGTAAAACAAAGGCAATAAATTAGATTTTTTTTAAAAAAAGAAATTATGGTACTTCTTGGGAGTCAACTTGTACAGTAGTGGGAGTGAGAGGTAGGCACAGGCAGTGGTCCAGGTTCTCTAATACTCATTGCAACTAGATCATCTCTCTCTCGCTTTTTTAAAGTAAAAATCTGCTTTACACATTAAGCTGCTGCTACATCAATATTGTTTGAACAAATGTGTTCACTGTTAAAATAACATTTGAAAGCTTTTGAATGAGAAGATCTCTAAGGCCTCATTCAGAATTATCCATTCCGACAATGTTAGTCTTTATTACAACTGACAGTGGAAAATGGAAGTCCCTAGACTTAATTACAACCCATGGCTAAAGTACCTGAGAGAAAAGTTTCAGCTTCCTGAGGCCATCAGATGCAGGGGAAATGTTTCAGGACAATAATTTATCAAGACTGGTATTACAACAGTGGATTCAAAACCAAGAAGTGTATGCGTTGATTACACTTAATTACTTAGACAAATTAGTTCATCTACTTTACAATTGAGATTCCTCACCTATGAATTTTTTTTTTTCCTGAGTGGGGGTCACTTTTCAAGCACTAAAACTTCATTATGATCTAGGATATCCTTTAAGTTATTCTATTTTCCCAACAAGATGTAAAGCCACACAAAACATTCCCAAAGGATACAGAAAAAAAATAACTCTCCCTTATAATCCCCATATACTTTTTTTTTGTTTTGCTTCTTGGTAATACTAATCACCCTTTCTAAAGAGAATCACCTCTTTCCTTCCAGCCAATATCAATTCACCTCCCATTTTTCTTCTTTATAGGTGTTCCCATGCTTCCATTTCCCAATCTGGTCAACATTTGCGCAAAGTTTTACACCCAGTAGAACTACTAAAAATGATCAAATGGACAGATTTCTTTCTTACTTTTGTTTGTAATTAAGCACTCAAGACAAGTGTAATTAACAAAGACATTCAGAGTAAAGTCAGGGATAAGCAAAATGCTTATGAATAAATGTAAATTGACCTGATAAATTCATGGATTCTCTCACAGACAAAAATATGCAAAATCCTCAGCATCTTCTTCTGAACTCAATTTTAAGGTTCATTTATGCAAAAAAGTCTTATTTGCATATATCACATGGGACTCCTCAGGGTGTCTGACCCATTAAAGTTAGCCACAGAATCTTTAAGATAAAAGACAGTTTGCATGATACCAAATCTGACCATACCCATCCTACCTTCTTAGAAGAACACCCCTTCGAGGTAGCTATAATGTTTTGAGACAAATCTCAGGTATAAGTATTTGCTTCTGATTTTGAGCTGAAATCTATTGTCCCATAACTTCCAATAAGTCGGTCTTCATTCTTCCTTCTGCCAAGACCACATTTAATCTTTCTGGCATGAGATAAGCTTTTTAATATATGAAATGAGTATCAGCCCACATATTCATTTTTAGGCTTCAGTAGGTTTTCACCAGATTCTTTAACTGTTCCTCATAGGACACATTTGGATTCTCCTAAAAATTTCATGTTTCTTTGGCCATATTCCAAATCCTAAAAATATGATTTGAGTGAATGAATGAATGAATTAGGAACATCTATACTGAATTGAAAAGCAATGACCTCAAAGAAAAATCATTAAACAAAATGAATTAATTAAGCAATGCCCTTATTGATTAACTTTTAAAAATCATTGTCTTACAAATAGAAAAGTGTTTGAAAAATTAGTTTCACTAAAGTCTTGATGTAATTCTGTGTATACTTAAAAAGGTCCTAATCAATTAAATTTTAAATGGATTAGTTTTAGTAAAAGGCTACATTGTTTGTTTGTCTTCTACGTAAATCAGGCACCATGTGAGGTACTTTGCATATTAGTGCCCTTAATCCTCAGGATAAACTTAAAAATAATCATAATTTCTTTTTTTTTTTTGAGACAGAGTCTCGCTCTGTCACCCAGGCTGGAGTGCAGTGACCCAGGGTCTCTGCTCACTGCAAGCTCTGCCTCCCGGGTTCACACATTGTCCTGCCTCAGCCTCTGGAGTAGCTGGAACTACAGGTGCCTGCCACAACGCTCAGCTAATTTTTTGTATTTTTAGTAGAGACAGGGTTTCACCATGTTAGCCAGGATGGTCTCGATCTCCTGATCTCGTGATCTGCCCGCCTCGGCCTCCCAAAGTGCTGGGATTACAGGTGTGAGCCACCGCATCAGGCCAAAAATAATTATTTTTAAGCCCATTTTGCAGATGGAAAATTTGAGGCTCAGAATTATTAGAAACATTCAAATATTCAAAGCTCAGTGATTTTAAAATTTTTTTGACAACAAACGACATTTTACATTGTGACCCAATTTTACACACTACACACACAAACACATATATGTATACGTGTTTATCTATATATCCGTATATCTCTATATCTCTATATAACTGAAACAAAAAGGATTCTTGAAATAATAGGATACGTTTTATCATTTCCTAGTCTTACTTCTTTTTAAAATTATATTTTATGTATCCCACCAAGATATGCTGACAATTTATAAAACATGGACTGACTCACCAGATTGTCCTATTCAAAGCTTTTTGATTTCAAATGCCAAGTTCCTTTGTAACTTCTTTATCTGACATAGTTTAATGCTAGGTCAAAAGCTGCAAAATTCTTATAAAATTTTATTTTGTGGAAACTACCAAAATTATGCCAGTAGAAATGACAATAGAGTAGGCAGGACTCAGAATATACACACAACAATTATTTATTGAATACACATAAAATAAGCTCCCAGACAGATTTTTATACATAAGGAAATGAGTAGGTTATAGTTTCAGACCTCAAGGCGATTATTGCCTTGTAGGGGTGGAAGACAGACTTGCAACCAACTAAGAATAAAAAGAATGGACATGAAATTAATAATATGTTGGTACAAAAGAATAAATTTTGTAATGGGGGTTATTTTTAAAATAAGAAGCAAGCCAGTAAATGCACTTTTAATGTGTCTAAAATGTTCATCACTGATGCTGCAACAAAAATCCTCCTCTTAAATTTCAGGTTACTAATACACAACTGATAAATATCTACTTTTGGAAATTTACTACCTGGAAATGGATGAACAAATCTTCATTTTCTGTTTTATTTTCCCTATTAAAAATGAGGATAAAGTAGACCACATGATGAAATAGACCTTTCCTGTCTCAAGCCATTTAAAAAATCTTTGGCTTCATCTAATACTCACTTAAATAACCATCTTACCTAAAAGAAAATCACTAGTGTGATAGCCATGTATTTCAAGATTGCCAGCAACAGATTCTGCTGCAGTTAAACCAGAAGATGGATGTTGTTTGAGATAAGCAGAACGTATAATCTTAACCTCTTTCTTAAAATATTGGGTCATAAACATTTTCTTGTTTCTAGGGGGAAATCTGTTCTGCAAAAAGAAAAGGATAAATGGATGTTTGCATGTATAAATTCATCTTCACTGCAGGTATTAACTGTTGTAATTTTAGTTATGAGAACACTGTGCTTCTTTCAGAATGCCAGTTATAAAAGGGCCATTTTCTGACATCCAACATTCCATAAATAAGCACTTAAGTGATGAGAGTGATCTGGGATTCTCACTAGGAAATTGTATGCAATTATATTAATCAGTGCCAACATTCCTAGTTATTCTTTGGGTTTGCAAAAGCCTGGAAAACAAAGAAGAGGGGCAAACGGAAAGATGGGTAGAGAAAGAAGGAAAACAAAACAAAACAATGCAAGTCTGGGTTGATTTTAACTGATTCTGTCTTAGTTAGAAGTGTACTGATTTATATGGTGGGAACTGGGCTATGATTATAGACTAGCTACCATTCCACAATACTTTTTTATCATTGGCAAGTTATCTAAAAATGAAAATATTTTCAAGGTAAAGCCACAGTCAAACTTGCTTTTGAACCCCAGCTTCTTTCCACACCTAGGTCCATCTGTTAGAATCTTCGAATTTCTAGGGATCTGTTATCAGAAAAAAATGGAGCTTGCAGTCTTGCTGTGTCTTCTGTGCCTTCCTCAGAGGGCCCAGTTAACAGGCTGTTGAGATAGGTGTACCTGGAGTGGCTTTCTCTCTTATTACAGCGATGAATGTTTTCTGATTGCTTTTTCTTATTGAGACTTTCATAAATCCAGTTTTTCTATATTTCAAATAAGTAAGGCTCATTTTTAGAGCATCACTATACAAATTACCAGATAATTTCCTCTTACGTTAAAGTCCCTAGGAGGCAATGTGGGCTATGCTTCACGTAGGGGTATTTTTTATGGGTATATTTTTCTACCGTTAATCGATGTGTTGATGCCTTGTCCAAATAAAGCAGACAATGAACAAATAAGCATATTCCAGGTAAGTAACTACTTAAATCCATTAAATTCTTACCCTATACCATCAATCACCATTTTGAAACCTTACTTTATCAGGGCTTTAGTATAAGGATCCCTTAAGATGCAGAGGAAAATTAATTTAAAATTACATTAATTCACATATTCTGCCTTTCAAACTCCTGTCATGTCTAAGGATTCAATTAGTCTATCAGTCAAAAGGTATTAGTGTTTTGCATTCTTACATGTCACTAAAAATTTAATGTATTTTTTCAGAAGTCTTTCTTGTCATTGGCCAATATCATGCAGAGAGATGAAGAAATTTAAATTACACCATTAACCTTTAAAGAACTTAAAAGTTCAGTTAGAGGAACTAGAAAAAATGCAGAGTAAAATCTTTAAAAATAATGTTTAACTTAGTACTGAATCACAAAATATAGAATGCGGAGTAGAGGGAAATGGTTCCTGCTCTCCATCTGAGACACTAACTACAACACGGCAGGATCTATTCACCAGAATCTTATTGACCACCTGCTGTATGTCAAGACCATTTTAGGTGATGGATTTCTTCACACAGCCACCAACTTCTGTTGCTAAACTGGTGTTGAGAGCTGCAGCTCCCAGGCATATCTGAGGATCTATCATCGCCTCGAAGATAAGTCTTCCAGAGTCCCTTTCTCATGACTCAGCTTATCAACCTAGAGTAAGCATATGGCCGATTCTTAGGCTAAACTTCAAGGTGAAGCTTGTGGTCTGTTTCTGCCTTGGCCCACAGTGGCACTGCATTCAACTCGCTACTATTAGGGGCTTAATCCTTGCTACAATCCTTCCTACAATTTGACAATTGTATTAGTTCACATTGTGTGGCTATAAAGGAATACCTGTGGTTGGGTAATTTTTAAAGTAAAGAAATTTATTTGGCTCATGGTTCTGCATACTGTACAAGAAGCATGACACCAGCATCTGCTTCTGGTGAGGGCCTCGGGAAGCTTTCACTCATGGTGAAAGACAAAGAGGGAGCAGGCATGTCATATGGTGAGAGAGGGAGCAAGAGAGCCATGGGGGAGGTCACCGATTCTTTTTAACAAGCAGATCTTGCATAGGGGACTCAGTACCGCGGGGAGCACACCGAGCCATTCACAAGGCATCTGCCCCCACGACCCAGACACCTCCCACTAGGCCCCATCTCCAACACTGTGAATCACATTTCAACATGATATTTGTAGAGGAAAAATATCTAAACCGTATCAGCAATTGTAAACAAATACTTCTCTCATAAAGTTAATGAAAAGGATTTGGGGCTTACACAATAGGGGAACAATCAGCAAAACAGTCACAAGGAATTGACTACCAACAGTGAGTCAACTGGATGAAGCATTTGTCACATACTTTAATTCCAGGGAATAATAGAACAGGAATTCTCAAAGACAATGAGATACCAACCAGACAGCAGTTATAGAAATGCTTGGACATTTATAAAACTGAGAATGGAACCTAAATTACTGCCAAAAATCCAGTAAGTGCTAAGATTTTCTGAAGTAGTCATAATCTTATTAATAATTGTATCTTTAGTCTAATGATCATAAGTTTAGTGCTAGCATCTTTAGTGCTAGTAACATAAAGCAATATGGTTGCCTTAGTGCTTTATGTGAAGGACAGTATCTGCTTAATAAATATAGACAACATAAATGAATAAATGGACAAAGTCTCACATGTTATTAATAAGCTGATGTAGAAAAAAAGTGGCATTTTGTAACCTTGACTTAGCTATATAAAAAAAGGTAAAAGTAAATCATATATAGACAGTAAGAATATTTTAAGTATTTAGAATATTTTTAAAAAATTCAAAATATTTAAAAATATTTAGAAAAGTATTTTAAATAATTAGAATAAATATGCTATGGGTTGACAATTTAATCAATATTTGCATATATAAATGTAAATGTAAGGTATCTACAAATAAACCATTAAAGTGCTTTTAATCTGGCAAAGTTGCCAGTGGTTCCACTCTAAGGGCGATCAATATACCTAGTGTCTGCAGTGCCATCTCATCCCAGTTTGCCTGGGACTGTCCTGGTTTTAAAACTCATATTCTTGGTTGGGTGTGGTGGCTCACCCCTGTAATTCCAGCACTTTGGGAGGCGAAGGCGGGCAGATCACGAGGTCAAGAGATGGAGACCATCCTGGCTAACATGGTCTCTACTAAAACTCCATCTCTACTAAAAATACAAAAAAATTAGCCGGGCGTGGTGGCGGGTGCCTGTAGTCCCAGCTACTCGGGAGACTGAGGCAGGAGAATGACGTGAACCTGGGGGGCGGAGCTTGCAGTGAGCGGAGATCGCGCCGCTGCACTCCAGCCTGGGCGTCAGAGGGAGACTGTCTAAAAACAAACAAACAAACAAACATACAAGCAAACAAAAAACTGATATGCTTGTATCCCAGTATCCTTACATTCCTGGGGCAAACCAGAATGGCTGGTCACCATACTAGTGTTAGAAGCGGATTTTTAATTTTGTGCTCATGAGCATGCTGTGCACTTCTCAACAAGCTGAAAATAGGCCTGAATGATCAATGATCAGTATATGTCTAAATGTTGAAAGTAGAATGTCCTATTCTCTTTATATAGGAGATATTACCTTATTTAAACTCATTTATAAAATATTTCTGGACTGTAAAGTTAAATATCTTAAAAATGATAAGAAACTCACATTAAAAATACTAAAATGATTTAATAAAATAATCCTATAAATTTTTCCAAGAAGATTCATACTACAGCTGAAATTGATGAAACTGCTTTAATTTTCAAGTCTCCTTAGAAGTGGTACATGTTTTTGCAACAAAAAAAGTGAGTACAAACTGACATCAGAAAATGAGAGCATGGGATACTCAAAATAAATATTTAAGTTATCTATGAACTTGGGTTACCCTGGAAAAGCATAGATGAAACCACATTTTATCATTTTTATACTAATAGGTAAGGATAGTGATAGACTGAATTTAAGTCTGAAAGTAAATCCTAGGTTTTGAGTTTTTTAAGAGACTATTTGGACGAAGGAATAGAAACTTCAGAAGAAGCACAAATACATAATGATGTTACTTTCACATTTATTTCAAGTTTTGATGGAGCTATTGAAAGTCAAGATGCAATGAACAGAACGTAAGGTAGGACTGCACAAAGGGGTGAGGGAAAAGATGAGCAGGTTTTTGATAAAGAGATGTGCTTATGAACAGGAGAGGAGGCCTAGAAAAAGGTTTGCTGAGTGTCTGGTTGAGGAGGGAAAGAAAGAGGGAGGGCTAGTGATTCTATGATAGGAGCTGTAAGGAGTCCAGAAACTGGGGGGCAAGGAGAGGAAGATAATACCAGATTGTTATGTTGCCATGGAAGCAGAAGTCTGAGAAGGAACTAAAGAAAAACAGATCTGCCACTAACATCCAGTGTGAAAAATAATGTGAAGGGAAGTAAAACGGCAAAGTGAGACCTTTACAATTGCCTCTGGAAGGTAAATAAAACAGGGGTATATCTGACAGAATTAAGAGAAAGGAGCACGAAGAAGTTGATGACGTCAATAGGACCCCAGAAGCAGACACAAGCCATCTTCTGTTACCTGTTGAACCAACCAGTTCTTCAATTCACTCTTTAATAACTTTACTTCTGGTGTATCTCATCAAGAGTTCAGAATTAAATGATATTAAGAAAAATTGTATATGTAAGAGCCAGTGCTACAGGCCTCATTCTATCAGAAATGACAGCATAAAGTTAAAGCAACAGATGGGTAGTTAGAATAAAACAGAAACAATGATATTCTCTGTTCACACATTGCTAACTGCCATCACTTGGACTCCAAAACAATAATTGACAGAAAACAATTTCATTGATATTCCATAGCCATATGAGTTTATGTCCCCATATGGCAAGGCTTCCACTGTCAAAGCCTCACTGCATAATGACTCCGAAGTATCTGTTTTGAAAATGTCTTCATTAATACAGGAAATGGTGCTTGCTCTTTTTCAGTAAGTATTCAATAACAAATCTGTTTAAGTTGTATAAAAAATACAAAAATCTTCCCACACTATCTATCTACTCTCAGTGATTCAGGTTAAATTATTATTATTTTTATTATACTTTAAGTTCTGAGATACATGTACAGAACGTGCAGGTTTGTTTTACAGGTATACTCATGCCATGGTGGTTGGCAGCACCCATCAACCTGTCATCTACATTAGGTATTTATCCTAATGCTATCCCTATCCCTCCCCTAGCCCTCCACCCCGACAGGCCCCAGTGTATGATGTTCCCCTCCCTGTGTCTATGTGTTCTCATTGTTCAACTTCCACTTATGAGTGAGAACATGAGGTGTTTGGTTTTCTGTTCCTGTGATAGTTTGCTGAGAATGATAGTTTCCAGCTTCATCCATGTCCCTGTAAAGGATACGAGCTCATTCTTTTTTTTTTTTTTTTTTTTTAAGG
>NW_012102776.1:3376788-3378639 GCF_000951045.1 Mandrillus leucophaeus
CTATATAAAAAAAGGTAAAAGTAAATCATATATAGACAGTAAGAATATTTTAAATATTTAGAATATTTTTAAAAAATTCAAAATATTTAAAAATATTTAGAAAAGTATTTTAAATAATTAGAATAAATATGCTATGGGTTGACAATTTAATCAATATTTGTATATATAAATGTAAATGTAAGGTATCTACAAATAAACCATTAAAGTGCTTTTAATCTGGCAAAGTTGCCAGTGGTTCCACTCTAAGGGCGATCAATATACCTAGTGTCTGCAGTGCCATCTCATCCCAGTTTGCCTGGGACTGTCCTGGTTTTAAAACTCATATTCTTGGTTGGGTGTGGTGGCTCACCCCTGTAATTCCAGCACTTTGGGAGGCGAAGGCGGGCAGATCACGAGGTCAAGAGATGGAGACCATCCTGGCTAACATGGTCTCTACTAAAACTCCATCTCTACTAAAAATACAAAAAAATTAGCCGGGCGTGGTGGCGGGTGCCTATAGTCCCAGCTACTCAAAAAGACAAAAAATTAGCCGGGCGTGGTGGCGGGTGCCTGTAGTCCCAGCTACTCGGGAGACTGAGGCAGGAGAATGACGGGAACCTGGGGGGCGGAGCTTGCAGTGAGCGGAGATCGCGCCGCTGCACTCCAGCCTGGGCGTCAGAGGGAGACTGTCTAAAAACAAACAAACAAACAAACATACAAGCAAACAAAAAACTGATATGCTTGTATCCCAGTATCCTTACATTCCTGGGGCAAACCAGAATGGCTGGTCACCATACTAGTGTTAGAAGCGGATTTTTAATTTTGTGCTCATGAGCATGCTGTGCACTTCTCAACAAGCTGAAAATAGGCCTGAATGATCAATGATCAGTATATGTCTAAATGTTGAAAGTAGAATGTCCTATTCTCTTTATATAGGAGATATTACCTTATTTAAACTCATTTATAAAATATTTCTGGACTGTAAAGTTAAATATCTTAAAAATGATAAGAAACTCACATTAAAAATACTAAAATGATTTAATAAAATAATCCTATAAATTTTTCCAAGAAGATTCATACTACAGCTGAAATTGATGAAACTGCTTTAATTTTCAAGTCTCCTTAGAAGTGGTACATGTTTTTGCAACAAAAAAAGTGAGTACAAACTGACATCAGAAAATGAGAGCATGGGATACTCAAAATAAATATTTAAGTTATCTATGAACTTGGGTTACCCTGGAAAAGCATAGATGAAACCACATTTTATCATTTTTATACTAATAGGTAAGGATAGTGATAGACTGAATTTAAGTCTGAAAGTAAATCCTAGGTTTTGAGTTTTTTAAGAGACTATTTGGACGAAGGAATAGAAACTTCAGAAGAAGCACAAATACATAATGATGTTACTTTCACATTTATTTCAAGTTTTGATGGAGCTATTGAAAGTCAAGATGCAATGAACAGAACGTAAGGTAGGACTGCACAAAGGGGTGAGGGAAAAGATGAGCAGGTTTTTGATAAAGAGATGTGCTTATGAACAGGAGAGGAGGCCTAGAAAAAGGTTTGCTGAGTGTCTGGTTGAGGAGGGAAAGAAAGATGGAGGGCTAGTGATTCTATGATAGGAGCTGTAAGGAGTCCAGAAACTGGGGGGCAAGGAGAGGAAGATAATACCAGATTGTTATGTTGCCATGGAAGCAGAAGTCTGAGAAGGAACTAAAGAAAAACAGATCTGCCACTAACATCCAGTGTGAAAAATAATGTGAAGGGAAGTAAAACGGCAAAGTGAGACCTTTACAATTGCCTCTGGAAGGTAAATAAAACAGGGGTATATCTGACAGAATTAAGAGAAAGGAGCACGAAGAAGTTGATGAC
>NW_012102776.1:3383349-3397188 GCF_000951045.1 Mandrillus leucophaeus
TTTAGGTTGTGGCAATTGTGGAAGTTTCAAATTTCCACTACACTATAACTTTCCATGGTTTTATGAAGGTCTAAAGCCCTTGGCAGGCAACAAAATGGATGTGTTAACATCTTACATCAAGTTCTGAGAAGAAGTTCATGATTCAGCATCCTTTAGTTGAGCCACCATGGAGAATGGGGGAAGGTGACTGGTCATATTAAATGCATTACATTCATTCATAGTTGGCCAAATGATTATAGTACATAGCTAATGTAAATTTGCTGTATCTTTGATACTGATTAAAACGCCACTGACTATTTCAGTCTCCCAAAATACAAACGAATAATCCAGCACACTTTTGAGAGAACTATAGAGATTTCTGAATGCCATATTTAACATCTCATCAATGACAACCTTTATTTCTCTCATAGAAGCGTTTTTCTATATTATATTTGACTGCATTTTATTAACTTTTTTAATACTCTAAAAAGCACAGGCATTCAAAACCTCTCAACTAGGAGACCATGTCTTCATCTTGAGGGTGACATCCTGACCCAGACAAATCCAGCCAGCTAAGTAGAAATGAAAATTCAATTCCAAATAGAAAATACTGAGAAATAATTTTTGCAACAATACTTAAATGATTATAGAAGCAACTAGATAGAGTGAAACATTCAAGCCCCAGTTCTAATTCTGCTATTCATTTATTTTTCTACTCTCTTCTTTCTTGAATGAACAAAGCTACTTCTTTTAACTTGTTAGTGTTCTGTCTCCTAGTTCACCTCAAACATTCTATATCTTCTTAGTCTCTCTCCATATGAATGAAAATGTCTTAACAGAAACAAACCTAATTGAAAGATTACCAAAACCCTATGGAGAGCTAGAGCAGATGGCTTGTTTTATTTTACAAATATTCTAAGTCACCTCTTTTTCCTGACAGACTAACCTTTGCTACTGATACAGGCCATTCCCAAAGCTATCTGGTTTTTAAGTCACAAGTACAAATTGAGAGTATGCTGAGACGTAAGTCCAATTTGTGGTATGCCATTCATTTGCTCATTCAAAAAATAGACACTGAAAGTTACACAATGCATCAGGCACTGCTTCCAGAGTTAGAAAAATAGTGGTACACAAGAATGACACACTAGTCATCTTCTTGAAGCTTATTTCCAATGAAAGTTTCAAACATTTAAAATAATATAATGCATATAATTCACATAGCACTTCAAGTGAGTCATTTATTCTAAGTATGTTATATATTTTAATTCGCTTTATAACAAAAAAACTGTAAGAATTAAACAACATCTCAACTGTAAAGATTAAGACACTGAGGAACGCAGAGGTTGTGTCTTGTCAAGGTCACAGAGCTAGTCAGGGGCTGCATCCAGAACTCACGGAACTGGAATCTATGTGTTAAATCACTCTATCATATTATCTCTCATTAACAGCAAATAAATAACTATATCATTTCAGGGAGAGATATCTTCTATGAAAAAGGATAAAGCACTGTTAGGGAACATGGGGCAATGGAAGGGGGAGATAGTAGTTTAGACAACAGGGTCAGGGAAGGTTTCTGTGAGGAACAGATATTTGAGGAAGAACCTGGATGATGAGAAAGGAGAACTTTTGAGAAAATCTGAGTAAAGCACATTTCAGAAAGAAAGAGCAAAGACCTAAAGCAGGAAGAAACTAAGAGTGTCCAAGGAAGAATAACAAAGAGAATGGTTAGGGTGGCTGAAAGAGTAATCTAGAAGGGCTAGATTACATAAGACTTTGTAGTTCTAAATAAGGGGTTTGAATTTCATTCTAAGTGTTATGGCTTTTAGGGGTTTTTAAGCAAAGGAAAGACATTTGGTTTATTTTTTTAAGCTTTTTTTTTTTTTCGGTTGTATTGTTAAAAATAGAAAGGCTAAGAACTAGGTTCCTGAGAGGTTCAATATCTTAGGCTCAGCAGAGGAACAGGAGCCAACGAAGAAGCCCAAGAAAGATAAACCAATGAGGTAAGAGGGAAATAAAGAAAATCATGCCTAGAAGGCCAAATTAATAAAATGTTTCATGAAGAACAGGGGGGTCACCCTATCAAATCTGGCTAGGAGTTTAGGATGAGGTCTGAGAATTGATGGATTTGGCAAGGAGGAGGTTGTTGGTAACTTCGAAAAGAGTGACTCTGTGAGGATGGTAAAGAAAGAAAACCTGGTTAGAAGGGGGTTGAGGAGCCAATTGGATTGGAGGAGGTGGGAGAGCAACTAACAACTCTCAGGAGATAATTCTTTCAGGGAAGCAGAGAAACATCATAATAATAGAGGTGGGGGCCATGAGAAAATGCCTTTTACTATGAAGGTAGTTCAGTATGGTTATATGTTGACAGGACATATATGGGTAGTTCAGTATGGGTTATACGTTATATGTCCAGTGGGAGGGAGAGTTTGAAAAAGCAAGAGAGAACAAAGGGTAATTCATACAGCACAGTTCTTGTCTATGAGGGAGGAACTGGGCTCTCGGCAGGAGCAGGAAGAGTTCATTACTTGTAAAAGGAAGGAAGACAGCACACATGGGTGTAAATGCAGGTAGACTGCAGGATTGATGGTGTGAAGACTAGACTGTTCTGCTCTATTTTCTCAGTGAAAAAAGAATAAATGAAGTGAAGGGAAGTAGGGAGTGATAGAGTGATTCAGAAGTAAGGAGAAGGTATGAAAAAAAGAGTACATTGAGTAGGAAAAGGTAATTGAATCTCAGGCCAGTCCTGAGGGCCCAACTTGAGATTCTACTCTAAAACATTTACATGAAAGAGCTTTGCTGATAGAAGCAGCACCGGACCAGATAAGATAATTTTGGTTCTAACACCAATTTTGCCACTTCCTGGACATACGCCCTTGGGCAAGGCACCAAACCTTTCCGGACCTCAGTTTGCTCATCAAGTAACGTGATAACCTGTGGGTCTGCTCCACTCGGAAACACCCAGAAATGTGTGGGGCACTTTGGGATGTCCTGGCAAATATCAGCATTTAGTACTGCAGGTCCAGGGGTACTCAATGTCCTTTAATGTGTGGAAGGGTTTTGCAAGACAAATAACTGTCCCTCCCCCATCTCCAGCAGCACATACTCCTGTTGAGAAACATGGGGGCAGAGGATCACTCCAAGAGTCCTCCCAACTCCAAGACTGATTGTAATCTTAATTGTTCATGTCAGGGAAGCTAGCTCTTACACTGATGGATAAACCATACATCCATTTAACTCAACACTATCAATCCTCACTCTTGCCTCCTAGATTGATAACAGGCTGCTAGCCAGGCAAAATGAACAGAAGTTGAGTTTGCCCTTGTTATTTCCTCAGGCCTTAAAGGTACTAATGAGCAGCAAAACAGTCTATAGGTTATAGCCAAGAAAAGAAACGGGCAGCACAAGGTGATACAGGAAAAAAAAAACAAAAATTGCCCTCCATTATGATGAAAACCATTGTCATTAACTATCATAGCAATTAAACATAAATGCTGTCAGTAGTAACACTCAACAGTAGCAAAGAAAGTTTTGTACCTAGGTTTCACCAGCATGGAATTAGGTAACATCTCAATTTGGTATTTAAAATGGTATTTTATGGTATATAAAATGAGAAAAATTAATTTGAATTGTATTGATCATAAGGCCCCGAACTAAAAATTAGTTGACAAGAACAGGGCAATTATTAAAGGCAATATATCAAATTCCACTCAAATGATCAGTGGGGTACTGTAGGCACTGCTGCTAGTGACCTTTTTAGTTGACACCTTCATTAATGATGTGTAAGATGAAGCATGTAAACAGATATTCCAGAATGATTCCACTACGGGAGTCATACCAAGTGCAAGCTTCCAACATCGCAGGAATTACTTAAACATAAATGAATACAGAGGTCCCTGGGAAGATTTAAAATTTAAGGTAGGTGATTGTATAGTGAGATAATACAGATGGGTAAAATCCTAGGTGAAAATCTCTAAAAATAGCATGGTGATTCCTGAAAGAAAAAAAAAATCAGTGATTACACAGATCTCAAATAGTTTTTGCATTGACATTTATTGAATAAAATGCTGGCCAGATATTATAAACACTACTGTTTCATCTATAAAATGTAAACAAATACAGAAAAATATACAATTAACCAATGGGCATTTTTTGACTTAAAAAATAAAAAAAAATTATGGTACAATTTTTTAAATTGAGTTTAAATTCATATGACAGAAAATTAACCATTTAAAAGTGAACAATTCAGTGGCAGTTAACACATTCATAATGTTTTGCAAGCACTACTTCCATCTAGTTCCAAAACATTTTCATCACTCCAAAGGGAAACCCTATACACCTTACGCAATTGCTCCACATTCCCCATTCTTCCTTGCCCCTGGCAACCATCAATCTGTGTTTTGTCTCCGTAGATTTAGGAACTCTGGGTATTTTATTTAAGTCGAACCATGCCACACAAGACCTTCTGTGTTTGGCTTCTTTCAATTAACATAATGTTTTCCAGACTTATCCATATTGTAGCACGTATCACTACTTTACTCCTTTTGATGGCTGAAGTTCAACATACGTTTGAACTGCAATGTTAACTTTAAAGTATGACATGGACAGTCATGCAAGTTCTGAGTGAAAACAATATGTAAAACCCAGTAGAAATCCAGCAAAACCTCAACTATCTTGATCAATAAAACTTTAAAAAACAAGAGCAGAAAAAAAGCTTATTTTATTAATTTTACTACTGGGAAGCCTTTATGAAATGAAAGATGTTACTGTTAGCCTTTACTTTGAAGTGACATTTAGATATTCACTAATGCGATTCAGTAAATATTTATTAATTATTGATGAGCTGGAAGGTGTGGGGTTCCCTGGCATGCTAGCTACCAGGGAAGGTGCTCAGTAAGTGTTTAATGAATTGCAATAAGAATAAAGAAGACTGTAGGGGTATTTTCTGGCGTATGTTTGCTTCTGTCCAATTGGGGCTAATGCTGTATGGTTAACATGAGCTGAGGTAGTTGTTTCTGTTCTAGTGTTAATTTCATTGTCTCAGAGTTATCACCAACCTGTTTCTAAACTGATGCCCTCATCCACCCCAGGGCTTGTGGAACTGGTTGCTTTTGTATAAAATTTCCTGAGTAGGCTGTAGAAAAAAGTCAGGGGAGATTTTCCTTCTTCCTTTCAAAAATTTACATCTCCAATGTAACTTCTTTCCCTCTCTGATGGTTCATTATCAGAAAGACTCTGTAGGATTTTTATTCTGTCTAGTACAGAATTTCTACATTTTTATTCTGTCAGAGACACAGTAAAGTAGTTTTTTAAGTAGAATATTGGTGGTAACAGTGACTTTTCGTCCTGTAACTTTAAGCCAAAGTTTTCCAATTATTTAGTTTATATGCTCATGATTTAATTGAACAAATACTTTCTTACTATGAAACTTGGAATGGTGAACTGCTCTGAAAAACCTCAGTCTATTGAACTGAAATGGGTTAGTGATCTAACTTGATTTCCTAATGATACCTTTGAAGGGGGGAAAAAGGTCATTTTTATATCGCAAGTTTTTAGAAAGAATACTAAGAAACTGAGTCTTTTTACAATGTATAAATTTTTCTCCAAGGAGACATTATTTTGTTCTTTCTTGTGTTTTAGATAGTTGGGCAAAGGCACTATGCAAAATAACTGAAATTTAACCCTTGGCTTGTGTGTATCTTTTCATAAATGTGTATTTTTAAAACTGCAGTTATATTACTTACTCAATTCAAGTGAGATGGCAATTAATTCCTGCAGAAATTAACAGTTTCACAAACAGCTTCTAGAATATATTTAGCTTCTTACTAAAATACTTCAGATTGGGTTACTGTTTCTATGAAAATGTGTTAATTAGCTATAATAACTATAAATTGCAGATAAACTATTTATATGCTTTAATATAATTGCAGTCGTATATAAAACCAAACTGCATTCACATAAAAATAAATTGGGAGGGGGCAAATCAACTATTTGGAACATAGTTTGTTACAGAGGGTTCAGAACAAGAAGCACATATATTCAACTGAATAGGATATTACAAACACTTACATAATGCAGAGAAATCAAACCAGATACAGTGCTGAGACACAAAATAACACATGCTCTCTGTAAAAGTTGATGAATCTATAAAATTGAATGGAACAATGCCCCAAACTACTGAGTCTTCCAAATTTCAGGCCAGTCTTGGTTATGATGGTACTTTGCCACAAAAAAACAGATGAGAGATTTATAGAGTAGCAAGAGGCAGAGCAGAGACATTTATGAAAGTAGAAGATTCATGACATACAGAAAGAGCAAAAGAGGCCAGCAAAGAGGCATGCCATTTTTCCCCAAGACAAACTTGCTGGAAGCCCACAGCGTCCACCATTCCAGCACAACACCATGAGACACACAAATCAGTCTCCAGAGACTTTCATACCAAATACTGCAGCAACAAACACTGGCATAACTGGAATACATGTTTCTTTCATAACTGGATTTTGACTACTGGGAAATGATTTCTGTAAAGGAATCGAAAAGGTCCATGTTGCTGGGAAATAAAGCTTTGGTAAAATGACAACTGCATATTTGCACAATATCCTTCATAGTGTGGTTGCTCAACGTTCTCATCCAGACACACCCTGCTGACCTTTATCAGTGATCATATATTAACTTCTTAATTCTGATCTATGTTGCTCAAAGAGTGATGAAATAGTCTATTTTCCTCCTTAAATATATGATAATTTAAAAGAAATAAGGCAACCTCAATAAGAAAATAGGCAAAATACTGGAACAAGCAACACAAACACGTATGTGGGAAATGGGTAAGAAACGTGAAATAATGTTCAATCATATTAGAAATAAAAGTCATCATATGGGCGATGAGATACCATTTTTAGCATCACATCGGCAAAGTCTTTGGAAAGTGCAATTCAAGTAGAAAGGGAGAAAACAAATGAAGATGGTGGGAAATAGATGGGAGAGGAGAAAGTAATGACAACAAATGTAGAAAATGCTTTCAAATTGTTTTGCTTCAAAGGAAGAGAAATAAAGCATGAGCAGAAGGGGAATAGAAGGGTAAAGGGAAAACATTGGCTAGTTTTCAGATGAGAGATACTTAAGCAAGTTGAAATGCCAAAAAGAAGCCACTTGTAAAGGGAAACAGGCTAGAGATGGGGGAGATGGTAATGGTGCGGAGGTAATCAGCCTTGGAGAGGAGGAGATACAAACCAAGCACAGGTGGAGGGAATCAGCCTCAGGCGAAGCAAGTACCTTAACCTTTCCAAGCCTAATGTCTTCCCTTTAAGAAAAACAATGCTGTTCACTTAGAACACATTATTCAAGTAGCATCTGGCATATAAAAGTTTATTTATTTTAATGTTAATGTTTTAAAACAAAATGTTCTTGGTTCCTACCAATGACTTTTACATAAATGTCATGTATGTTCAAAAGCAAATTCCCTGGCAGGGACAAGGTTGTGCTGCTCCATTGTACTACAAAACACCAGTTCATGTCAAATAAAGTATTTATAAGGAATTAAGAGTTCGGCAAACAGCAAGTATTTATTGGAAAGAGCACAGATGTGTTCCTTATTTGGAGTCACACGGATGTGAGTTTGAATTCTGGTCCTGTCAGTTTCTCACTCAGTCTTTTTCATTGTTGTATGTTTGATACTTAGAATAGTGGCTGGCTTAATAAATATTTGTTGAAGGGGTAAATGATTAAAACGTTCTTAATTTCTTGGTAACTTTGGCTCCAGGATCTGAAAATAAAACTAATAGTAATTCTAACTCAGGTGCATTACAGGAATAGAAAGAATATATTGAAGCAGTAGATCAGTGTCTGGCACTTAGTTGGATCAATAAGGTAATTATTATTCTTTAGTAGTCATAGTAAAAAAAAATTATTTGAAGATTAAGAAAAAATTTAAATAAATCACAACTCTATTATTTTAAAAACCTAAAACACACTATTAAGATGACCCGTTTAAAATATTTTTTACTTGGAGATGCCTTCCCAGAATTTGTGCTGAAGTGACATAATAGATATTGATGTGTTATCTCCCCAGTTTGAGTGCTTTGAAGGTGCCAACTATAGTGATCCAATGTGCTACAGAAATTACTACTGAAGTACAAGCATAATGGAACTGTTGCCATAGAAATGGTATTTTGCTACCCCATTCTCCTCATTTAGATGTGCTTCCTTCATATAAGAGGAAAAACAAAAAACAAGAACAGAAATAAAACACTGAGGGTACTTTCTATTTCTGACTTAAGTATTTTTTTCCTTTTAAAATAACAGGCCTAATAAAAAACAAAAAAACAATAATCAGAGCCAGAATATTCACCCCCACCTCAAAGTTAAAAGATTCTAATATGATATAAAATTGCTAAAAATCCTCTTACCCAAAAACCTATAGCTGTTTTAAGTTATATAAAATTCATCAAACAGTAAAGTTTTTTAAAAATGTAGAAATGGAAAAGAGGGACAGAATCATTCCTATGTATGTCAGATTATCTATACACACAAATACATCATACATTCAAGTTGTGTCTTTTTTTATATTCTTTACACTGAACAATGATAGAATACCTAATATGGAGCAATGGTCTTTATTTTCACAGCTAATTTTTGTCTAGCCATTTGTAGTGGATTGAATAGTGTCCCTTCCAAAACAAAAATATGGTCAAGTCTTAACCCCTGATAACTGTGGACGGGACCCTATTTGGAAATGAGGTTTCTGCAAATGTAATTAAATTTTAAATCTTAGGATGAGATAATTCTGGATTTAGGGTGGGCCCTAAATCCGGGCACTGGTGCTATTATAAGAGAAAGGAGACAGCAATTTGGGACACAGAGACACAAAGGAGAAGGCCACATGAGGATGGAAGCAGAGATTAGAGCAATGGAGCTACAAGTCAAGGAACACCAAAGATTCCTGGGATTTAGAAGGTGGGAGAGAGGCAAGGAACAGATTTTGCCTCACAGCCTCCAAATCAACACAACCCTATCAACAGTTGCTTCTAAGATAGCTTGTTATCAAAAATTATATTTTAAAACAATTATTTTCATATTTATATTTTAATAAAACATTTAAAACAATTATTTGATACAAAAATAAACGGCATTTAAAAAATATACTAGCAGTGAACCCTTGGAAATTAAATGTAAACATTTCCAATATCATAAAAAGCTGGCTAGGCGTGGTGGCTCACACCTGTAATCCCAGCACTTTGGGAGGCTGAGGAGGGCATATCAAGAGGTTAGGAGCTCGAGACCATCCTGGCCAACATGGTGAAATCCTCTGTCTACTAAAATACAAAAAATCAGCCAGGCATGGTGGTACGTGCCTGTATTCCCAGCTATTTGGGATACTGAGGCAGGGGAATCACATGAACCTAGGAGGCGGAGATTGAGTGAGCTGAGATCCAGCCTCTGCATGCCAGTCTGGCGACAGACTGATACTTCATCCCCTCCCCCCCGAAAAAAAACCCCACAAAGTTCTTAAGAATGAATTTGACAAAATATGTGGAAGACCTGTAAGTAGAAAACTACACAACATTGTTAAGAAAAATTAAAGAACATTAAATTGAAAAACCCAATATTGATATAATGTCAATCTCCCATAATTTGGTGTATAGAATTAAAATTATCTCAATGAAAATTAAAATAATCTCAATGAAAACCCAGTAGGACTTTTTGGTTTTGAAAAAATCCACAGTCTGATATCATAATTTATACATAAAACAAAGGGCCAGACCATTAGTCTAAGCAAATTAACACAGGAACAGAAAAACAAATACCACATGCACTCACTTAAAAGTGGGAGCTAAACACTGGCTACTCATGGACATAAAGAAGCCAAAGGCAGAAAATAGGGACCACTAGAGAGAAGAGAGGGAGGAGAGAAAGGGTTGAAAAACTGACCACTGGGCACTGGGCTCAGTACTTGGGCAATGGGATCATTCACAACCTGAACCTCAGCATCATGCAGTACACCCAGATAATAAACCTGCACATGTACCCCCTGAATCTAAAACAAAAGTTGAAATTTTTAAAAAGTCCAGAAATAGCTAAAACGATTTAGAAAAAGTAAAACAAAATGGAAGTCTCATAATACCTGATTTCAAGACTTACTACAAAGCTACAGTAATAAAGATAATTTGATATTATCATAAAGATAGCTATATACATCCATAGAACACAATAGAGTCTGGAAAGAGACCCATACGTGTATGGTCCACTGATTTGCAATAAAGATGCCAAAATACTTTAATGTGGAAAGATTAGTTTTCAATAAATTGTGCTAGAACAACAGATAATCCATATGCATAAAACAAAAGAACTTGCGCTGTTACCTTGTGCCATCCAAAATAATTAACTCAAAATGGATCATAGACCTAAATGTGAAGCCTGTAATATTTCTAAAAGAAAACATAAAAAAAAAATTGTGACAAAGATTAGTCAGCAATTTATTAGAACACAAAAAGCATGAACCATAAAAGAAAACAAATTGATAAACTGGACCTCATTAAAATTAAAAACTCTTGGATAAACACTTTAAGAAACTGAAAAGATAAACCTCTGAGTGGGAGACATTATTCGCAAAATGTGTATGTGATAAATACTGAAATATGTACTTAAAACACGTTTTACATTCGCCGATAAGAAGAAAAACAACCCAATACAACATGGGCAAAAGATATGAAGAGACAGTTCACTGAAGAAGAGGTTTGAATGGCACATGAGCACCTAAAAAGATGCTCAGCATCATTACTCATTAGGGAAATGCAAATCAAACCCATAATGATATATCAAAACACATCTACTAAACCGGCTAAAATTACACAGCAACAACGTGGACAACAGGCAACAGAGAATGCTGGCAAAGATCTGGAACTCTCATATATTGTTGATGGAAATGCACAAAGGATCAGCCACTTTGGAAAACAGTTTGGAAGATTCATATTAAGTTAAACATACACTTACCACACTCATAGGTATTGATGCCAAGGAAATAACAACACAGAGCTGTACACAAATGTTCATAGTTCATGGTGGCTTTATCCATAATAACCAAAAACTAGAAAAATTTAAATGGGCAAATGCCCATTGAATGAATAAATCAAATTATAGGAGTTTCATAAGATGGAAAACCTCTCACAATAAAAATGAGTGGACTATGGATACACCCAACAACATGAATGAATATGTAAAGCATTATGCTAAGACAAAGAAGCCAGACACACAAGGCTGCATACTGCATGATTCCATTATATGATACTCACAAAAATGCAAAACTACAAGGGCAGAAAACAGCTCAGTATTGCCAGAGCATGAGGATAGGGGAGGGGATCAACTACAGGACAGCACCATGGGACATGGGGCATTTTCAGGTGACAAAAACATTATAGATCTTGATTGTGGTGGTGGTGACACAACTGTTCATATTTGTCAAAACTCAACCTGTACAACTAAAAATGGTGAATTTGACTCTGTGTAAATTATACTTCAATACATCCATCTAAACCAATTTCAATGGCAAAATGAGTATTTGGAGGTAGGGAGTTTCACAGTGGCTGTAAAATACTATTCGTCTTTTTGAAGTTGCGTGTTCTTCAAAAGGTCTGACATTTCTTAGCAAATATAAATCCTAAACATTCCCAAATAGCCACAATCTTCGTATGTATCTTTTACCTAAAATAAAAAATCTTTTTCTTAATAACTGTCAGCAATATCATTAGGACATGATTCTTAAATATCTTTATATCTTTATCATCCATTATTTTCATAAACTAAATACAAAGTACCTTTTTACAAATGTAACATCCCTCTCTCCTCCAGGTGAACATTTCCCATAAATGTTTAGCACTAGATTGTTACAGTATTGTTATTATTTTAAGATCAGTTAATTAAATTTCAACTCTAATTAATTTATTGACCTTTTCCAATTTCCACTATAAAAACTCCCACTTTTAAGCATTTCTCAGGTGCTTTTTTTCTCTCTCTCTCTCTCTCTCTCTCTCTTCTGAGCCTTGTCTGCCAAGGAACAACTAATCCTTCAAAACTGCTTGAACAGCCTTCCTCCCTGAAGACTCTGCTGTTGTTGATTCACCAATTTCTTCCCTGCATTTCAGGTCAACTAATCCGTTTCCAAGATAGTACCCCTCTGACATTTATTTGTCTCTTCTACTAAAATGAGAACAGGATCTTAGCTTATATATCTTGATTTTCCTAGCCTCTAGCAAACTGGTTAACACCTAGAAGGCTCTAAATACAATTTGGCTTTGAAAATAAATCATTTTGAATATCAGTTGTCATTTCGCTGTATGGGAGATTTAGCTTCTGCAACAGATTGGCCTAAATGGGTGATAGCCTGAGGAGAAACATCAGAATGAAATGATATTTGAAGGACAATACACTAACTCCTAATTTGATTTTGCTTGCTTGCCATTTGTTTCTTTTTGATAAGGGCATTGTGTCAGCTCAAAAGACCAACTAATGGGGGTTACATCAGAAACATTCACTATTACAGCAGCAAAGGAGCGTACAGATCCACTATGTTATGAATTACATTTTGACCGTGTCTTGGCATCTTCACTTCACTTCACTTCTAGATCTAGGTTTTGCCCAGATCAGCAACTCAGAGAGCTTCCAGGTGTCCACATATGCTTGGGTGTAATGTCTGACTCATGTGGCTTCCTCTTTCCTGGGCCAGGCTTTTCCACTGTCTTGGACAAGGTGAGCATGCTTCTCTGAACCAGGTAGCTGGCCCAGAGGCCTGGAGGAGTACAGTCCTATTTATACTGGGCCTGGGTACACATCTGGGTGGGATAAGCATAGAAGGTATCACTGTTTTCTCTCAATGCAGGGGTTGGGAAGGGTTGAAAGATTGCCCCTGGGCTGCTAATTCAGATTTAACTATAGTGCCCATGGTTGAATTCTGCACAAGTTGGTAGCCAAGGGGAATTCTGTCTGGCTCATTAGGAGAGATTCCCATGTATACTTCTGTACGTCCATCTTAGTAGCAGAGTGAAAAATGCTTGATATCTTTTTACTAAATGAATGAACAAACCTATGATGTGCCAACCCTGTTCCAGGAGGCACGTTTCCCATATGGTATTTCTGTGTGTGTATTTTTTTAACAGCTTTATTGAAATACCATATAACTCATTCATTTAAAGTACAATTCAAATGTTTTTATTTCATTATTATTTTTTAAAAATATGGGGTGAAATATACATCAGAAAATTTGCCATTTTAACCATTTTAAGTGTAAAACTCAGTGGTATTAATTACATTTACAATATTGTACAACCATAATCGCCATCTATTTCTAGTTTTTCATCACTTCAAACAGAAACTCCACAACCCCTAACCAAAACCTCCCCATTTCCTCCTTCCCATAGGCCCTGGTGACCTCTGATCTACTTTCTCCATCTATGAATTTGCATGGTGTCTGGCTTATTTCACTCAGCATGTTTTCAAGGAAAACATGTTTTCACGGAACATGTATACATATGTAACAAACCTGCACGTTGTGCACATGTACCCTAGAACTTAAAGTAAAATAATAAAGAAAAAAACAAATAAAATGCTAGTCAAAAAGGAAAAAAAAAGTGTTAAAACTGTATCAATTAAAAATATCTGTTCTTTAAAAGATGCCAAAACATGTACTGAAAAAGCTAGTCATAGAGTAAGAGTAGATTTTGCAACCCATATAACTGAAGATATGCCAGTATTCAGAGAAATATATTTTAACACCCATCTAAATTGGAGGGGAGTGTACAAAAAAGACTTAACAGCTGCCCTAATTTTAAAAGCGGTCAAAAAACTGTGTCCATCAACAGATGAATGGATAAA
>NW_012102776.1:3398183-3410072 GCF_000951045.1 Mandrillus leucophaeus
TTTTTTTTTGTTAGGCTGCAAAAATATCCAAATGGCAGTTCAATACCTCAGAATATGTTAGGAATAATTATTTATATTAATTCAATATATTTATTCATCCACTTAAATCTTGAGTTTATTGCAGTAGAAACCAATTGAGAATTGACATACAAAGAGAATACATTATTATACTACTACAAACATTGCCTGAATGGCTGCAGTTAAAAAAAAGTAAATTCAAAGCTACTTCCTGGCAACAAACGGGGATGTTTGAAAATTCTTGTTAAGGGAAGAAAAGAAAAATGCCTTTAATCAGATTAATCACCATTTTCCACAACAGATATGCTAATGAATTTGATGATCAGCTATGCAGGCTTCTCTAGAGATACAAATATAGAGTAACTGTCAGTGCTATTAATTTTATCTCCTGTGTATTCCTCTGAAATATTGTGAACCTCTATCTTCTCTGAACCACAATAAAATAAAACAAAAAATCCTCTAATTTTGAACCTCTACATTTTTGGGTTATATAAACTCTTTGAGGATCTTCTCCTGAGATCCAGTAAACTAGGGCAATTGTCCCAAGCTCCAAGCTTTGGAAAGAACTGGGAGACATGAATTCAATTATGCTGCTAAATAGTACAGAATGAGGACAAGCTTTTGAGGTAAGGAAAATAGTTTGCTACTAAAGCAAAAGATTTTGACGCCTTTCTACAAATACACATACTCAGGCAATACATACCAATATCATCATCAACATTAAGGTAAAACAGGAAATCTCTGTAAGAGTCCTTCACTGATTAATCTTACCTTCTATGAGGCTGTTTTAGATATGTGTGTGTGTGTGTGTGTGTGTGTGAGAGAGAGAGAGAGAATGTACTTTGGTAAACAAGCAGAAGAGGAATTAATTTGGTTCTGCAATAATTAGGTTATCCTGAGAACATCATTAAATCATAGACTTCTCATCTTTAAAATTAGAATGGATTTTTAAAATCACTAAATTCAGCACCATCAAAAATTATATGTTACCTGAAAGCAGCAGGTGTATACCTCAAGGGGATATATTAGCCCGTTTTCACAAGCTATAAGGAACTACCTGAAACTGAGTAATTTATAAAGAAAAGAGATTTAGCTGACCACAATGCCACATGGCTGGGGAGGCCTCAGGAAACTTATAATCATGATGGAAGGGGAAAGGGAAGCAAGGCATATGTTACATGGCAGCAGGGAAGAGAGAGTGATGGGGGAGGTGCCACACTTTTAAACCATCAGATCTTGTGAGAACTCACTCACTATCAATAAGAACAGTGTGGGAACTCTGCCCTCATGATCCAGTCACCTGCCATGAGATGCCTCCCCTGACATATGGAGAATACAATTTGAGATGAGATTTGGGTGGGGACACAGCACCGAACCGTATCAGCAAAGGAAGAGGATAGAGGACCATTGGAAGAAGGGAGAGGATTCAGAAAACAGGAGTAACTCCGGGTTTTATGGTAAGTGGTGGAGCCCATCAGGCTTCAAAGCCTTCACTCTGAACCTACCTCATGCAGACCCTGACTTTGTGATTTTCCACATGATGTCAGTGATGTAGGTACAAATACATTCATAGTATCCAAAAATATAAGCTTCACTGCTGATTTTACAATGTATTTATAAGGTAGAAAATAAAATACTGTTGCCTTTACAATGTGTTCTTTCTCATTGAGCTCAAACACTTCACAGCCAACACCTAAAACTCACTATGTTGATGTGTTGGGTTTATCTATTAAATCACCCCACGTGATATATACATTGACTGGGCTTACAAGGAAATCCAGTGCAAGTGCTGATAAACATCCTGTATAAATTGTATTTCCAAAGTATTCTTTATACAGATGCCAAATGCACTTCAGAAGCACATGGGAACAATTACATAACTATCCTTTCTGTGAGGCAGATGCATTCATAGTACCCTTGCTCAGGCAGAGACAGAATCAGTTAAAATGTTCAAAAGGTGAATTCAGTACACAGATGATGGTCAAATCGTACTTCAGAACTGGGGTTTCATTTCCAAGAAAGCATTTTGGATTGTGATGAATTTGAAATACTGTTTTTATAAAGTAAAACTAGCAAAAAAATAATAAAAGAGACATGAAAAGAAGGAAAGAAGGGAAACCAAAGAAGAAGAGGGCACATCACTCTAAATAAAGACAGGTCTCTGGACCAATGGCCATGTTTTGGTCATACTCTACTTTCACAGTTAATTCCATAAATGTCTCCTTTGACATTGCATATTCTGATTTTGTCTTCTAACTGAGACAATATATAAATGTTCATGCTGCAAATTAACAATATGTAGTTAATACAAAAATACAGTCACCAGACTACTGTGATGGTTAATATTGAGTGTCAACTTGATGGGATTGAAAGATGCAAAGTATTGTTCCTGGGTGTGTCTGTGAGGGTGTTGCCAAAGGAGATCAACATTTAAGTCAGTGGAGTGGGAAAGGCAGACCCACCCTCAATCTGGGTAAGCAGAATGTAATCAGCTGTGAGCATGGCCAGAATAAAACGACGCAGAAGAACCTTGAGAGATAGACTGGCTTAGCCTCCAAGCCTACATCTTTCTCCTGTGCTGGATGCTTTCTGCCCTCGAACGTCAGACTCCAAGTTCTTCAGCTTTGGGACTCGGACTGGCCTTGCTCCTCATCTTCCAGACAGCCTATTGTAGGACCTCACTTTGTGATCGTGTGAGTTAATACTCCTTAATAAACTCCCCTTTATATATATATATATATATCCTATTTTTCTGTCCCTTTAGAGAACCCTGACTAATACAATTACTATTTCTATTCTATTCTAGACTTCAAATATGTATTTCTTTAAGTTATTCAGCTTCAGCAAACTATTACCCTAACCTCATGCCTTACTAAAGGTTTGGATTTTCTTGAAAATTTTTAGTCTTAAAAATTTTTTTACTAGGGAGCATGGAATTTTAAACTACTTATAAACATTTACTTCATATAAAGAATTGACCTAACAGTTACTGGCAAATAAATATAAATAAAATAAGAATAGAATATAAAACTTCTTAAAATAGCTTTTTAAAAATTGGCTGTTAAAAAACTGTCACAAAATTGACCGGCAATAGAAAATTCCCCATTGCTATTCAGTACTTCATCAAATTCAAAAATGATAATAAATATTCGAAGTTCAACCTTTAGGTAATGTCATTTCTAATGTTTGTGTAATCTTTGTTCCACCTTCATCAAGGTGCTGTGAAAAACTGCCCTTGAATCATTTGAAAACACAGTATTTACTTCTCTGAATATTATACCTTGTATGTATGCTACAGCAAAACTTTGCTAAAATGCTGAATACATTTTATAGTCTGTTCTAAGGGATCTCTACCATATATTTTTAAAATACTGACGACATGAGAAAAATAAATCGTTCTGACTAGTGAATGAAGGATAGAAATACAATTACCTGGATGGTTCCAATCATTCTAGATCAAATATCTGGTTGGTTAACTAAAATATTTTAATTTTTATTTGCAAAAATTGGTGTCATATATACAAATTGTCACATACTGACAAGATATAAAGTTGAAAGTATGTTTATTGTTGAAACATAAAGCAGAAGCAGCATCTGGGCATAGTAAAAATGGAGGGAAATGACCAATGACCAACTTTCGTGGAGGAATGCCATACCTCCCTCATCTTCCAGAGCTTTTGATATATGCTGACAGGAATTATAAGCCATGATTTGTTAAAATCACCAAAAATTATTATTCTGGGGCTCTATAACAGACATAAAAATAAATTTTAAAAATATTGAGAAATCACTCATTTGAATTAATTTGGATGGAATGTTTTGTCATATATATCTGTAGAGTTTAGAAGCGATCAGATATTTTAATGGATAAAGAAGTGCTAACAATGTATTTCTTTCAGGGGTTTACCCTGGGTCTGGCTTTATTACTGTAAAATCTGAAATGTAGGAACTCAGTAAAGTCTCCAAGTGAGAGGACACAACACTGTCATAGTAGCTTTCAGACAAGTAATGAGAAGTATCTTTTTATATGGTAGGGAATGAATTCCTTGACCTGATACCCAGAGGTAAGACTATATAAAGAAAAGTGTAACCTATTATAATTTATATAATTTAATACCTGTTATAATTTTAAGAATTTATAAAGGAATGTTGAGGCTATTTCAAGAATATTCTTAAACATACCTTAGATGGTAGTGATATAAAATCCCCTGGTGTCACTGTTTAAAACTCTGGGCCCCTACTGGCATCACTGATTGATCCCAGCTGGCACTGGCATAGTTCATACGATCAAATCACACTCAGCCTTTGAAAATTAGCTTCAATATTATTTTCTCTTGAAGACTCTAACTAAAAGTACTTATACAACGAAATTCTAGGAGAATTTGCTTTGTATATCTCCAAATACTTGCTCTTCCACCTTAAGTCATATATTTCAATTCTCCTAATAGTTATTGTGGACCAAATATGGTCCAAGCACTGTGTTAGGTGCTGGTGGCCAAAGCTGACTGTTACATGAAGATGACTAATCTCATCTCAACACTTTGTCATTCTTTTAGTTTTTTCCCCACAATATGTGCTGACTATATAAATGTATTGGGACTAAAATAAAATGTGTATATTAGTGGCATGTCAGTTCCCATGATTGTATACACAGTTTCAAACATCTGTCTAGAGACTAAAGCAGCTATTTCTGTATGTAGACATTCTTGGGAGTGTGACAAATATTTTTTGAGGCAGGATCAAACAAGACCTTGATGTATTTCCCAATTATAGTTTGAAACTCATTTCTTTTCAAACAGTAGATAACTGCTGAATCTTTATTAATGGATTGAAAAATTATTCTGACAGCATTAAACCGTTAAAAATATACCGAACAATTTTATAAGATAGAAGTGAGCAATTTTTCTTGTTTCCTATATATTAAGAAGGAAGGAAACTTACTTCAAATTTGCAAATCTTTCTATTAGAATTCAATCAAATGAAACACACACATAATATCTCCCACATATGTACCTTTCTATCCAAAGTAACACCAAACATAAAGAATCTCTTGATCTCCCATTAGTAAGGTAACAAGACTCCAAGAAAACAAGGAGGTCAGCCAAGTGCATCATTTTCCTTTTCAAGCCAGGATAATTCCGAAAAGTATTAGATTTAGGCAGAAAAAGAGAAATTTTAAGATATTTGGGAAGATAAATGGCCTCTGCTCAAGTCCACGGTCTAATGAGAACTAAATGAATTTCTAGTCTTGAATTTCCTGTAGACTACTTTCTTTGATCAACTAAAAGATTCTGAGTACATAGAGCAGTTATGCTCATCTAGTATTTGCAGCAATGGCAGATAAGAAAAATGTATTAAACCTGAGTTAATTAAAACACTTTTGCTTTATTTCTTTGGTGGTTCCATGGGGATAATGCTAATAACATTGCAGGGAAGAAAGAATTATATATGTGAAATTGCAGTGAAAATTTCAGTTACATGAAAAGGAATAGAGTGTTATCACAGACTTATCAGTAACGTGAAAAGGAATAGAGTGTTATCACAGACTTAAAATGTTAACACATTAAAGAGTACGTTTCTTTCCCACATAATTGTTTTTAACATATGAGATCAGAAAGTAGCTGCTTTGGCCATATCACCTTTCTATTCAGTAATAATAATGGCAACCCTGTGCTTCCTTAGGTTATCTTGTTAAACCACACCCACACCCCATATGGTGGAAATTGATGTCTCCATTTCAGAGTTTAAGTACAGCATCAGGATTTGAACTTAAATCTGTCTGGCTCCAAAGTTCTTTATGAGAACAACCACCCAATTGCTTTGTTTTTTGAATACTTACTGCAGGCAGCAAGCACATACATGACCCCAAATGAGGGAATATATTTCCATTCAAGTACAATCAAACATTAATGATTATTCTCTTCCTTGGCTGTGACTACTTCTCTTCATGTAGCTTTTGTAGTTTGTGATTAAAACAGATGTCTCAAGATTTCATTGTGTTCAGCCAGTTTAATATTGTTGTACACAATGAAATTTTGAGAATTTTGAGAATTTCTTTTAATCACAAATATAAACTACATAATTGCTACGTAATTAGAAACAGCTATCACAGCAATTGTATAGTTTCTTCATTTCATATGGTATTAAATTGGGATTGACCAATACTGATTAATTCATTAAAGACACTGATGAGCATTGAGAAAATACCTATTTATATTTGTGGATCTATTATTTTATAACACATTTGGATGTAATTTCAAAATTCCAAGGATAGTGAAAAGAATTTATGAATACCCTTCATCAAGATTTTGACATTTTATGACATTTATTTGTATTCTTCTCTCTCCCTTTCTCACATATGCCTCTGTGTGTCTGTCTGCGTGTGTATTTTTTTCTGAATTCTTTCAGTGTAAGTTGCAAACATGATATCCCCTTACCCCTAAATATTTCAATGTGCATTTTCTAAAAGCAAGCAATTCTTTTGCATACCATGGATGCAATCGTTAAAATCAGGAAATTGATATTGATACAATACTGTTACCTAATCTACAGATGCTACAATGTCACAAACTGTATCCCGTGTCTAAGTTGTACCAATAATGTCCTTTAGAGCAAACAAAAAGCCATGATCAAGCGTTGTATTTATGAGATGCAATGTCATTTCTCTTTACGCTCTTTTAATCTGAAAGAGTTATTGAGTCTTTCTCTTTCACGACACAGACAGCTTTGAAGAGTACAGGTCAATTATTTTCTAGAATAATCATCAGTTTGGGTTTGTCTGATGTTTCTTCATGATTAGATTCAGTATGTACACTTTCGGCAGGAATACCACAGAAATTCTGTTGTGTCCTTTTTAATACATTATTTTCAGCAGTCACATATTGTCCATTAGACTCACAAGTGGCAAGGTTATTTTGATTATTTGGTTAAGGTGGTATCTTCCACATTTTTCTACTTTAAAATTGTTTTACCTTTGGTAATTAATAAATATCATGTTAAAAGTTATTGTGATACAATGTGATTATACTCTTCTTAAACTTTCACACATTTCTTTTAGCATCCATGAATGTTTCTTGGCTGAATCAATGATTAATCTGATGGCTAAAAAATGATGCTTTTATAATTCCATCATTCCGTCTACATTTATTAGATGACTTTCTTCTGAAACAAGACCCTTCCCAGTATGGGCTCATGGATTCTAACTTTATCCTCCAGTATCATAATTGTTGATATTATCTCAAATGTTGATATTCTCCCAGATTTGGCTGGTGGAAGCCCCTACATCTTGGACTTCATGATCTTTTGACATGTCCCCATCATTTTTTGAATATACCCTTGCAATATGGAACACATAATTTCTCTTAATCTTTTAGCACACAAAATAATCTTTGACTTTCCTTGCCCCAGCCCTGGAATCAGCAATTTCTCCAAGAAACTTTGGTCATTTTATCAGAGAATGGTCTTTAGAACCCACAATCTAGGTACTAAGTGTGTTAATTCCTATTACAGTGTCATGCTCAGAGGACAGAGGTAGGGAACAGATTGTATCTAGCTATCTATATTTCAACACATTAGTTCATGCTGATATATCAAATACAAATCCAACAGCACAGGGTTCAATCTAACTTTTTTCTTTCTATATTTGCAACCACATCTTCCAAAACTGAGAAACCCACCTCCAGTTATCCTCAAAAAGTAGGGATATATTCGCTCAATCACATAAAGAATAGAAAACAGTTTCAGAATTGCTGATCCAAGCCTCTAAAATAATACAGGAGTTCAATATGTGTTTAAAGTTCTTTTTGTCATTAGACTAAGGGGAAATATGTTCAAAATTGTTTGAGCTAGTTCCTTCTTTTCCCTCTGGTGAAATCATGCTATTCATTTGTAAAATAATTAAGACAGACATTCTTTTGCCTGAAAATCACTCCCCATCAGTTCATGGGTTTTTTTCTCATTCTTTTCTTTTACAGGTGAACAGAACTCTATGGACATGTCGTAGTTTATTCAACTGCTCTTTCATATCTGGACATATTAGATCTTGCCAATGTTACAGAATTATAAACAATGTTGAAATGAATACCTTGTGAATAAACATTTTCATTACTGTTGGAGTTGCATGTTCAGAATAAATTTCTGACAAATACTGCTGTGTAAAAAGGTAAATGCATGCGTATATAGGTCAGATATTACAAAATTCCCCTCCGTAAGTTGTACCAATCAATATTTCTACCAGCAATGCATGAGAACGCCTGTTGCCTCACTGCCTCACTAAGGGAGTGTGATGTAAACAATATACATATTATTTTAATACAGATAATGTTAAATCCCAGCATAATATGAGATCTACCCACTTATATAAATTTTAAGTGTAGAGTACTACTAACTGTAAGCACAATATGGTGCATCAGAGTTTTAATGAAATTTTTATCTTGCATAACTGAAACATTACCCCAATATGTAAAAATGGTATGTCATAATACCTTTAAGTTTTTCTCTTCATGAGTTAAGTTGAATATGTTTACTTATATTTAAAAAATGTCAATATTGTAAATATGCATATATTTACTACATTTATGTGTGTATATATATTTGTGTGTCTGCATGTGTGTATGTATATATAATATGGGATATTTATATGAGTGTATATATGTGTATGTGTTTTTTATATATATATATAAATTGTTTATGCTTGTTTGTCATATTTTTCTCAGGCTTTTAAAAATCTTTTCTCCTTCAATTTTTAAACATTCTTCACATATAAGTAAAAGTATCCCTTTGTCTATTATAAATATTGCAAATATTTTCTCTTAGTTGTTTTTTGTCAGTGGTCTTTTGACTTTATTTAAATTGATTTTTGACAGGCAGGCATTAAAACATTTTTACATTTAGGAAATAAAATTTGTCAGTTTTTCCATTTATTAAATCTGATTTTGAGTTGTAGTTATAAAACTTTTCCATACAAATTCAGATTAATAAGGAATTCACCTATGTTTTTATCTAGTATTATATAGCTTAATTTATTTTTTACTTTGTCCAGTGGTTTCAACTTCATTTATTTAAAAAGATTCATCTTTAGTGATTTGAGATGCAACCTTTATCATATATTCCACATGTACTGAGTCTATTTCTAGACTTTCTATTCTATTCCACTAGTCTATTTATATATTCATGTGTCTGTGCCACAGTTTTAATTACAGAGGCTTTATAATATATTTTAATGTCTGGCAGGGATAGTCCTCTTTTGTATATTATTCTATTTAGGTTTTTGGGTTTTGTTCTTTATTCTTGCATGCTTATTTTTCCATATGAAGTGCAATACCACATGTTTAGTTTCATTAACTATGTTTAGTATTAATTTTGGAGATTCTTTACATTTATAAAATACAAAAATTGATAAATTAATTTAGTGTGAACTGACATCTGACTTTGAGTATCCCATCTCAAAACAAGGTATGTCTTTTCATTTATTTAAAACTACTCTTATGTGTTTCAGTAGTGTATTACATTTTCCACAAATAAATTTTACATATTCTTTGTTAAAATTTTTCCTGTATATTTTATTATTCTGCTATTATAAATGGAGTGTTTCTGTTATTATACTGTCTAGGTATTGTGTATAGTAATATATTATTTTATGGTAATTTTATACTCCGCTTTTTAAATTAAATTCATGTATTATTTGAGTTAGTTTTATCACTGCTTCTGTAAGGTTTTTCAGGTATACAATCATATCATCTACAGATAGAAACAGTTTTACTTCCTTTCAAGTTCTTATACCTCCAAATCAATTTCTTTTCAAATTACATTAAAGGAAACCTCTAGTACAATGTTGAAAGTTAATAGATACAATAGGCAGTCTTGACTTGTTTTCAGTATTAATGAAAATATTTCTAGTATTTCCCCATTAAGTAAAATTCTGGTTTTACTAATGTAGTGTACATATATTTTATAATACACAGTTCCCACTAATTTCTATTTTGAGTTTTGTTTTCCTGAAATGGGTGTTAAATTTGACAGAAGCTTTTTCAGAATCTCTGGAGGTTAGACATACACATTTGCTCTTTCAGAAATGTGTGGGTTTGGATGACATAATGTGTATGAATGTCTAATACTGAAACATCTTTGAAATTCACTTGATATTTCGCCCACAAGCTAGATAATACATGAAAATCTAAAAGTATATTAATTCCTTATCTTTTTATTTAAAGTTCCAACCTTGTTCTCAAATCAAGGAATATGTATAGAAAAATCACAACATTGGCTTTTACAAACATTTGTACATTCTACATCTAAAATCATATTTGAAGAAGCATAACTAGATGATATAATGTGATTATCTTATAATCCAGGATTAGTTTTATCCTCCAAAATTAGCATAAAAAGAGATTCAACTATACAAGCTGCAATAAGTTCATGCTACCAATTTTCTAGACCTGTCCTGAGTATTGCAGCTTAAACAAACAATGCAAGTGCCTGTAAACGGTAAATGGCTGTAATAATTGCAATTTAAAAACACTACATAAATAAATAGGATTTCAATTAAATTTTGTACAGATGATCAAACTGAAGAATACCAGCAGAGAGTCTTCGTGGTATTATTTCTTATTTTATTTAAAGGTTAAAACAAGATCCTCTCCTTTAAGGCAAGCATATTTGGAATTTTCTAGGACAGGAATGCCAATTTCTAGACTAATTTGTAACTCAATTTCTTATGAGAAGAAATAAGACACAGGATATTGTAAGGTTGTAAGAGAAAACAACTTTTGGTGTGTAAATAAGGCTTGTCCTCATACATTTTCCTGAGATATTTTACAATAATTGGTGTCATTCCTTAATGACCCTACTGAAGGTTTTGTATTACTCCATCAGGGATTACAAAGCACACCTCTAAACTGGGTATTGCTTCAGATATAAACGCTCATGCACTTTTGACTGAAATCATTCTAATAATTATGTACTGTTACCTGCAGGTGTGAATCAAAACATCATTGACTACATTGGCGAGTTTGCAGTTACACTGCTGAGGACTGCATATTTTTCTGTTTTGCTCATCTCCAGAATGTGAGTAAAGCTCTTTGTAAATGAGTTATTTTTAATTGACGTATTCACAATGTAAATTAGAACTAATACTTGATAAAAACTGTGTGGCAGACTGCATTCGTGACTGTAATTTTTAAAACCTCTCGGTAACCACACTTTCTGTTAGTGCACCTATTTTCTGGTGACTTTTGCTTTGCCAGTGGAGCAACAGCAAACTTGACAAAGCAGAGGCATGAAAAAATGCTTGCCCATTTCTACTTCCTCTTTTATCACCATGACAATAAGCCTGGGGATAGTCTGCTTTGACGATAAGCTGAGCAACGCAGGATGAGTAGATCCTGGACCAACCAATCCCAGGCAACCCATCCGGTAGCCACAGACACTTGCCTGAGCCAGCTGAGAACAGTAAAGCCAGCCCAGATTAGCAGAACCACCCAGCTGGCCCATGAACTTGCGAGAACAGTACATCCAGTACATCGTTGCTGTTTTAAGCCTTTACGCTATACACTTTGAGACAGTTTGTTTCGCAGTAGTATTGTAGCAATGGACAAGTGATACAAGTGCCTAGAATTTTCTTTAAGTTGGAACATCTTAAATGTTTCTGGGTGCCAAGATATCTAAAATGCTGTGCTATTTCCAACACAGCTTTTTAAAATTGGAACTAGAAAATGTGATTTTCAAATTTAAATGAATGAATAGGAACCAAAAATATCTGTGGAGAAAAGCAGGCATCAAGGCTCATTAGGAAGCAGCGTGGCACTGGCTCAGGCACACACAACCAACCAAAGCAGAGTGGAAAAGTATACTACAGTGTATTCACAGCAGCCA
>NW_012102776.1:3413172-3414114 GCF_000951045.1 Mandrillus leucophaeus
AAAAAAAAAAAAAAAACTATCTTGTAAATGAACATATTTTAGTGTTTTGGGTGAGAGTGTTATTTTGTTCTAATCAATCTAGGTAAATTAATTCAATCAATTCAAACTTCAGATTCTCCAACAATAGTTTTGTGTTTGTTTTTTTTTTTACCCTTTCCCTTCTCCTTCAAAAAATCATCCGAGTGAAGGGGAAAATTTATAGGCCTCAGCAGGCGGGCTAGGATGTGATCCATGCCACCTATGGTGCAGACATGTCCCAAGTCCACTCTTGTCTCAGAGCACTGGGCACAGGAAATATGCTGGTTATGCCACTGGTCCTCAGTGGCCTTTGATGTAGGATTGCATCTGCCACTGTGCACCTCGGACCTTGCCATTGTCTCTCAAATGCCTCATTCTCAGTGTCCTCTATTGACCACAGGTCTGCACTCGTCAGCCAGTCCATAAAACACTTCTTTGTATCCATGGCTGTTGGGTGGGTTAGGGGTTGTGTAATGGAAAACTTCTCCATTAAACGCATATCACATGTGTACCACGTAACAGCAGCGTTAAATCAGGCTGGTTATATGGACATCTTCCATGAGTGCTTTCCTACTGTTTTTGAGGCATGCTGGACAGGGTCTCTGTATACACGCCACCAACACTATGTCTAAGGAAACTAGCCACTACCAACTTCTCAGATTTCTCTGTTTCTACTGTAGGCTATGTCTTCTCTGACACTTTCCCCTACTTCTTCTTTCTTACTGACTCCCTTACCCTACCACCCTCTCCCTCTCTCCCTGATTCAGCCTTTCTTTTAATGACACCTGATGTCTCACAGGGGCTTGCCCATATTTGCCTCCTTCCCAACGTGGTATTTTCCCTTCTCTCTCCCTGGGGCTATATTGCATATGAGGTCCAGGATGAAAGGCAAACTTTCTTGGCAGGTATTTCAAAATTTTTAAA
>NW_012102776.1:3415959-3426403 GCF_000951045.1 Mandrillus leucophaeus
TTAATTCCTTATCTTTTTATTTAAAGTTCCAACCTTGTTCTCAAATCAAGGAATATGTATAGAAAAATCACAACATTGGCTTTTACAAACATTTGCTTAGTTAAAATAAACAACTAAGCAAAAGCAGTTCCATACATAGACTAAAAGAAAGTAAAATAATGCTTTGCTAAGTAAGAAAGCTGAGAAATGTATTACAATATGCAACATATACTGACTGCCATCAAACTTTCTCCTAATGATCCAGGGTCATCATTTTGTAAGGCCGTAACATGAAAATGCAGCTTGAAAATATGGCTAAGATACAAATGTTCACTGGTCACAGGTGAGGACTATAATTTGCTCTCTTAAAAGAGTCCATATATATTAGCTATTTTTTTCTCACACACAAATAATTAAATGAAGCATGTTATTGATGAATATGCAAACCTCACTGCTTTAATGAACCATTAGCTGTATTTGGCTGTATAAGCAGAAGCCTTTGGCAAAATACAGGAAGTATATTTGAATTTGCCATTTGAACTTCTCAGTGTGTTTTTTCTTAAATCTATACTAAGTGTGAGGTACACATTTTCTCTCTCAGGTGTTAGTTAATAGAGACTGTCCTTTTGTGATGACATAATTTTGCTACTTTTCTAATTTTTTAAGTTTATTTTAGAGTTGGGGTCTTGCTCTGTCACCCAGACTGGAGTGCAGTGGCATGATCATGGCTCACTGCGACCTTGAACTCCTGGGCACAAGCGATCCTCCTACCTCAACCCCAAGCAGCCTGGACTACAGGTGTGAGCCACCATGCCTGGCTAATTTTTATACCTTAATAACCTTGGTAGATACCTCCTAATTAAGTTATCGACAACCTGTCTCTCTCACCAGTGCTGCCATTACCCCGGTATGTGTCTCTCCCATGCTCACTGCCAGGTACTGTGATTGTCTCTCTCCTCTCCTAGACAAGCTCCAGAATGATTTCCCCATGCCTTCTCTGTCTTTATAGAAGCAGCGCTGAACACCTGGATTACTGCAAAGACCTCTTAATGGAACTTCTTCTTAATAGCTCTGCACTCTATGTATTTCATATAGTTAGGCTTTGTGTCTCCACCCAAATCTCATCTTGAATTGTAATCCCCGTGATGCCCATAATCCCTATGTGTTAAGGAAGAGACCAGGTGAAGGTAACAGAATCATGGGGGTGGTTCCCCCCATGTTATTCTCATAATAGTGAGTGAGTTCTCAAGAGGTCTGACAGATTTATAAGGGGCTCTTTCCCTTTTGCTCAGCACTTCTCCTTCCTGTTGCCTTGTGAAGAAGGTGCATTTTTTCCCCTTCACATTCCACCATGATTATAAGTTTCCTGAAGCCTCCCCAGCCTTGCTGAACTGTGAGTCAATTAAACCTCTTTCCTTTATAAATGACCCAGTCTTGGGCAGTTCTTTATAGCAGTTTGGAAACGAACTAATACAGCATCTGCCATTAAAACTATCCCCAGAGTTTATTATTATTATTATTATCTAATGTGATGATATCACCCTTTATTTTATGCACCTTCAAATGTCTTTCATTAGGAGGACACAGTAGTGTTTCTACAGCTTGTTGCAGGGGCAAGTCTCAGAGTTTGCAAGTTTCATATGAGAATTTTTGAATTTTGTAATTTCACTTGTAATTTATGTTTTAACAAACAATATAAACTTATTGTGAATTCTCTAACTCAGCTTTCTGAACCTTGAATCATACCTGAATCTCCCAGGAAGCTCTGAAAAAAATATCAGTCCAAGGAGGCTCACATCCAGAAACTGTGACACATTTGTTCTGAAAGGCTAGCTAAAACATGTTAAGGGATTTGGACTACAATTGACCCTTGAACGACCTCGGATTGAAGTGCACCAGTCCACTTGCACATAGATTTTCTCTGTCTTTGCCACCCTTGAGACAGCAAGACCAAACTCTTCTCTTTCTTCTCTCTCCTTCTCCTTCCTCAGCATATTCAACGTGAGGATGAGGAGGATGAAGACCTTTATTATGATCCACTTCTACTTAATAATAGTAAATATATTTTCTCTTCATTATGGTTTTCTTAATAACATTTTCTCTAGCTGACTTTACAGTAAAAATACAGTATATAATACATATAACATACAATATATGTGTTAATTGACTGTTTATAATATCAGTAAGGATTCCAATCAATAGTAAGCTATTAGCAGTTAAGTTTTGGGGGAGTCATACATCGATTTCTGAGTGCACTAGGGTTTGGTTCCCCTAATCCACACACTGTTCAGCGTCACCTGCATTCTCTACATGGTGGATCGCTGGAGAAAAATTTTTAAGAAAGGAAAAAGACAAGGGTAGATCTCCATGTGAAAAAGCACTCACAATAGCTCTGTAGATGACATGACTGGTGACAAGCCTGGAGACAGGGAGCTCACGAAGGTACTAGGGTCAACCAGGGTACAGATGAAGAAGGAAGGATGTAAGGCAGCAGTGTAAGCAGATATAGAGAGCAAATTGTGGAAGAGAAACACGTTTAGGAGTTAAGCAAACACAGTTAGAAGGACATTGGCTTGGGCAACTGGTGGTGTCATCTCTCCTCAAAAAGAAGAGCAGGATAAGTGGGGACAGTAAATGGGGATTTGTGAAGTACATGAAAGAAAATGAGTTCAATGCTCAGTGCAGGTTTTTGACATGGTTGCAGAATATCCATGTACAGAAGTCCAAAAGAGAGTTAGCATTAAACACATACAGAGGAAGAAAATTTTACTTCAGGTGTGCAACGTTGTGCAAAATATTGTAGCTTTTTTACTTCTCTGTAACTGATTTAGATTTCCTCATGATCCTCCATCCCAAAGAATAGCACAGAAAAAAAAAAAAAAAACTATCTTGTAAATGAACATATTTTAGTGTTTTGGGTGAGAGTGTTATTTTGTTCTAATCAATCTAGGTAAATTAATTCAATCAATTCAAACTTCAGATTCTCCAACAATAGTTTTGTGTTTGTTTTTTTTTTTACCCTTTCCCTTCTCCTTCAAAAAATCATCCGAGTGAAGGGGAAAATTTATAGGCCTCAGCAGGCGGGCTAGGATGTGATCCATGCCACCTATGGTGCAGACATGTCCCAAGTCCACTCTTGTCTCAGAGCACTGGGCACAGGAAATATGCTGGTTATGCCACTGGTCCTCAGTGGCCTTTGATGTAGGATTGCATCTGCCACTGTGCACCTCGGACCTTGCCATTGTCTCTCAAATGCCTCATTCTCAGTGTCCTCTATTGACCACAGGTCTGCACTCGTCAGCCAGTCCATAAAACACTTCTTTGTATCCATGGCTGTTGGGTGGGTTAGGGGTTGTGTAATGGAAAACTTCTCCATTAAACGCATATCACATGTGTACCACGTAACAGCAGCGTTAAATCAGGCTGGTTATATGGACATCTTCCATGAGTGCTTTCCTACTGTTTTTGAGGCATGCTGGACAGGGTCTCTGTATACACGCCACCAACACTATGTCTAAGGAAACTAGCCACTACCAACTTCTCAGATTTCTCTGTTTCTACTGTAGGCTATGTCTTCTCTGACACTTTCCCCTACTTCTTCTTTCTTACTGACTCCCTTACCCTACCACCCTCTCCCTCTCTCCCTGATTCAGCCTTTCTTTTAATGACACCTGATGTCTCACAGGGGCTTGCCCATATTTGCCTCCTTCCCAACGTGGTATTTTCCCTTCTCTCTCCCTGGGGCTATATTGCATATGAGGTCCAGGATGAAAGGCAAACTTTCTTGGCAGGTATTTCAAAATTTTTAAAGATCCTTATCATCCCTGCAATAACTAGAAAGTATTTTAATCCTTATTCTACAAAAGAATAAAGTGAGGCTCAACATAATTAAGGGACTCCTTACTTTTGCTGAGCTACTGTTCAGAAATGAAACCAAGGATAGCAGACCTCAAAGATGATTTATATGATTTATTTCCATTACCTGTGGAAATAAGGTAGTGGAAATAAATCTAAATGCTGTGTTTGGTGGGCCACTGAGGTAGGACACGATTGGCTGTATCGCTTTAGCTTCACGACTAAGCCACGCACAGCAGAAAATGGCGCAACTTCAAGAGGATTTCACTATAGCACTCACCACTGACCTCACGTGCCCGGTCATTGCCCACATGTGGTAAAGATGGCTCTATGTCTTTGTGGTCTTAGCATTTTAGTGAATATTTGTTCTCTCTTTGGGCTATTACTTGCTACTTTGAAAGTATCTATTTTTATTGTATTTTTTCTGATAATTTATTATGTGTTCCATGTGGTTCAGCTCCTTAACCTGAAAATCCAATAAAATCTCATCCAAAAATGCTTATGAGTACATTAATTTCAGCCAGTCAGTATGAAAATCATGTTAATTTTGGAAGCTGTGCGCCAAAATATGATCTCATTTTAATATGTTATATTTTCACCAAAAATGGCCTTTAAAGTAATTATTCTCATTCTATAAAGTATTTAATGTTTAGGTATTCAGCTATTTACCAATGAGGGAAGAAAGATTATGTCATATTTATTTACTGTATATACTTTATACATGTATCCTAAATAAATGGAAGATTTAACATTGTGTAGGCTTACTTGTACTTAAAGAAAGCCTCCACTTAGCAATTGTGTAGGTTAACAAATGTATTTTTCCTTGTGATGCTTCTTAAGGTCTACTGTGAATATTGCTTAAAAACATAACTGGTTAAATTGCTATTTTCACGTTAGCAGAGTAATTTAATTTTTATCAATTCTGACAATATCAGAAACAGATTTGAAAATCTGAGAAAAACACATTTGGTGAATTCACACTAATGTAGACATGCTAGCTATTCTGAATGATTCAGGCTTCACTACCAAGGCAGGTAAAAAAAAAGATGCTGTGACAGTATCCTAATCATCTCACCACAATGTGTAGGTGATAATATTTACCCAAGAAAGACTTACAAAATTGCAATAAGCCTCCTCTCCACCTCCTTTTACAATTATCAGGTTCTTACTCTGAATTTTTTGAATAGACTAAGGGCTTTCTTTTCTTTTCCTTTCTTTTCTTTTCTTTTTTTTTGTTTTTGACACAGAGTCTCGCACTGTCATCTGGGCTGAAGTGCAATGGTATGATCTCGGCTCACTGCAACCTCCTCCTCCTGGGTTCAAGTGATTCTCCTGCCTCAGCCTCCCAAATAGCTGGAATTACAGGCACCTGCCACCACGCTCAGGTAATTTTTTGTATTTTTAGTAGAGATGGGGTTTCACTATATTGGTCAGGTTAGTGTCAAACTCCTGACATCGTTATCCACCTGCCTCAGCCTCCCAAAGTGCTGGAATTACAGGAGTGAGCCACTGGGCCCGGCCAGAGATATTTTCAATCTCTATTAGCAATGCCTTTTACAAATGCTCTGTCTAGTTTTACCAATACATCTATAGTGATACAGAGTAGGTGAAAAATTAATCTTTGCATATATATATATACAAATACACATATATATAACCACAACCATGAATGATTAATGGTAAAGATATAAAGAAGGCTGAAAATATGATTTAATGGCATTTATGCATACTGTAAACTTACATTTCTGAGCAGAGCAATGAACCTCTATAAATTTATATACTTTGTACATGCTCTGAATTATATGCCATACTCTTTGAATTAAAAGATAATGGTGCTGACAGTATTACTGCCTATGCATACCAATGTGGCTGAAAATCCCTATGAGTTACTCCTGGTCTTCCCCAGTAATTCTACACTAACTGGCACTAAATGAAGTGAAAAGAGGATTGGTACAATGTGTCCTCTACAGAGAGAAAAAAGAGGGCTTTTTATGTCTGAGTCATTAAAATCTGTTGTTGGCACTGCCCTGATCTAAAGGCAGAACTTTCAAAGACTGTAATTCATTACCTGTTTGGTCTTTTAACACTGCAGTCTTTCATTAATCTCAACAGGTGAATAATATGTTATAATATATGTGATTATCAACAGTAAATACATGATGCTAAGAAAAAAAAAATAAAACCTCCTAGTAGTATCAACCATTATCAGATTTCAACTAGAGACCAGAATTTCAAGTACTTTAAATATCACATGATTCTTTCTAGAAAACAATTAGATTTTGGTTTCATTTTGGTTAATATGCAAAATATACTTGCACAGAGTCTAAAATGTCTGACAACTGGTCTGAATTGGAGAGATTTGACATTTACTGCTTATCAGTTTCAGTGCTGGAACATTTCTTCATTCCATATTGGCATCATAATATTTTATGGATATACTCTGGCATATGTTGGAGGAGCCACCCTCCAGTGTGTGCCTCCATCATGATTCATGCTTACTTCTGTTACGTAGCACCCTTATACTTTGGTAACCTGTATAACCTGTTTGGTGAACTTTTGGTAACATGTATAGTAACCTTCAATGAATAGTGATGAAGTTGACAGTGTGTGACTTCTGAGAATATGCCATAAAAGACATAAAAGACATACAGTTTCCACCCTAGCCTCATGAATTGCTCACTCTGGTTGGAAACCAGCTGCCATGTCATGAGGACACTCAAGCAACCCTGAGAAGAACACCATACGGGGAAAAACCGAGGCCTCCAGTCAATAATCAGTACCGTCCTGCCAGCTATATGACCAGCTATATGACTGAGTAAATGTGGAAACAGATCCTCCAGCCTCAGTTAAATCTGTGGACAACTGCAGCTCTAGCTGACATCTTCACTGCTATTTCAAAAAACAATTAGTAGAGTCAGAACTGTCCAGCTAAGCCATTCTACATTCCTGACCTACAAAAACTAAGAGAGAATACATGTTTATTTTTGGGGTTTTTTTTTTTTGTTTTTAACTTCTTTGGGTAAATACCAAAAGAGATTCTAGTTTTCTTAAGCTTTAGGATATTTTGTTATATACAATAGATAAATAATATGCAAGTGGATACAGATATGGTAAATTATTTCTTACTTTTTTATAAAATATATCAAGACAATACCTGAAAAGATTTATGCATAATCCTAAAAAGAAGCTGATGGAAGTGCATTTTCAGGCTCTTAATGATGGAAAATGGATTGTTAATCTTCTTGGTAAGAGGTGAAGTTGCTTATTTTATGTGACAAACTGAAATATTTTCTGAATCATCTTTCAGTTTGTTTTTTAATGTCTTGAAAAATAAGTCATCAAAAGCTATTTTTCTTTCACCAAGAAACCCATAATGTCTATCAAATCTAAACGAACTAAGAGCCACAAAGAATACACAGTCTCTATGATCAATGGTCTTCATCAAACTATATAACTTTGTATTTATTATAGTAATTTGATATAAACAGTCAAAAACAGTTCAATTCTGCAATTGCAGCTGTTGGTAAGAATATTCAGCTATGAAAAATCTGCAGAATAAACCAAGTTTATGAGAACAATGAGATCAGTCATTTGTCCAGGTCATTGCCTTTGACATGATATCCAGTATTTTCCTTTTTATGGAAAAACAGTAATTCAAAATCAAGTTTAAGCATTTGAACCCCCTTTCTTGCTCCAACATCTATATTCATAGAATAAGTTTTTGAACTCCTCTTGCAATTCACTAAACATTTGTCTAAAATGATAGGTATTTGAACCAGCTGATTTTATAAAACATTTGTATTTTTAATCATCCCATAGAAAATACTGAGAGAATTCTGGCTAAATTCTTTAAAGCAGGAGATTTTTAATAAACAATGGACTTGGTGTAGGAGATGAAGCTCCCAAAGTTTTGCTCTTTATAGATTTGCCAATTATTGCCAATTTTTTCCCAGTTGCTTGTCAACAGGCAATATGAAAAATATTGAAAAACAAAGTCCACTAAAGTGATAACTTTGACATCACCCAAGTCATATAGATATATGGGCAAGAACTCAAGCTCTCAACAAGTTGCTTAGGTGTATATTTTCTCATGGTATTAGACAAGGGTGCCTTTCTGTCTCAGTGGCTACCCCTTCTTGATGCAGAAGAATTTCACTATTTCCCATGGGTTTCATCAAATTTTCTTCCATTATGTGAACCTCACTTTCAAAGCTCACTTTAAAACTGGCCTTGAAGAAAGTTTCAAGAAAGATACCATTTTCTAGGTTTGGTTGTATTTTTCCACCATATAGGTTATAGTCGTGATTTTTTTCTTTATAGTTACCAAAAAAATTTGCAAATTTTGTTCAAAATTTGCATGACTGAATTATTAGTTCATCCATTTTAAAGATTACTTCAGAAGACTAAGGCTTAGGGCTACTTGTATCATCACCACAGTTAATTAAAACACATACATAAATGTTTTTGTTGTTATTGTTTTTAGTGATGTGGTCTTACTCTGTTGCCCAGGCTGGAGTGCAGTGGTGTGATCACAGCTCACCGCTGCCTTGAACTTCTGGGCAGTTCTTTTTGCCTCAGCATCCAGAGTAGTTAGGGCTACAGATGCACACCACTACACCTGGCTAATATTTTAAATTGTTGTAGAGACAGGGTCCAGGCTAGTCTCTAACTCCTGTCCTCAAGTGATCCTTCCTCCTTGGCCTCCCAAACTGTTGGGATTACAGGTGTAAGCCCCTACTTGTGGCCACAAATAAGTTTTAAGAAAATCCTATCCTGTCGCTTATCACCCCTATACTAGCTGTAGCCAAAGTACAGTTACCATCATCCTTAATGTCAGGTTGACTGTGAAGATCTTTAAAATCTTTTTTGTTAGTCATGACCCTATATATTTTAGGTTGCTATAAATCACACATATAATGTATTGGTTTTCATAATATATTGGTTTCATTTTGTTGCCAGTAGAAAATAAAAGTTAAATCCATGAAATTGTTTAAAGTTACATATAGAATGCAATAAAAATTTCAAATACATCTCAGAATCTTGGTCATTTTCTAACTAACTGAAGGGAGAAGTGGAAAAAACAGTAGATGCTGGCTTATAAACAAAACTTTGATCTGCTCAAAGGTGGAAAAAAGCTAAAATGATATGTGGGAGCAATATTTTTAATAGAAAGTTTAAAGAACCCAGCTTGTAAGTGACAAAAACATTCAAAACTCTGTGTAGGTTTCTGAGGACATCATAAGAAATGACACATTCCACAATAGGAGGAAGTCTTCAGAATTTTTTATTCCTTTTTGAACCGCTGATCACTCTACAGCTAGTGCTAATATCTCGAGATTTCTTCATAACACAAAAGTATCAAATGTTCCTATCACTAATTGCACAGAAAATGTCTCTATTCTCTAAACTTTTAAAACAACCAACAAAAAAATTATATTGTCCAAATACAAAAATAAACTGGATTATGTTGATTTCATTAGCCCATGATCATCTTGGAAGACTGAAAAAAAATATTAAAATGTATCCTCAGACTTCTCACAGAACACTGATAGTGAAGGAAGATGCATCATAACGTCCTAAACTTAATATATTTGCTGATATATTTCCACACCGGCAAGTCGGTGCATCCCATTTTAAGAAGAATGAGTGTAAAAGAATCTGGTATCTTCCAGGTAGCATTGCCAGATAAAAGAGAGAACACCCAGTTAAATCTGAATATCACATTACAAACAATACAAAAGTATACTGTCAATATTGAAGGTGCTAAAAAGGTTAAAATCCCATGTACAGGTTATGAAAAGCAGCCAAGTAACTGTAAACTGATTGACCAACTCCTTTATAGATTTAGAGTTGTCTGTGAGTTACCATGCACTTTGATGTGATGTTGAGGAACAATATGTATGGATTAGTGCATTTGCTCAATGAATGTGGATTCAGTTCCTGCAACATCTCAAGTATGCTTCTATGCATTGAGAAACCACAGTGAATGGACAGAGAAGACGCCTGCACTTATGGAACTCCCAGCCTAGCTCACAGGTGACTCACAAATAGAGAAACAAGAAGTATTAGCTGGTGGGAAGCGTTAGGGTGAAAACCGAACAGTAGAGAACATAGAGCATGACCAGGAAACTGCTTCATCCTGCATGGTCAGGAAAGCTGTCGAAGGAAATGCTGCTGAAGCTGAGATGACATGATGGGACAGAACCAGCCTTAAGGAGATCTGGGGACATGATTTCCAGGAAGAAGAAAGGGCTGGTACAAATGGCCTGAGCTCAGTATGTTGAAGAAACAGAAGAGAGAAAAGTGCAGTGGAAATGTAATAAGCAGAGGGAAGAAAAGCCTGAAAGGCTTGCAGATGGTAGATTTATGCAGGGCAACATTTCTCAAGCATTTTGTTCTCTAGGACCTTTACATGTTCTTTTTTTAAAAAATGAAATTATATATATATAAATTTACATATATAATACATAATATACAACCAGACTTCATAATTATATAAATTGTGATACAATAATTATATAGTGTATAATATTATAATTAACATATAAACTATAAATGTATGTAATATAGATATATGTAATATATATTATAGTTTATGAATTATAAAATT
>NW_012102776.1:3426503-3454338 GCF_000951045.1 Mandrillus leucophaeus
GTATTTTAAAATATAATATATAAAATACATATACTGTAATATAAAACATGTAATATAATGTATATATTTATCATATATATGAATTATATATATCATTTATATAAACAAACAAAAATGAAAATATATATAGTGTACCCTTACCCCAACTTCCCCCAATGATAATATCTTAACATAACCATAGTACATTTCAAAACAAAAAAAATCAATTTTGGTAGAATACAACTTAGATACAGACCTTATTTAGATTTTATCAGTTTGTACTTTTTTGATGTATGTTAAATTTTATCACATGTATAGAATTGTGTCACCCCTATCACAATCGTTACAGCACTTTTCTGTCACCACAAAGAAACCCCCCTGTGTTATCCTTTAATAGCCACACCTTTCATCCAATTTTAACCTCCGGCAACCACTGATGGGTTCTCTATAATCTTCTCACTTTGAAAATGTTATATGAATGCTATATTGTTATATAAATAGGCTGCTTTTTATCTCCCCTCAGCTAAATGTCCTTGAGGTCTATCCAAGTTGCTAGTGGATTAATAGTTATTCCCTTTAAATTGCTGAGCAGGATTCCAGCCAGGTATGAATGTACCAGTTTGTTTACCCATTCATTCACTGAAGGACATTTCTGTTCCCTTTACACTCCTAAATATTGATGACTCCAAATTGCTTCTGTTTAAATGTATTATATAGACATTTTCCACGTTAGAAATTCAAAGGCATGCATTTACTTATTTATTCACTTAGAAATAGCAATAACAAACCCACTGCATGTTAATAGAAATAACATAATTTTATGAAAAATACTGATATTTTCAAAATGAAAGAAGGTAAAAAGAGGGGCATTGTTTTACATTTTTGCACATCTTTTCAATATCCAGCTTAATAGAAAACTTCCGGTTCTCATATCTGCTTCCGCATTCAATGTGTTGGGATAGTGCATGTTGCATGACCTCTGGGAAAGCCTTCTGCACACACATGGGAGAATGAGAGAGAAAAAGTCAGTAAGGTCTATATATTATGATGAAAAGTGTTTGGATCTATTGGACCCAGGTAAAGTTCTCAAGGACTCCCAGGAATTCCTCTGTCATTGTGATTCACTGAGTTAGGGGTTTGGATGATAAAGAGGTTGATTTTAAGGGGAAGGAAGACCACTGTAGAATTTTAAGCCAAAAGTGACATGACTTGAATTTTCATCTTTTGAAAGATGACACCTCTGACTTCTATGTGCATAATAAATATCTAAGGTGGCTAGTGACAGCAAAGGAGGTCTCTCCTGGCAAGAGACTGTAGTGGTTTGGACTAGAGGAGTAGCAGCGAAAACAGCAATGATGTAGTACATCTTTAGTAAGCAGAGTCTGTAAGTCTTGCTGATAGAAGAAGATGTGGGAGATGAGAAGGAAGGAGGGAAAACTGGGCTAATTTACGTATTTTCTACCTGAGCACTCACTGCTCTATGTAAAAAGCCTGGAGGAACAGCAAGTTTTAGGGTGAATTTTGCAAAAAAGAAGAAAGTGTGTGCATTTAATGGACATGTAAGTTTTTTATTTTTTCCCCAGCTTCTAAAGCTGCTATTAAATTGATGGTGCATCTTATAATCAATGACATCTTATATTTAAAAGACTACATTTCTTCTCTATTCCATTATAGCCTAAAAACAGATTAGCACTAAGTACAGATTTTAAAGGCAGTTTTATAACCAGGAATGTACAAATGTTTAATGATTCCATTTTTCCTCTCCATGCTGCTGCTACCTTAGTTAGAAATAAACATAGCCTCAATATCACCGAGTTCAGACCAAAGGATGTTAATTTCAGGTAAACATATCACCCAAACATTGTCATAATACTTTTTTCCCAGGTCCTCATCTTGCTCAATTCCCTTAGAGCGTAATACATAAACAAAATTATTTTACTGAAGTGAAAACTGAGGCAAATGTTTAAACTCTGATGTAAACAGAGATGGCTCAGTATCAGCAACAGATAATCAGTGTCCCCATGTGCCAAGTAATGTCCTTATTACAGATTCCAAGCTGCAGGAAAATTACAGTCTAAGTCTTTCAAGAATACATTGTAAACAGAGTTAGAATTAGTGGTCTTTAGCTTACAGTGCACTGTCCATAACTCAGTTGATTGAGAGAAAGAACAGTTCTCTCTTGCTCTTGTACCTAGGCTCTTAGTCCTTTTTTTTTTTTTTTTTTTTTTTTTTTGACGGAGTCTAGCTCTCTCACCAGGCTGGAGTGCAGTGGTGCGATCTCAGCTCCCTGCAACCTCGGCCTCCGAGGTTCAAGTAATTCCCCTGCCTCAGCCTCCCAAGTAGCTGGGCCTACAGGCACGGGCCACCACGCCTGGCTAATTTTTATTTTTTTTTCTTTGAGACAGAGTCTTGCTCTTGTCACCCAGGCTGGAGTGCAGTGGCACAATCTCGGGTTACTGCAATCTCTACCTCCCAGGTTCAAGCAATTCTCCTGCCTCGGCCTCCCGCCTCAGCCTCCCAAGTAGCTGGGATTACAGGCGCCTGCCACCACACCTGGCTAAGTTTTCTATTTTTAGTAGAGACAGGGTTTCACCATGTTGGTCAGGCTGGTCTTGATCTCCTGCCCTCGTGATCCACCCGCCTTGGACTCCCAAAGTGCTGGGATTACAGGAGTGAGCCACCATGCCCAGCCAGTCCTCTTTTATTTTTTATTCATCTTTTCAGTATATCTGACATGTCTAAAGAACAAAATCTATTTCTCCATTATCTTATTGTGATCACAAAATCTAAAGTCAAGCGAATGTCCCACAGATTACCATTTGCTACCCAATTCCTTATATTCCCCTAAACAACTATTCAGAAAGATTCTAGGTTCAGGATGCCCAGAACAACTTTTGCAATATTTTCCCTCAAACACGAAGAAACCACTTCTGTTGAAGCCTTTGGTTCATGCCTTGGTGCTGAGCCCCAAGCAGATAAGTATTAATTACCTGTTTTAAAAAGGGGAACATCACCCACCGGGGCCCGTCATGAGGTCGGGGGAGGAGGGAGGGATAGATAACATTAGGAGATATACCTAATGTAAATGAGGAGTTAATGGGTGCAGCATACCAACATGGCACATAGATACATATGTAACAAACCTGCACGTTGTGCACATGTACCCTAGAACTTAAAGTACAACAACAACAACTATAATAATAATAATAATACAAAAAAGGCCTAGAGCATTTACATTTGGCATAACTGGCAGAGAGGCCTAGACTAGTCTATAATAATGTCCCATGATGTGACTTATATTCTGTGGCCAGTCATACGGAACAACTTATCATTCCCTAAATAAGCCATGACCTTTCACACCTTGCACTCGATCAGTGAAATCATACTTTTCCATTTGAAGAAAGCTGAAGGCTTTATATTCTCCGTGAAGTCTTCTCTGTCTTCCTTAGAATTAATCAGTTTTTGTCAATGCTTCTATTACATCATGCTAATAAACAGTTTCTTTTTTTTTTTTTTTTTTTTTGAGACGGAGTCTCTCTCTGTCGCCCAGGTTGGAGTGCAGTGGCCGGATCTCAGCTCACTGCAAGTTCCGCCTCCCGGGTTTACACCATTCTCCTGCCTCAGTGTCCCGAGTAGCTGGAATACAGGTGCCCGCCACCTCGCCCGGCTAGTTTTTTGTATTTTTTAGTAGAGACAGGGTTTCACCATGTTAGCCAGGATGGTCTCGATCTCCTGACCTCGTGATCCACCTGTCTCGGCCTCCCAAAGTGCTGGGATTACAGGCTTGAGCCACCGCGCCCGGTCATAAATAGTTTCTTGACTATACACAGTGACTATAGTGAGTTCCTTTAATGCAGGGTTTATGTCTGGTTTCTCTCTGTGCCACCTGCAGGTAGCACAAGCCCTTGTGTATGGTGGTTGCTGAGCATATCCTTAGTTAAAATACACACACACACACACACAATTTTACTAACTCGCAATTATAGTTAAACAAATAATTACAAGTTTATCTGTTTATTCTGCCTGACTGAAAGGTCTCCAAAGGCGAGAATTATGTAAACCAAGTGTCTATACATACCCTGTGGAACTCAACACATCACTTTTTTTATTGAGTGCTTAACAATTTGCTTTTAAGCACTCAATTCATCCCTTCATTCTGAGAATCTTCATTACCTAGAATAACACAAATGTTAAATTGATGGATACATAGACACACAACATAAAAGCTTCCTGGAATATAAAAGACACCATGCTTTCAAAACATGGCATACCAAAATTAAAATTCTTGAGTTTGGGCTTCTTGTCTGGGTATTACAACTTGGGAGGAGCTTTGCCTGAGTAACAGATACCTCCTGGGAAAGCAGATGGCTCCAACAAGGCAGGTAACTTTGGAAGGACTCACAGGGAACAGTGAAGAAGAAGGCAAAGATCTTCTGAATCAACAAAGGTCAACTAGATCAGACTCATGGATCCTTGAGGCTAAGAGATATCAGAACAGCCAGATTATGTTCTCAGCTGGATAAGCACTCTTAGAACTCACCGATCCAAAATCCTTCCCTCTCTATCCAGGGAGGTTCTAATGGTGCACCTGTCCATTAGCTCCTCCATGTAAGCATGAACAACAAAGTGGGATGAAAAAAATAAAAAATAAAAAACAATCCATTGAGAAGGAAAACGAAAGAATTATACCGCTTTCATCTTTAAGGACCTCCAAAAGCTAAAGTTAGAAAGATGAGAAAAATTGGCTAATTAGAAAGTGATAAACATATGAATCATAAGTGGTAAACTGGTAAATTATGAATCAGAGACTGTCTTTAAACATGAAGCAGTCAATGAACTTCAGAGTCATCAGAGAGTATTTCATGGGGAGACTAGGTTTTGAACTGGATCCTGAAATATGGAAACAATTTGGATAGGTGATAAATATCAGGGTTCCTTTGGCAGTCAGAGAATTAACTTACACTGAATTTAGAACCACGTGAATTGGGAAAAAGAAGAATCTAGAGTGTATCTTCTCTCCTCTGAGGAGCACACAGAGCTTGAACCCCTAGGAGCAGGCAGTTACTGCACTACCAGTGCCGAATCCTGAAAAACAACAGTGCTAAGCAGCAATTAACAGGTGACCACACGGGCTTCATTTGCTATTTACAAAGGATTATACTTTTTTTTTTCATGTGGGTTTGATGTTGAAAATCCCAAGTTTATACAAAGCAAAAATTCAATTGTAAGAATAAAATAATAGCATATAGAACTTTAATTGTATCGACTCAGAATTTAGAGTTTACCAAGTGCTAATACAAGAATTGCATCAATTGATCTTGATCAGCCCTCATGGAAAGTTACGATATCCACTTTACAGATGAGGAAGCGAGTAATGCCAAGTGTCTATGGTTGGTCAGCCAAGAAAAGCACCCAGACTTGAAATCATATGTATTTTCTATCACAAGATGCAGCCTTCTTAACATTAATAAAAAGTTTACCAAAAGACTGCTTTAAATAAAAGCCTCCAAGCTGCATGTCAAACATAATCAATTTGTCACAACAAATTGAACACTACTTATTGGTAACATACTTAAGGAAGCACAAATTGTACAGAATCTATTGGTTGACCATTGCTCCCTAAAGAGATTTGAGGGCCGGTTCTCTTGCCTCAAATCAAAATAGTATAGAGTAGAACATACAACTCTCTCCTACCCCTATCAATTAATGGAGATCAACAATTAGGAGCCATTGTCCCTATCAATCAAATCTATAACATAATTTTTATAAGAATGATTACAGTGACATCTCTTCCTCAAAAGAGCAATGAAAGATAGAAAAGAAACATTAATTATATTTTCTTTTTTCCTCAAAAGTTTTCTTAGAATCATATTATGACAGCAACTACAATAAAAAGCTATGAATCTTACAGAAATAGATTTTCCAATTTTAATATTTGGATTTGTTTATTCCAAGCCTATACAAAACTTCCAACAGAAATTCAGCATATATAAGATCACTTTTTGTGCTTGGTAAATGTTAAAAATGGATGTACAGGTGGGCACAGTGGCTCATGCCTATGATCCCAGCAACTTAGAAGGCTGAGGCAGGCAGATTACTTGAGGCCAGGAGTTCAAGACGAGCCTGGCCAACACAGTGATACCCTGTCTCTACCAAAAAAAATACAAACATCACCCAGGCATGGTGGTGTGTGCCTGTAGTCCCAGCTACTCAGGAGGCTGAGGCAGGAGAATCACTCGAACCCAGGAGATGGAGGCTGCAGTGAGCCACGAGATCACACCACTGTGTTCCAGCCTGAGCAACAGAGTGAGACCCTGCCTCAAAAAAAAAAAAAAATGTACGGCAGAACAAGGCACTGTGGAAAATATGTCATTCATGGAAAAGAAACAGAAAGACAATACTTCTTGAAAATATAATTTTTAAGAAGCATTTTTCTGCAATAGAGAAATATAGCAAAATGGAATAAATTGCTCTGTTTTGGTTTTTGTGTCTCACATCCGAGGCAGGTCCAGCAGCTAAGTGCCTTCCTTCAATTCTGCCTAGAATGTGCCACATTATTAATCTCCTGGGTCTTTTCCAGGAGCAGTTCCCACAGATGCTGCAGTAGTCACGGTACCTGTGATGCAGTTTCTACTATAGCTCTAAAACAGATGTAGCAACTTGGCCTGCAAACTTGTTTCTCAAAAGCCCCTTATGCAAACTACCAAGTCTAACACTGAAATCCTAAAGCATTCCCAAGGGCCTCTAAGCCAGCTAAAACAGTGTGATTTACACAGCTATACAGCTGATGCCTTAGGTCTAACAAGAAGCATGGTAAATTAAAATAGAGTCTCTTAACAGTATTAGGCTAAAACCAAGCTTGCTTACATGTGTATAGGCATACTGTAAAAATAGTTTCACATATGGTTTTTCAGTTGAACATATTTAAACATTAAAATCATGTTAGTAATTGGTTTTCCTTTCTTAAAAAATAAATGTTTAATATTACAGAATCAGGAATTCTTTTCTTTTATGGGACAAATACTATAAGGTTCCTAATTTGTATTTAAGGAAGGTATGCTCCCTTCGTTCAATACATTTCAGTCCTGCAGCCCTTCTCTCTACTTCTGCATGAACCAGACAGAGCTACTGGATCAGGAAACACTTTACCCAATGTGACTGAGCTAACAACCTCTGGGGTATATATTCAAAAATTGATTCACATTTTATTAACTGCAGCAACAGCGTTCTGAGATATGGCACTGAGTATTTGCAGGGAAAGGCTGACAAGCTGTCTTTAAGGAGTCAGTTTTCACAGCTTGCTGCAAAGGTTCCTTGACTATGCCCTTCAATGAGAGCTAAGCAAAGACTTACTCCTTAGGAATCAGGTTTTATGTACTTTTAGAACAGAGTCCACATTGTTCCTATAATAAATAATTATAATGGCCATTATATAACTAATGGCTTTATAATCTTGATTTTGACTTGTTCCAAAATCTACACCTCATTGCAAAAAATGATCTAATATTCAGGGACTTGTAAGTGTAACAGACCATGAGGATTGAGTAAGCTGTCAGAAATAACTACAGTCATATCTATCAGAATAGAAACAAATCTGGCTGGCAATAAAGGAGAAGCTGACATTATAAAAACACCCCCAGCAAATGTTAAACAAACCTCATATATGTGCCTTTCTATACATTTTCTACACATGATCCCATGTAATTGTTCCATCAGCCCTATGAAGTCAGGGTGACTATTTCTAGTTTAAAGATGAAGAAACTAAAGCTTTGAGAAAAAAGTATGGCCCCCAGGCCTGCAAGATTGAGTAAGCCATGGCTCAGCCAGCCAGGTGATGTTCCTAAGATCACACAGCTAGTGCATATCAGCGCCAAAATCAGAAACTGCGGATATCTGACTCCAAAGACAAGGATTTTAAAACTACATCAGGTGGTCTCCCAATTTGTTCTGTAGCTTCTTCATATGCCTAAAGTGGCTTATGATTACCGCTTACCCGGCAGCAGCTATGTTTTCTCGGCTTATTAGCCCATTAAATCCTCAGAACAAACTCATGAAAGAGGTAATTTTATTATTTTTATTTTACAGAAGACAAAAGAAACGTGTCTGTGATCGCATCCAGCAGAACAACCCAGGACCCACTCCCTCACCCTCTGCGCTATCCCAGATCTCTATGTATGACAACAGCAACACAGGCTGCAAATGTGACCAACTGCTTTTTTTTTTTTAATTTTTACCATTATTTATGAAGATAGCTTTACATGGTCATTTTTTTCATTTTTGTTTTTATAGAATATAAAAATGCAGATTTCTTGCATGCATATATTGTGTACTGGCTTTCAGTGTACCCATCACCTGAAAAGTGAAAAATGTACACACTCCACCCACCCTTTTCAACTCTTTCTCAGAGTCTGAAAAAAAAAATTGCACTATCCTTCCAACTGCTTTTACAACATTAAAATCAACTGAAATGATAGTCTGACAATAGCTTTTCTCATATCTCTGCCAAATAAATTAAAACATGTCTCCAGAAAAAAATAGGTACTAATTCTGATCTTCTTGAAATAAACTATTCTCTATTATACAGAGTCATATCATGGACACATAGATAAGTAATTATCATAATTTTGAGAAATATAAAGCCTCTTTCAAAAAAAGTACACAAATGATGTTGGCTTATCTGACATAGGAGTCAATGTGATGGACTTACATAAACAGAAGAAAATCAGTAGTGATTACCCAGAAGAAAATAGAATATGATCATCTTGGGGTTTTCAACATTTGTCCTGCATGCTTATTCTTTCTCATATTTTTATGATTGACTCAAGTAAAGAATGAGTCACTCCACACGGGGGCTGAGAACATGCCAGGTCAAAGATTTTCCTGTGACATTAAACAATGGCTTAGAAAAAGCAAATAGACTCTACTACAAAATTATAAAGCAGATAGAGTTTGCCATGGTTCTTTTCCCACTCGCTTTCTCAGCTCTTTTCCACTTTGTGGTACCCCAGCTCCTGGGTGCAGGCATTCATCTTGTTTTCAGCTAGCTGAAACCTAAATGATTTCAAGTTTCACAAGCAAGTAGCCCTTCTAGGAGAATTTGATTTTTCACTGGGAATTCTGGATGGTTTCAAGATGAAAAGTTACATTTTACTGATCAAATTCTAGAGAAAAGTGATGGGGGAGGTGATGGGAGATTTGAATCATCCTTCATGGGACAGCTTTGGAAGGGTCAGTGCGCACACACACCCACACACACATACACACACACAGTCACACCAACTGAGTGCTCTGTCTCTATTGAAAAGACACATTTTCCCCAGCTATGTGTTTTCAGATTGAATACCTCGGAGCCAAGGGGTTCCTCTAGGCCTACCCCTACAGTACAGAGAAAACTGAGTGGGCAAACTTCTGCTCCTCCTCGCTTGTCTTCAGACAGAACTTCTCTTCCTTCATTGGTTTTATATATCAAAGTTCTGTGGAATAGTTCTCAAATGTGTACACTTCCCACAATTTCCTTCTAAGTTTGCTCTTTCCTCCCTCATACTTCTCAAACCCACTCACTCCCTCACTCCCTCACTTTTAGCCAATGACTCTAATTCTCTCTTTACTGAGAAAACAGAATCTATGAGGGTTTACCTCCCTCTTCAAATAACATCTCCAAAATACAGAATGTCATGTGTTCCACCCACCTACTCCTTCTTCTTTCCTAACAAAGGCCATTCCCTCACATGCTTCTGAATCCCACTCTTTGGCTTTGCTTCGCAAGGTCTTTGCTCTTCTGTTCATCCTCTCCCCTTCTGGTCTAGTATCTCCAATCATTTAAAAAAAATTCCTCTTAACCTCACAAACTTCTCCAGCTATTGCTCAATATCTAAATTCCTTTTCAGAAAAAAAGTCTTTAAAGACTTGCTTACATGTGCTGCCTGCCTTATCACTCCACATTCATTCTTCACCTCATTCTACACTTGCTTCAGCCTCCGCCACTCCACCAACTCCTCTTATCTTAAGCCTTAAACAATCTTCGTGTTGTTCCATCTGATTGAACATGCTCTACCTCTTAAATTACCAACCCTCTCAGCAGTGCTTGGCACATTGGCCACCTCTCTATCTTGATACCCTAGCTTTCATGGCCATCGTATCAGCATATCTTCTTGATTTTCCTGCAGCCTTTCCTGGCCTCCTCCTACCCTCCTTCAGCAACAGCTGCTGGCCCTTCCTCCTCTAACTCAATCCTCAAAGTTGGAATTCCTTGAGGACCAATCCTGGCCCCCCACCTCTTCTTTTCTCTTTGCATACAAGTCTCCACAGGTTTTCTCATCCATACAATATGATTTCTATGCCTCAAAATGCCAAAATTTGTATCTGAGCATCAAAACCATATATCCAAAAACCTACTTAAGATGCAAGCATCTCAAACTTAACTTTTCTAAAATCAAACTCCCTGCCTCCATCCTCAAAGTTTGTCTTCCTTTTCAGAAAATAGTATTATTATCTACCCAGCTGCCCAGGACCAAAAAATTAGTGCTCAACCTTGAGATCCCCTTCATCTAAGCATTTGACAAGTCTCATTCATTCTGTTATCTATAACTATATACGTATATACAAACACACATAAGTCAGTTTTTTCTCCAACTGCCCTGCCAAAATGCTAGCCATGGCATCATCCCTTACATTGACACATGCAACAGTCTCCAAGCTAGTTTCCCCATGCACTTTTTCTCCCTCCAATCCACATTGCCAAGTAAAATTCTTAAGACATGTATCAGGTCTTGACCCTCTCCTTTTTGAAAGCCTTGTTGTCTTTCAACTCAATTCAAAGCAAAAATTCCTAAAAATGCCCACAAAATGTGGCACGATGTGACCCCTGCTAGGTTTCCAACCCTGCTTCCAGTTCATGGCATAGCAATCACACTGGTCTCCTTCCAGTTACTCAAAGGCATTAAGATCTTTTCTGCCTAAACTTTTTTTTTTTCTCCTGGTTGGTTCCTGTATATGGATATATCTTCCCGTCTCTCTTACCTTATTCACCTCTACTTACCCTTCAGATCTCAGTTTAAATATTACATCCTTAGATTTCTTCTCTGATCACCTACCAAACCTCAATTAGAATCCTCAGTATTCTTCCCTTATTGCAATATATTTATTTGTTTGTTTGTTTGTTCTGTCTTCACTCTTTAGTGTCACTCAACTAAACTATAATCTCCATAATGGAAAGCATTTGATGTTTATTTTTTTCAATATTGTATATGCAGCACTTAGCAGAGTGCACACAATACATCTAAGAATTACATATAACTTAATAAACAAACAATATTTTGATTGTTGAAAACTATTCATCCCACTGAAGTAGGCAGCTCTCTCAACCCTAATCTGGGTTCCATAAGTAGGAGGCTGGAGGGAGACTAACAAGCTCCTGCTTTCAGTCACCATAAGACACTGCCATCCACACCTAAAATTCTCCTCATAAAATTGGTTTCCTGTCACACAGTCCTTACTGTCTTAGAGACAAAAAAAAAATGGTAAACAGAAAATGATAGAAGAAGAAAGAGGGAGGGAAAGGAGAGAGAAAGACTTAATTTTTGGAGTTGAAGCACATTTGATATGTAAGAAGTATTCTTACCATTTTCCTTTAAGATTTAGTCTATAAAACATGCTCCATAGAAAAGTCTGTCATCTCTGTAATGAACACTTGGACATGCAATCTCCATTACTATTAGTGTTTGGAAAGGCCAAATATACAGCTCCAATCATGAGAAGGATGCATCCTACAAACTCTAATATCCTATTTATCTCTTCATATATTTCACACTAGAAATGAAATCCCTCTTACTGATATATGAGGAGATAAAAATGTGAGTTAGCTCTATTAGTTCTGAAGCAGATTATTCCACAGCCTGTACTTTGAAACAATAACTCATTCAATACTCCCCCAGTGGCATGAAAGAATTAATACAATCTGCAGATGTGCCTAAACATATTCCCAAGGGAATTACTTAGGCACTTGGAGAATGTGGAATTAAGTTCTGAATCTCCTGTTATTATTACAGTAAACTTTTCTGCAATGTCTTCCTTGAAAGACATTAATTTTAATCTAAAAATATCAACGGAAGCTTATGAGTCGCAATTTTATTTTTCTCAAAGGAATTATTCAAGGACCCGTATGTCTAATAGCTGTTTTATTTTTTCTGAAAAAAAAACTACAAAAAAGCAGCTCTCTTATGTATAGCTATTATAACATGGCTAACAATTAGTTAGGTACTGGTCAAAATATCAGGAATGCTGGAAAAAAACAGCAAATAGGGAGCATTGCATTCACTGCATAATTTAAGTATTAATGCAAAATAAGAGCTGTACATGGTATATTTATTCAACTCTTGATTTCATCCTAGAATGAAGAAAGACAATAAACAAATTAGAATTATTAGTAGTCCCCAAATTCCCTTTCTTCATTCAGCAAACATTTTTAGACTTCACTAAACACAAGGCAGTCAGAGTGACAGAGGATGTACAGAAGATTTACAGGTTCTTTCATTCAATATGTAGCATACATACAATCATTATAAGAGTATCTCTGTTACAGGTGTCTTATTATACAGGGGTTTCTGGGTTAACTGCCTAAGTTGCCTCATGAGTGGTCAATATTTGATAACTTGGACAACAAATCAGGGTATTACTTGTAACTAGGCACACATCTGTATAAAGGACTGGTGTAGAATGTAAATTTGAAAGAAGGTATCAATGGTACAATTTTATCCAATGGTGTAAAGCTCCTTCTCCAAAGGATATAAAACTGAAGTTGTGCTAAGGAGTAGTGATGTGGCCAGACTGGTTACAAGGAGATGGATTATATAGTTAGGGCTTAAATAATCACAAATTGACTTAAGTGAGGTCACTATTTATTACCTCTTATCTCAACACAGCTTTTCATACTAGTTTTATTCTTCAACAAGTCAGGCCTTATAGTAATTCTGGAAATTATCACTCCGTGACTGCTGAAAGAGAGAGTAAATGAGGTCAAGAGGTTTGCCCCAGACCTCCGCACGAATCCCCAGACCTTAGCAAGAGCTGCACACTCAACAGGGCAGTTGCTATTTTGTGCAGTGCTTACATGATAAACTCACATGCTTTCAAAATCAAGTAATAAGAATAGCAGGCCATGCACTCTGCCAAACACTTCATATGTATTGGGACATTTATTAGGGTGTTCATATGTCAATAGATTTTAGACCACAGAAATTAGAAGGAAAATTTTATTTTTTCCAAGAAACATGATTTGTCACATATACAAGGATTTCCAATCCTTTACAACGCAGTCGTCAGATATTAGCATTTTCATACTAACTAGAAACGGAACCTTTATATTCCTCTGTTCTTAAGGTTCATCTGTGACAAGGAAATAATAGCACCTACCAGTTGGGGTTGCTGAAAAAAGAACATGAGCATCTAGAACAATGCCTGACATACACGAGGTGCTTCGTAAGCGGTTAGGATCCAGCCCTCAAATGGTTCCCAGATGCTAATGATATACAGAGATTATATGGACACTTTAAGAGATAATAATAACTTATATTTGTAGTATATAAATTGCCTTCTACAGTTGTGCTAAGTGCTTTACACAGATTTTTCTAACAATCCCTGCACCAACTCTACGAAGGAGGTACAGTTGTTATTCTCATTTTACAAATGAAGAAATGGAGGCATAGTGGTAATAAGTTATCTATACAACTAGTAAACAAATGGGCTTCGACATGTCCCGTCAGTCTGAATCCTCTGTTTTCACTTCAAACGCCAACTATACTGCTTCCCTTAAGCACAAATCATTTTCAGTGGGGCCTATTAAAATTCTACAGCAAATTTCAGATGGTTAAAATTGTTGTTCTATTACCTTAAGAAGAAAACTCCAACTGTCCTCTCCAAAAGCCCTGAATACTTTGAATAAAAATCACTTTCAATCATCAGAAAAGAGGATTTCCTCCATGAAATGCCACTACAAATTGTACTTTGTCTGAAAACATTTCAATAATTGTTGAGATGAGTTCTCAACTTCTACGTGAAAACAGGCCATTTCAATCATATAATTTGTTTGAACTTGTAACATATATGAAAGTATCCACCTGGTGCCTACTATGTGTATAACTCAGGGTGAGGCATTTATTTGGTGAGACAAAAGCAAAGATTAGACACCATAGCTACCCTGGTTCAACCCTCCTAACTATTTGCTGGGCTTGAGGCTCTGTAAGATGCCAAGAAATCTGGGCTTTCCAGAATAGTCGAAGGCAAAAGAAAGAAGAGGAAGAGAAATGCAAGTTGTCTGTGGCAAGGGGGATGTTTCCTTCACTTTAACATTTGTAGTTGCTCCCATAAGAAGTATTTGCTAATCTAAAGCAGGCTAAGAGGTTTCAAATCATACATAGATAGGGGAAAGATTTTCCTTCTGTTTTTCTTTTCTTTTTCCTTTCTTTCTTTCTTTTTTTTTTTTTTTATTTTTATTTATTTATTTATTTATTTTGAGACAGGGTCTTCCTCTGTCACCCAGGCAGTGGTGCAATCATGGCATAGTGCATGCAGCCTCAACCTCCTAGGCTCAAGTGATCCTCCGGCCTCAGTCTCCTGAGTAGCTTGGACCACAGGTATGTATCACCATGCCCAGCTAATTTTTAATTTTAATTTTTATTTTTGTAGAGATGGGGTCTGGCTATGTTGCACAGGCTGGTCTCAAATTTCTTGGCTTAAGTGATATTTCCACCTCAGTCTCCCAAAGGGTGAGTCACTACATCTGACCCCTTCTGTTTTTCTTATTTTTATTTTCTAAATACAAAAAGGAAGAAAAATGAACAATGTTATACAGAACTGGGTAAGCCACAAAAAATACAAACTCTGTTCAAGGAGATCTTTGCCTTATCTTTGAGAAGGTAGGTGACACTTGTCATATACATTAAGCAGTTTTTAAAAACCACCTTCTTAGTTAAAGCAGCAGGAACATACTAACAATGAAATAGAAGAATATCTAACATTCACTGAACGTTTTCTCAGAGCCAGTTCTCATGATAACACTAGGAGGCAAATGTGTTAGTATGTTTATTTCACAGAAGAGACTGAGAAGGAGCTCAATAAATTTGAGCAAGTAGTACCCAGCTAATCATCAGCAGAGCCAAAATTTTAATCCAGGCAGCCTTGACAGTAGGAATGACCAGCGTTGTTTTTTAGTTATTCAGTGATATAAAAATTTGTCCTTTATAATAAAAGTTTCAAAGTTTAGATATCTATCCTAAATAAATTCTAGCTTTTCTTAATAAATTACTAAATTACTGTTATGATGAAAATATGAACATTTTCCTGTTGGGTGAGGTGGTTCACACTTGTAATCCCAGCACTTCGAGAGGACAAGGCAGGCGGATTGTTTGAGCCCAGTGGTTCCAGACCAGCCTGGGCAACATGGTGAAATGCTGTCTCTACAAAAAATTAGCCATATATGGTGGCACATGCCTGTAGTCCTAGCTACTCTGGAGGCTAAGGTGGGAGAATCACTTGAGCCTAGGAGGCGGAGGTTGCAGTGAGCCCAGATTGCACCATGGCACTGCTGCCTGGGTGATAGAGTGAAAACTGTTTCAAAATAATAATAATAATAATAATAACAACAACAACAACAAATCAAACAAGAAATGGAATATATCGCATCTTCCTGCCTTGAAAATAACTGAAATTGCTTCATTTACTATTCTGAAATTTTGATTAAATCAAATTAAATCTTTATAATTATTATAAAATGAATCTATTTGCAATTCGAGTATTTAATACTCATCCAATTGCTAATGTAGGTATCACTCTTCATGCATGTTATGTCTAAGCTCATACATGCATTTTTAAGAATAACACGGATTGCTTTAATCTGCAAAATGCTAATGGGTATATTTTGAATACCACACTACTTCATTAATACCTCTCAAACCACAAACTGGAACATGAAGAGAAGCCAGAAAATCAATGTTCACAACTAATGAAGAGCAATTTTTTTTAATGCTAAAGTTGACTGCATGCATGACGTCTAACAAGAAGGACTGGAAGGGTTAATCTTTTCTCTTAAGCATTTCCACCACTTGAATCCTCAGGAGCACTGTGCCTTTGCCAGAGGCAGCCTATATAGCTCTGGTCATTGAAATGTGGATGCCCCGCTGGGGACTCAGGACAAGAAATGTCCAGAAGTGCTTCCTGGAGCCTGAACTGGTTTCTGGTCACAATGCACCAGCACAGAACAGAGGGATCAGGAGCTCATGGACTGTTTAACATGTTTTTTGGTGTGTGTGTGATTGGCAGAGCCTTTTAGGGGCTAGGGCAGGGGTCTCTCTTGCTTGGCTCTAAGGGGCATATTGTTTGGAGATACATGCAAAAACTTCTTTTGAATAGCACATTGGCTCTGGAGCCACACTACAAAGCTTCAAATCCCTATTCCCCCACATATTGGTCACATGACCACAAACAAGTCACTTACCATTTCTGTGACTTACTTTTCCTCATTTGTAAAATGGCAATATTAATAATTCCCACCTCATAGAGTTGTTTTATGAAGATTAACTGAATTAATACATGTGAAGTATTGAGGTGAGTTCTGGCTTACTACAAGGGCTACCTAAATGTTACCTTTTTATTTTTATAAGTATAACTAAAATCTCTCGTATGTGTTTTCCTCAGTCTGCTCTGTATGTCCATTACAACCCTATTTGTGTGTATCCACTTATACCTAAATCTTTCACCGGAACATATTAGGACTTTCCCTTTCTCAATGAGCAAAATATTCAAATAAAAACAATTACTTGTGTGTGTGTGTGTGTGTGTGTGTATTTCTATATAGATGTGAATATATGCTTATATCTAAGCATATATGGAAGGATCTACCCAATATTGTGAAAATGTTGCATGCACACACATACAGTCATAAACTGCGTAACAACCATTGCTCAAGGATGGATGTCATATAGGATTGTGGTCCCATCAAATTATATTGCAGCTATTGCCTAAAGATACTGCAGCCATCCTAACATCATAGTGCAATGCATTACTTACATGCTTGTGGTGAAGCTGGTGTAAGCAAACTTACTCATACTGTTAGTCATTGAAAAGTACAGCACATACAATTGGGAGCATTACATAGTACTTGATAATAATTATAAATGACTATGTAACTGGTTTAGATATTTACTGTATTAACATTATTTTAGACTGTATTCTTTCTACTTACATTTTTTTAAGTTAACTGTAAAACAGCCTTAGGCAGGTCCTTCGAGGGGTATCCCCGAAGAATACACTGTTACCACGGAGATGACAGCTCCATGAGTGTTAAGGCCTTCCAGTGCAACAAGACGCAGAGGTGGAAGACACTGAATACTGATGATCCTGACCCTGTGCAGGCCTAAGCTAATATGTGCAACTGTGTCTCAGTTTTTAACAAAAAATAAATTAAAATGGAAGAAAAATTTAAAAATAGAAATAAAGCATATAGAATGAGGATCTAAAAAAGGAAATATTTTTGTAGAGCTGTATAATGTGTCTGTGTTTGAAGCTATTTTAAGTTATTGCAAAAGGGTCAAAAAGCTTAAAAGATGAAAAAAGTTAGCGTAAGCTAATTTTGATTTATTACTGAAATAAAAATATTTTTATAAATTTAGTACAGGATAAGTGTACAGTGTTTATAAAGTCTATATAGTATACAGTAATGTTCTAGACCTTCACTTTCACTTACCACTCACTGACACCCAGAGCAACTTCCAGTCCTGCAAACTCTGTTCATGGTAAGTGTCTAATACAGGGGTAACCACTGTATAGCTTTTACAGTATATTTTTATTACACCTCTCCTATGTTTAGATATACAAATACATAACATTGTGTTACAAATGCCCAGAGTATTTAGTAGAGTAACATGCTGTACAGGTTTGTAGCCTAGGACCAAGGCTACAAACCATCTATGGCTTAGGTGTGTGGTAGGCTGCACCATCTATGTTTGTGTGAGTACATTCATTATGTTCACACAATGACGACACCACCTAATATTCTCACTGAGAAAATACCTATATTTCTGACAATGTATCCCCATTGTTGAGTGATTCATGATTGTACACAGAAACTTCTCTAAAGAAGATTCTAAGTCTCTGAATACTACGTATCACCAGAAACAGGTGGCAATATTCACAACTACCTTGTGAAACAGCTGTTTGTTACCTCAAACACTGATACCATATGCAAATTCACATATATCTATAGGAACACTACATAGGACAACTCTTATTTTTCACTGATAAAGACTTTGTTCTTGTTGCTCACCATGTATATCAGTATCATAAAAGATGAAATGAAATGCAAATAGGTAACATTTAAGTGAAACTTACGTGCCACTGTGTTAAGCACTTTACAGACATTACTCATAAAAGGAACCCCGCTACTGGGGGATCCATGATTATCATTTCACAGAATAAGGAAAGAGATGAAGATCACCTAGAGAGTAACTTGCCCAGGATCACACAGAAGTAACAGCTGGTATGGTTTTGACCTCAGGTCTCTGACTGGAATCTTCTGCTCCATTTGTAGCTGAGCAAGAAGGAGGGAAGAGCTAAAAATCATGCCCCAAAATTCCAGTCTTTATTATAGAACACACAGTTCATTATATCATGTTTTGTTAACAACTAGTGTTCTCAAGTCACATGAACTAACCAAGTCACAGGCACAAATAAAATGCCTGCTAGATAAAGTCACCTCACTTAGATGAGGGCATTAAAATTGAGAGCAAACTATGGAGAAAAAAAATAATAAACCATGTTTACGTGGGTAAGAAAAAGCATTTGGTCAGTTATTTATCTAACTCACATAAGACTAAAAGAAAAAAGGATGTTTGTATCTCCAATCATTTAAACTGTCCGGTTGTAAATGCTTTCATATTTTCCAAATGCTTATTCAGCTTTATGTGACATTTTTCTCAGTGTGGAGTCAGTAATATTCTGTATAGAGATGATGGCTCATATAATTCAGCTGTAACAGCCAATAATTTCCAAAATGACAGTAGGAAAATAATGTCTCAAGGAGATAAAGGAAACTGACAATAAAAGTGAAGTAGTACAAAAACTGCCATGTAAAATAATTCCTGGAAATTTTTGAAAGTTTTGCTGGAAAAGACTATATACTTCTTCAAAAGAAAAGTAAACTTCTAAGTGTTATATATAAGTAGATATTAGTATTATCATGAATTATAAAAAAAAAAAAAAACTTGCATTTGAGACAGGTCTACAAAGAAATCCAGAAAGGCATGTGTAGTTGTCCAAAAAAGCATAGTGTTTACAAAAGAGATACTTTAGAAGCAGTGTTAAATCTTCGTTTAAGAAAAATTAAACCAGCACCACAGGGAGTTTAAGTAATACATGTACTAGAAACTTACATTTCTGAACTGAGGAGCAGAGTAACTCATTGGTAGATGACTTAAAAGAATTCTAACCATAATTAATAAACTATGTAATCTCAAACCTCTATGCAAGCCAGTTGTAAACCAGATGAGGTAATTCCAATTTTTCAGCACTCTGGCACTATTTGTTTGCAAAATTCCTCATGAACCCACTAACTGATAGCATATGTGCACATTTTTTAGCTCTGAGGAATGATAACAACCACAAAGAAGTGCAGCCAAACTAATACCATAAGACATAGTTATTTTTTTTCAGAGACAAGATTACTACCTGTGCATCAGCATAATTTCCAAACAGTGATGGCAAAGACTTCTGTTTGTGTTTCTAAAAATAGACATCATTGATATTAACACAGATCCTATGTCAAAACCATCTTGGGTGAGATGCTGGAATTGCCGCACAAAGATAAAAAGTCCACATTCATTCAATTATTCAGAAAGCACAGATTGCCCATTCTGTGCAAGGAACTTTGTTGTATATAGGAAGCTAAACAAACACTATTGGTTCTAGACCTTTAAAAAACTTGAAGACTAGCAGTAGAGATGAAGCAAGTCCGCCTCATTAGAAATTATGGTGGCCAGAATTCCATATGATCCCCAGTGACCCGTGCCTTTGCATAATGCCTTTTTTTTTTTTTTTTTTTTTTTGGTTTGTTTTAAGTTGGAGTCTCACCCTGTTGCCCAGGCTGGAGTGTCGTGGCATGATTTCGGTTCACTGCAACCTCTGCCTCCCGAGTTCAAGCAATTCGCCCACCTCAGTCTCACAAGTAGCTTGGACTACAGGTGTGTGCCACCACACCTGCCTAACTTTTGTGTTTTTAGTAGAGATGGGGGTTTCACCATGTTGCCCAGGTTGGTCTTGAACTCCTGAACTCAAGTGATCCTTCTGCCTCGGGTTCCCAAAAGTGCTGGGGTTAGAGACATGAGCCACCACATGCAGCTAATGCCCTCTTCTGAATGTAGGCAGGACTGTGAAGGTGAGGGGTAACCACTTCCATGATTAGAATACAAAATGTGACAAAGGTTAAAAAAAAATTGTGATGTAATTACAGTCTCTAATCAATTCAGTTTGAGTTCATCAGAAGGGAGACTATCCCCACAAAGGCCAAATCACATGTGTCCTTTAAAAGAGGGTAAATCCATAGGTAATAAACAAGAAGCATCAAGGATACTCTCTTGTTAGTCTTGAAGAAGTAAACTGCCATGTTAGAGAGGAGGTTATATTGCACAGGATGCTGGATGACCTCTGAGAACTGAGGATCTCATCCTATAACCACAAAGAACTGAATCTTTCCAACAAATAGTGAGCTTAGAAGAGGACTCTAAGCCACAGATGGTGGCAGCCCCTGCTGACACCTTCATCAGAATTTGAGCTGAAGAGCCCCTAAATTGTGCCTGAACTTCTGAGTCACCAGATCTATAAGACAATAAATGAGTGTTGTTTTAAGCTGGTAAATTTGTGATATTAATAATTTATTATAAACCGTAAGTGAATACAGAAGTCAGTGTAAACTAAAATTCCATAGTAGAGATGAAGTCCTGTGAATTTCAGAGAATAAGACACTGTTTTTCACCAATCACAACATTCACTACTAGTGGAGTAAGGAACTCTAGAGTAAAACTTAGAGCTGTGTGACTTTTGGCGAGTAACTCAACCTTTTTGCCTTAGTTTCTTCACATACAAAGTGGGAATGATTTTATTGTTTGTGAGATTTCAGTGAGAGAATACATTTATAATGCTAAGTTCAGTTGCTGTCACATGGTAAGCTCAATATATTATTATTAATGTTATTGCTATTTCTAACATAATTACTATCATCATTAATTTGAATAAGAGAAACAGGTTTGTATTGTCAGCTATATATATATATATAAAAAATACTTTGCCCAGGCTGAAAAATAAATAAATGAATAAATAATAAGATAGGAATATTAAACGGACTTACAGAGATTGCAGATGATTGTGAGTTTGCAATCAACAAGGCTTTGAAATCATTCATTCATTTTAAAAGAAGATCCCTTCAGCATAGTTTTCATTACAATGCCCAGGGCAGGTAATTCAAAGAAAGAGGTCTTGGTGCTTAAGATGAAACTTAAAGGTCATACTAGAACTAGAGAATAGGTTGAGACAAGAAACTTAGGAATGCTTAAAAATTAAAAAGACCCCACAGCAGTGTGGTTGTGGTTTGTATGGGCATGGGAAACTGTGAAAGAAATCCTCCACACTGTGTCTTTTATCCAGTCCCCTTATCTGCTGCTTTCTAAAATTCACTGCAATGATGTTACTGAGCTCTGACCACGGCTTGGTGATGGCAGCATCTATGAGGTTAAGTGTTGGGTCTATTTGCATTTTTGTCCCTCCTTCTCAAGGAGATTATAAGAGTTCTAGGAAAGAGTTCAAAAATAACTGAAGTCTCAGGATAAAACATTTTGAAAGCAACTGGAATAGAAGGAGTAAAAGCTAAAAAGTTATTTTTAATCATTACATAGGTTACCAAAAATGCTTTTTCGTCCTAGTGCAAACAGTTTCAATTCAAGAAATATATTTCTTTTGTTTATTGAGTAAAATTCTACAGTAGGAAAATGTTCTCACAGTGGTTATTATCTAAGAGTATAAGAACTTTTGGTATTTATTAATATAACAATAACACCGATTATAACTACACAAACAGCATGAGTCCTAACAGACTCGAAGTTTATTACCTACCTTTCTCCAATTCTTAAAATTTCCATTCAGAAGAAACTAAAATCTACACCTGAAGAGCATTAGGAACAAATTTATCTTATATGATCTGTGTATTAATTATTAATTCTTTTTATTTTTATTATTATAATTTTTTGAGATCTCACTCTGGTCATCCAGACTAGAGTGTTGTGGTGTGATCATGGTTCACTGCAACCTCCACCTCCTCGAGGCTCAAGCGATCGTCCCACCTCAGCCTCCAAAGAAGCTGGGATTACAGTTGCATGCTACCATGCCTGGGTAAATTTTTTCTGTAGGGACAGGGCCCCACCATGTTGCTCAGACTGGTCTTGAACTCCTAGGTTCAAGTGATCCTTTTGCCTTGGCTTCCCAAAGTGCTGGGATTACAGGTGTGAGTCACCGTGCCTGACCCTGTATTGGTTATTTTTATATGAACAAATAAACCCCATTCTATACCATTTTAGGTTCTGGACAACTTAGGCAATATTTCATTGACAGAAACTCAAACTGGGAAAAAATAAAGTAATGCTGAAGATGACAAGGAAGGGGCAAATTTAAGGCATATGTTTCTTCTATGGTTTAAATTATCCATTTTAGGAGTCTAAGTAGAGTAAATAATAAATTACTCCTTGAAATGTAGAATTCATAATTAAGTGGGAATTATAAAATTAAGCACGGTTATAAGTCACGATAAAACAGGTCAGATATTTAAACATCTACTATTACTGCATCTATGCCTACTTCAAAAAGTAGCTTGTAACCTGTACTGCTTGCTAGAGAAACATACATCTGCAAATTTCAGGTCTTCAGAGAGGATTTTACTGGTAGTACCCTACTTATTATCCTCCAGTCTCAAATAAAAATGTAAAACCAATGTGTTTTTTTTTCTAAACAGTTTTGTCATTTGCATGATGTCTGTCATTTACTAAAATTATAAATGCAAAGATACTTACTATATTTCCTAATTAAATTAATTAAAGAAAATGTAATGCAGAAATAGTAAAATTAAATTAACAATGTGTTTTTAAAAATTAAGAATAGGGCCTGTATTTTACTTTTTAATAATAGCCATCCTGATTGGTGTGGGATGGTATTTCATTGTGGCTTTGATTTGCATTTCTCTAATGATCAGTAATGTTGAGCTTTTTTTCAGGCTTGTTGATTGCATGTATGTCTTCTTTTAACAAGTGTCTATTCATGTCCTTTGCCCACTTTTAAATGGGGTTGTTAGTTTTTTTTCTTGTGAGTTTAAAAGAAATGCTTATTCTTTGTTGGTGGGAGTGTAAATTAGTTCAGCCATTGTGACTGACAGTGTGGCAGTTCCTCAAAGACAACAAGACAGAAATACCGTTTGACCAAGCAATCCCATTACTAGGTATATACCCAAAGGAATATAGATTGTTCTCTTATAAAGATACATGCATGTAAATGTTCACTGTAGCGCTACTCACAATGGTAAAGACATGGAATCAACCTAAATGCCTATCAATGACAGACTGGATAAAGAAAATATGGTACATATATGCCATGGAATACTATGCAGCCATAAAAAAGAATGAGATCATGTCCTTTGCAGGCACCTGAATGGAATTGGAGGCCATTATCTTTAGCAAACTAACACAGGAACAGGAAAACATATAACACATGGTCTTATTTATAAGTAGGAGCTAAATGATGAGAATGCATGGACACATATGCAGAAAAACACACACTGGGGCTTTACTGAGGGTAGAGGGTGGAAGCATGGGAGGAGGGAGAAAATCAGGAAAAATAACCAATGGGTATTAGACTTCATACCTGGGTAAAAATAATCTGTACAGCAAACCTCCATGACATATGTTTACCTATGTACCAAACCTGCACGTGTACTCCTGAACCTAAAAGAAAAGTAAAAAGAAAAAGAATAGGACCTACAATACCAAAAGAGGGTATTATTAAGTCAGAATATTTGGCTGGCATTGATATTTTTTAGAAGAGGTCATTTGAAAAATGTATTTCATGGAGAAAATTGCCTATACCAAAGATTACATAACTTTCTCAGAAATCTAGAAGGTACTGTCAATTCATTTTTAATAACTAAGAAAACACATGATTGAACACCTCTTTTTAGCTGGACAGTGTAGTGGGCCCTGAGGATGTGGCCATGTCCAAACTGAAGCTCCTGCCTACAGAGAGCTTACTCTGCATTGGCAAGGATGGGGGAAGGGAGGCAGACAATAAACATATAGACTAATAACAGAATAACAGAGTGATGCATGTAATATGAAAAATAATAGGAGGGTGGACAGTGAAAATAACTCATTTCTTTTCAGCACTGGATAATATTCCATTGTTTAGGTAGCATAGTTTATTTCTCCATTCACCTACATACACAAGGACATCTTGGTTGCTTCCAAGTTTTGGCAATTATGAACATAGCTGCTATAAACATCCAACTGCAGGTTTTTTTTTTTTTTTTTTTTTTTAAATGAACATAAGCTTTCAACTCTTTAGAGTAAATACCACTGAGCAGGACTGCTAGATCATATGATCAGAGTATGCTTAGTCTTACAAGAAAAACTGTCTTCCAATGTGGCTGTATCATGTTGCATTCCTACCAGCTATAACAAAAGTTCCTGTTGCTTCACATTCTTGCCAGCATCTGGTGTTATCACTGTTCTGGATTTTGGCCATTCTAATAGGTGTGTAGCGGTATCTCACTTCTGTTTTAATTTGAATTTCCTTGATGACAAGGTTTCCTCGAATGTCATTCCTTGATTTCATATGCTTATTTTCTATCTGTATGTCTTTTTTGGTGAGGTGTCTGTTAAGGTTTTGGCCCAATTTTTAGTTTGTTTTCTTATTTTTGAGTGTTAAGAGTTCTTTGCATATTTTAATAACAGTTCTTTAACAGATAGATATTTTACAAATATCTTCTCCCAGTGTGTGACTTGTCTTTTCATTCTCTTTACAGTGTCTTTTACAAAGCAGAACATTTTAATTTTAATAAAGTCTAGCTTATTAATTCTTTCTAAGATCATGCCTTTGGTATTACAACTAAAAAGTTATTGCCACATCTGAGGTCATCTAGATTTTCTCCTATGTTATCTTCTAGGAGTTTTAGAATTTTGCACTTCACATTTAGGTCTGTGATCCATTGTGAGTTAATTTTTGTGAAAGGTGTGAAGTCTGTGTGTAGGTTCATTTTTTTTTTCTGCATGTGGATGCCTACTTGTTCTAGCACCATGTGTTGAAAAGACTCTCTTCTCTCCATTGGGTTGTCTTTGATCCATTATAAATCACTTGACTATAATTATATGGGTCTATTTCTGTGTTCTATATTTTGTTCCATTGGTCTATCTGCCTATTTTTATAACAGTACTATGCTGTTTTGGTGTCTATTGCTCTATAGTATAGTTTGAAATCAGGTAATGTGATGCCTCCAAACTTGATTGACAATATTCCGTAAGATAGAGAAAGAGGGAATCCTCCCTAAGTCATTTTATGAAGCCAATATCACCCTAATACCAAAACCAGGAAAGGACATAACAAAAAAAGAAAACTACAGATCAATATCCTTAATGAACATAGATGCAAAAATCCTTAACAAAATACTAGCTAACCGAATCAGACAACATATCAAAAAGATAATTTATATAGTTTGGCTGTGGCCCCACCCAAATCTCAACTTGAATTGTATCTCCCAGAATTCCCATGTGTTGTGGAAGGGACCCAGGGGGAGGTAACTGAATCATGGGGGCCACTCTTTCCCATGGTATTCTCATGATCGTGAATAAGTCTCACGAGATCTGATGGGTTTATCAGAGGTTTCTGCTTTTGCTTCTTCCTCATTTTCTCTTGCCGCTGCCATGTAAGAAGTGCCTTTTGCCCCTGCTCCATGATTCTGAGGCTTCCCCAGTCATCTGGAACTGTCAGTCCAATTAAACCACTTTTTCTTCCCAGTTTCGAGTATGTCTTTATCAGCAGTGTGCAAACGAACTAATATAATAATCCATGAGGATCAAGTAGGTTACATACCAGGGATGCAGGGATGGTTTAACGTATGCAAGTCAATCAATGTGATACACCACATAAACAGAATTAAAAACCAAAATTACATGATCATCTCAATAGACATAGAAAAAGCATTTGACAAACCCCACCATCCCTTTATGATTAAAACTCTCAGCAAAATCGACATACAAGGGACATACCTCAATGTAATAAATGCTATTTATGACAAACCCACAGTCAAAAAAATACTGAATGAAAAAAAGTTGAAAGCATTCCCTCTGAGAACTGCAACAAGACAAGGATGCCCACTCTCACCACTTCTCTTCAACATAGTACTGGAAGTCCTAGCCAGAGCAATCAGCCAAGAGAAAGAAATAAAGGGCATCCAAATTTGTAAAGAGGAAGTTGAACTGTCACTGTTTGCTGATGATATGACTGTTTATCTAGAAAACCCTGAAGACTCCTCCAGAAAGTTCTTAGAACTGAAAAAAGAATTCAGCAAAGTTTCCAGATATAAAATTAACGTACACAAATCAGTAGCTCTTCTATACACCAAAAGTGATCAAGCGGAGAACCAAATCAAGAACTCAACCCCTTTTAAAATAGCTGCAAAATAAATAAAATACTTAGGAATATATCTAACCAGGGAGATGAAAGACCTCTACAAGGAAAACCACAGAACACTGCTGAAAGAAACCACAGATGACAAACACAAATGGAAACAAATCCCATGTTCATGGATGGGTAGAATCAAAACTGTGAAAATGGCCATACTGCCAAAAGCAATCTACAAATTCAATACAATTCTCATGAAAATACCACCATCATTCTTCACAGAAATAGAAAAAACAATCCTAAAGTTCATATGGAACCAAAAAAGGGCCTATATAGCCAAAGCAAGACTAAGCAAAAAGACACTTTTAGTTTTAAATTCCACTTGTTCATTGCTGGTTTATTGTAAAGTGGCTAAATTTTGTATATTAAGATTGTATCCTACAACCTTGCTATAATCATTTATTAATTCCAAGAGTGTTTTTGTCCATTCTTTCAAATTTTCTACATAGATAATCATGTCATCTGTGAACAAAGACAATTGTATTTCTTCCTGCTATGGATTGAATGTTTGTGCCCCTACCAAGTTTATATATGAAGCCTAATCCTCACTATAATGGCATTTGTAGATGGAATCTTTGAGAGATAATTAGATCAGGAGAGTGGAGCCCTCATGAATGGAATAAGTTCCCTTATAAGAAGAGACAAAAGGGAGCTTGCTTCCCCTCTCTACTCTAGGCTATGTGAGGATGCAATGAGAAGATAGCCATCTGCAAACCAGAATATGGACTCTCACCAGACACCTAATCAACCTAGCAAGTTCATCTTGGACTTCCCAGCATGCAGCTGTGAGAAATAGATAACTATTGTTTAAGTCACCCAGTTTATGGTATCTTATAACCTAAACTTAAACACTTCCCAAGCAGTATAATTTTGTTTCAATTTCTTGTCCAACTGCATTAGCTAGGACTTCTAGTCCCATGTTAGAAAGGAGTAGTGAGCGGGAACATCCTTGCATTGTTCTTGATCTTAGTAAAAAAGCTTCTAATCATTGATACTCCATTGCAAACTTGCTATAGTATTTAATGCTATACTCACCTCCTCACCATCTCCTTAATTTACATATTATATTAATATATTAATTAATATAATATATAATATG
>NW_012102776.1:3454771-3498230 GCF_000951045.1 Mandrillus leucophaeus
TATTATATATTTAAATTCCTTTTGAGAACTGGAACTATATATGTCCTATGATTTTTCAGACCATTTCTTTCCTAGTTGTGGAAAATCAAGACTGACTTATAGCACTTTCTTTCACTTTTTCTTCCAAAGCCATCCTTAAATTGCACTGATTATTTTTTCAGAAGGTATAGCATTGTCCCTTATATTGCCACTATCATCATCCCAATCAAAAGCTTTCATTACTTGATGTCTAAATTGTTGCAACTGGCATCTATCTGGTTTCCAATTATCCTTTCAGTCTAATTTTTCTTTACTATGTCTCTGGATTAATATTTCCAAAAAATATATTTTCAAAATCCAAGTTTAAAATTCCTTGTTATTCCTATTTAAATTCCTAGTTTAAAACTGTCATTCCTAGTTTAAAAATCTTTAGTGTGACCCCATTACAGAATAGGATAAGTTCAAACTCTTGACCTGGCACCAATGGCCTTCAATCATTTATCCTCGTTATTTAATATTGTTTTTTTAATATTTCCCCAACAAACCCTGGCAGCCATCAAACTATCTGCAAAGATCATTTTGTGTATGTTCACTATCTCAGGAATTTGATGGTATTCTTCTTTTCATATGGCACAATCTCTTCCCATTCTGTTTCTTCATTAATTATTTCTCTCAGTAGAGTCATCATGGCAGAGGGACCTTCATTGCTCTTGAAATGGTACTTCTGAACTCCTTAGGTTTTTCCCACTATCCTGTCACAAGAAGCCAACTATTGTGATATTTTCCCCCTTTGTACATGGCCTACTCCCAAAGTAGATCAGAAGTCCTTTGAATACAATAATAAATATTTGGTTCTGTTCACCTCCATAGCTCAAATGCAAAACAGAGCCTTTTACATAGCAGTCCCACAATAAAACTGCATTGACTAAACTGACCATACATGGCAGGACATTTAAATGACAGGAAGTGGTGTTTTTGAGAAGTAAATGATTTCCTATTTAATCCAACAAAAGCAATTGAAGATACAAAGTGACAGCACATGTCACCATTGTTTTGTAGTCTCCCACTGCTTTTCATTAAAAACACATCTTTGAATCCAAATAAATTAGATCTTAAAGAACAAACTGAAAGTTTAATTTGATTGTCAACAATGGAGACACATTATTCTTTTTCTCAGACACCTATACTGTCCTTTCTAATCCAGGTGGCAATGTGAATAAATATTAAGGGGTACATATTTGGAATTTTAATTCAGTGAAGTAATTTTCACTTAAGAACACCTGTATCTGTTGTGAATACATTTCACCGTGCTCAGAAAAAAAGAAGTGCATCATTTATCCAGAATTACAGATATTTAGAACTAGAAAGAATATCATAGAGGTCAACTGGTCCAGTGATACTAAACTACCTTTTAGTTAGTGAAAAATCAGCTTTTTCTTTCTAAATTTTCAATCTACTAGAGTCCAATACTTTTGTGGAACAGAGTAAAAAATGAATTACTACAAGATGAAATAACAAAAAAGAAAAACCTACAAGAATACAAGTTCCAGTTTTTAACTTTTAGATTATATAGACATAAAATTACTTTTGCAAATTGTGTTAAATGTGTGTACACACTCTCAATTTCTGTACTTAATTCATTAAGGACCAGTTAGTTTACGGTGCATCACCCGTTCGCAAATTATGCCTGGAGTAGCACTGATACAGTCTCATTATTTTATGGATGAGAAACATGAGACTCATAATCATTTCAAACTTATTTTGAGCTCCAAATATGTACCAAATGTTAATCTAGATTTTTCACATATATTATTCATTTCATTCTTGAAAAAATCCTTTTTGGAGGAATATTATCTAATTTTATAGTTGAAACTGATACCCATAAAATTGGACACATCTGATGATAATATAGTAGCAAACCTAGGGATATCCAAACGTGTTTATACTGGTCTTATTGATACGGGAGGTAGAAAGAAATTATTTAGTAAGATAGTGAGGATAAAAGAGTCCTCAGCAGAGTTTCCCTTTTAACAAAAAGAAGCCCCAAGAAATTACTTTTTTCTAATAAAGAGCAGCCTGAAAAATCAAACTATAAACATAGATAAGCAAGCTGGAAGCTTGCACAGGAGAATGCTGGCAGCTGTACCAATAGAAAAGGGCTACGTTGGGGCCAGACATATCTAACATGAAGGCTCCATTTTTCCTCTTTTTTTGTTATAGTAAAGGAATAAGCAACATGCTGCAGGTCAGGCAGAGAACCCATCTGCATAATAAAAAATTAGGGTTGGGGAGGCCAGAAATTTGTGTCCTGTGCAAATGGCACACCTAGTCCTAACCAGTATTTTCTTTCTCACCTTATGCAAATGGCACCCCTGGTCCAACCAATCTTTTGAACCCAATGCAAATCAGACACTGCCTCCTCACCAAGCTTCTACAAACCCCCTTGCATTTCACAGCAGAATCAGCAACCCATTTCTCTGGGACCCCTTTCTCCAGCAGAGAGCTATGTAATACTGAACATACAACTTACAATACATACAATTTTTTTTTTCCTCAGGTAATCAAAAGTCTTCTGAAAGGAAAAGACACATGTTTTTAAATTCACTTTTTGGACTACCAATTTTGGATCTGTACAACTTGTGTTGATCCTGATGAATCTCTATGTATAAAGGGAATAGGAAGCAAAAAGATAAAAAGAAATTTTATATCAGAAAAAACAATTACTAGGTCCTGGACATGTAAGGACGAGTATCACTGATGGAGGACCCTGGATCTCCTACTCACTACACACAGCTGTGTTTACATTTTTGTCCCTACTAATGTTAATCCCAAGAATTAAAACCACTGGGGAGTTTAGGGAGTTTGTTTTTCCTCTCCTTTTTTAAAAAGAATGTTTTCCTAGGAATTTCCATGGTAGTGAAAATACGGTATCCTATCTGAGAAATAATTCATTTTGTTTCAAAAAAATCAAAACCAAAAGCAAACACAAAATTAAAATAAGTAAGAGACCAGCAGCATAGCATTTTAAAAGCTTTGAGCATAACAGAAGTTATTTGATAACTGGGAAGTGATGCTTAGGTCCTTATTATGAGCCAGGAAGCCGCTTTTAAACAACAATGTCATTTTTCTTTTTTTTTTTTTTTCTATAACAGAGCCTTTAAAAAAGAAAAGAATACATTCTATTTCCTGGTTTGCATATGAAAAGCAAACAGGGTAGCAGGACAATTGTCTAGACAATTCAAGGAAAAAGTTCTTGAAATACCTAGTTAATTGTCTCACACCACTGCTTTATTAGTCTATGAAGACAAAAACTATAGTTGCCTAGTGAATGTTAAATAATGAGTACAGACATCTATTATTAATAAGTATTCTATCAATTTTTAAACATAGTAAACGATGAGTCAATAATATCCTGAAGCCATGAGTTTAGCCAATTAAATACGTTTAAAGTGGCATTCTTTTGTCTTTATTCTGAATTCATGAATTCAAAGGAAAAATAAATTACTTGTTAGCAAGGCTTACAATGTTAATGCAGACTTTGAGAGATTTTTCAAATGTCCTTTTTTCTGGACATACCTGTATTCCTTTGTGTTATATTCTTCATGTGATTTTAAATTTCTCTAATACTACTTATTCCTTTTTTCTGTTTTCGTATCTGTTGTAGTCATTGGGTGCTGACTCTAGCTAATTGAGGAAAGTAATAAAAAACTTTCTTCTAATTGGCAAAGGCCCAACTACCTCAGTACTTCTGTAGTTATTCGCAAAGGTATGAAACACAGGAAGAAGAGCACATTTAACAGGAAAAAGTGATTATTTTTGGTCATGTTGAGTTCATATGATATGAAGAAATTTATATGATATTGGTGAAATATGACAGTGAGATGTCCAATAAGCAGTGAGATATCCATATACAAGTCCAGCTGAGGAGGAACACCTAGGAATCAATAACATACAGATGGTAATTGCAAGGATGACTACCAATGAGATCACCCCTAAGAAAATGTACAGAGTGGAAAGAGAAGGGTCCTAAGAAGAATTCTGAAGAAAAGTGACTTTAAATTTAACAAGCCAGATAGAAGGGAGGAAAGGCTGCATATACACAGTAGAAATAAAAGTCACAGCAATTTGTGGGCATTTCTAGGAGGTATATTCCATTTAAGGCATAAAAGGACTTTCTTAATATTGAGCCACTAACTGTGAATAGGCTGTATAATACGGTGGTGAATTCCCTTTTATTAGAAGTCCTGTATCAACATCCATTAGAGTGGTCTCAGAAGAGATTCCTGTAAATTCAAAATTAAAAGATATTTAAGGCCCTCATCTTCACTAAGTGTAAATACTATAAATGCTGATATTCATTAAATTAGCCATGTTCACATTCGTTTCTCATTTTTTCAGGACGGATTCAGAAAATTTATTTTCCTTATCCAAGTGTCTAGAAAAAGTTTAGATGCAGTTTGTGGTGAAGCAAGGTTTTGACAAGCAAATGTGATTGTTTTAATAATTTAATGAGCTTTTAAAAATATTGCCTCTAGTCTAAACCCTACTGTTTCCTAAAGGCACTAAAAAAATGAGGCTTTCCTTCTCCAGCAAAGCTGCACTCCCCATGCAGGCTTCCCTGTTCACAGAAATTATTAAAAGATTTAAGATAAAGAAACTTAGAGAGTCCAGACAAGTCAGTAAAATAACTTTTGTGAATATTCAAAGAGAATATAATAAAAATGATCATTTGGCTAGTATTTCTTTTAGGTCAGGTGAGTCAGAGACACTAATATTAAGAATTATCTCCTTTTACTGCTAAAACTGCTACAACAAAGGAGGACTCTGATAATGCCCATCTTTATAATCAAGCTTTTAGTGTTGACTAAAGAATTTCAACTTCTCCCTTGGGCAGTCTTGTTAAGTTTCAGGAATAGCTGAAAGTTAGTAGCTTATTGTATTAAGTCATAATGGAAGAGAAAGATGGATATGAAAGTAATATGTTGGTAATGAGCCTCACTGATGGTTAGAAAATGTGTCTCCTTCACAGTATGGCTCAGAGGTCAAGCAGCACATGCTTTGGAACCTGAATTTCCTGCTTACCAGCTATTTGACCTTGAGTATGTTACTTAACCTCTCTAAATTGAAGTATCTTTATCTGATAATAGGGCTAAATATATATTTCATAGGATTGGTTTTTGGATCAAAAGAAACAATACATACAAAGGGCTTCAAATTATAAAAAAGGACTAATGTACCCTTTTTCTGTCTATTTCTGTTTATTATTACTATTACATTATACTAAGAGAATTTCACCTAAAGGAAAATACTTGTGAGAGATTTCAATTTGATTTTTAAACGGTTCATATGAAAATTGTCAGAGACGTATTTACTTGAAAATAGCAGTTATGTATTGTATGTACTCAGACCTAGGTTCAAATAAAACCACACGACACTATCCCAAGATGTTTCTTGTTTACAGGCTCTCCAGAATGTCCCACTACTAGGAACATTTTAGGAATCAAATTACATGTTATTACTTTACTGTGTATTTACCAATGACTTTTTTAGAGCACAAAATATCCTCATAATTTTATTTGCAAAATACCAAACTTCCTAAAATTTTATTAGCAAATGCAGGGCATGACCACTCCTGATGCTGAAGGTAGACAATGGATAATGTTGTTCATACTATGACCAACAGTGATGGTGTCACTGCATATTTATGGTGCCAGATATTCAATTCAGAAAACTAGAATAACGGTGACATCATTACATAGAACAAGCATTTGTAACCTCATACATGTCATGCAATAAAGAGCACAGCTCTTAGGCTAAGGTTGCAGCAATGCAGAGCAACTAATGTGGTCACAGTAGTGGGGAAGGAGAGGGGAAAATCCTTTCCTGCCACTCCTGACATTTCCTTTCATGTGGAGAGAACTCCACTAGCCTCATATGCTTAGCCTCTCACTGCTCCTTTACTCATTCCCACAAAAGAGAAACTTGGTCTACACACAATGAATTTGGAATAAAAATCTGGCCACGCATAGTCCTTACTGCCCTTGCACTTGGGACAGAGCAGCCTGTAAGCTGGAGGCACAAACTCTCCTGTGCTGCTCCCTGCCTGTATTTCAGTGGAGCAGGACACAGGGACGCCCTCCTTCAGTCCAGTAGGGCTAGGATCTAATACTGGGATCCCATAAGCAGTAAGAAACTTCACTTCTAAAAGACATCATCAATATCAGTTTTACCAGTATTATCTGTCTCATCCTTTTGTTTGTATGAGGTGGGGAAGATATATACTATTCATTGGGTCTTTCTACACCCAAACAAATTTATTGTTTTAATAGTTTTTAAGGAGAAAAGCAACCTTTGTTGATCACGTAGTTTGTGCAAGGCATTATGCTAGATGCTAAATAAATAAACATAATCAGGATACTATTTCTGTTCTTAAGGAGATTAAGGTCTAGTAAGAGAGGAACATATATGTAGAGCATATCTACATAATGTGACAGGTGCTATATAACTGACGTGCTCACATCAATCATTGTACAGTTCTCTGCTAACAGAGGTTGAGAGATGTGCTCATCCTCAAGCATCAGTTACAGCTTTGCCTCTTTCTTTCCTATACACCAGCACATACTGCAATGTAAGTAAAAAAGTTAATACAGGAATAGCTGGAAAGCACTCCAATTTAGAAAAAAAAAATCCTTTACAAATGATGATACCCTCAAAGGGTAAAAAAATTATATGAGCTCTCACAACTGCACAGGAAGCCTTGGTGATACAGCAGCAGTGTTTTAACCTCTCCTCTATGAAGTTTTTTGAGGGTAGAGGGGGAGTTCAGAAAGACCTTCAGGGGTACAAGGCCCTCTAGCAGCACGAATCCCATGCCCATACCCACCCCAGCTCAGCTTTTTCCTGTTTTACTCCACAAAAAGAGCTCTTCAAAGAGAAAAACTAAAGAAAGGTAGAAAAACATCAAATAAGAACTTAAAAGTGTGAGGTAGGGAGTGGCAAGATTTGAGGCTGAAGTGGGAGCTGGAGGCCAGGCAATGAAGCCAATTGTCTTTTCAGTGAATGATTTCCACGTTTTGCTGCACATTGGAATTGCCTGGACATCTTCCGAGATGTTGATGCCTAGATCCCACCCATAGACCTTCTGATTATTATAATTAGTAGGAGGTGTGATCAGGACTTAGAGAGTTTGAAAGTTTCCAGGTGATTCTAATGTGCAACAAGTCAGAAAACCACTATTATAGACACAAGCAGGAAAAGTGATGAAGCCAGATTCACTTTTTGAAGGGAAATGTGCTGTGTGGAAATCTGGATTCTAACCTGGTTCGAACAAGCACTAACATCACACATGTATTACATTCTAAACTATCTATGCAGAGGTAACTGCAAAGAATAGCCTTTACCATCACATCCAGTCCTGATTCAATGCATACAAGCCAAGGTTTCATTTGTTGGTTTTGCAAGCAATGAAAATTATTATGACTTATTAAAAATGTGTTTATGTATGTGCTATACAGTGGTATGAATATATTTGTGTGTGTGTGTGTGTGTGTGTGTATGAAGGACACAGAGCTCAAAAAATAAAGATGAATATGAACAATCAACCAATGATAAGATGAATGATAAGTAAGATAACACCCAGGGCATCTCTGAGAACATCAGCACAGAAATGTATGGAACTTCTCTTAGCTGACAGCACTGCCATTTAGTTATTTAGTTATTAGCATTAATATTGGTATTTAGTGTTCTAATACATTTCATCTCTTTGCCTCTCTCCATTCCTGTTACAAATTCTGAGGAGAAAGTGATTGACCCAGCTTGAGTCATAGGAATTCCCATGGGTCAATAAGTCACGATCAGAAACTAATCCAGAAGAATTAGCACAAACATGGCAACACAGAGGGCTGCCGTCAAAGCTCTGCAGCATCCCAGCTTTCCCACCCACCCAGCCCCAGTTTCTGTCTACATCTGATTAAGTGTTAAATCTACCCAGGATCACCTGAGAAGGAAAGACGAGCATAAAGGGACATTACCTGTGCCCACTGAAAAAAAATGTGGGATAGGTGAGTCATACCTTAGTAAAGGATATGCCACCCTGAATAAGAAAAATGAAAGATTAAATGCTGGTGTGCATAAAAATGGATTAATCTACCAAAAATGCCGCACGGTAAACTTTGAAATTTGTGCCCAGACACAGCTCCACCCACACCTTGGTTCATCTCCACAAAATGCTAGTGGTACCCTCCATTAATCACAGCAACCAAAACACCTATGGTGCTTTCAAACATCTCTACACTACGGGGTCATCCCCAGCTGAGAGCCTCTGGATACATGAAAAGGCTGGCACAAATGGATGGCTCCATGCATGATTGCGTGTGTATTTCTGCTTTCCTTTGCAAATCTGTCAAAAACAATGAGCAAAAGACATTTGCTATAAAAAATACTGATTCAGAAGAAGCGGTATAGAATTGGTTCTGGAATGAGAAAACTCTGGTTTGGAATTCTGGCTTCTCATTTAGGAAATTTATTTTACCTCAGTAAGTGTCAATTTATTGACCTTTAAAATGAGGGCAAGAATCATACCTACCTGGAAGATTTACTGTGAGGATTAAATGAAATAATGCACATTGCTAACGCACATGAAGTTCCCGGCATTGTCCAAACACATAAAAATGCCCAATAAATGGCAGTGATTGTTATTTGTGCTGTTACCACTATTATTGCTGCTCATGATTCTTAATTACAATATTGAATTCAGAAATTAAATTATCCTCATGGTGACCTAGAAATGCAAACTCCGTACATCCAGCGATAGAGCAGAGTTTCCAAATTAAGGCTCTGACCACCAGCCTTATAGTAAACATTGCACATGTTCTGCAGTTATATATTGAAAATTTTGAAATAAACTGGGAATCCACAGAATTTTAAAAATATAAGAGACACAGCAAATTATAAGGAATCTGACAGAGCATAATACAGAGCTCTGCCTCAAACTGGAGCTTTATATTTACCCAAGAACTAACATCTCACTCTGTCACTGTCATCATCTTTTTTTCTTTTTTCCTTTCAGCAACTTCAAACTTTTTTTAATCTTTGCAGGTAGCACTGTGTGGCAGCTATTTAGGCACCCTGGAGAGTGGTTTAACGATGAGGAAGCACTGACACATAACAGCTGCATGAAGATTTAACAGCACTTCTTGTCAACTTTCCCCTTAACCTGCAGTGTTTCCTCCTGTGATCATCTTGAATCATGAGCAGACACACAGAAATAAATACATGCTTTTCCAGTCATGTCTCCAGGAGCAGGTTCTCTTTTTCATTTGTAACACAGAGGAGAAGGAAAACACAGTAGAATACAACCTTGCTATAATGGTTGCAGAGAGCATTGTGCACCAGCATCAGATGCTTCCTTGAAGCAGCAGGGTGCAAAAATTGCCATCTTAGAAGTTGGCACCTGAGATCCTCCTAAAGAAGAAACTTCAAGTTAAATACTGTAATCAATGTTTTGGAGGTAGAGCTTGAGACATGAAGTCAAGAGTTAAAATGAGATAACAGGCTGGGTGCAGTGGCTCACGCCTGTAATCCCAGCACTTTGGGAGGCTGAGGTGGGTGGATCACCTGAGGTCAGGAGTTCAAGACCAGCCTGGACAATATGGTGAAACCCTGCTTCTATTAAAAAAAAAAAAATTAGCCAGGCATGGTGGTGCATGCCTGTAATCCCAGCTACTTGGGAGGGTGAGGCAGGAGAATCGCTTGAACCAAGGAGGCAGAGGTTGCAGTGAGCCAAGATTGCACCATTTGCACTCCAGCCTGGGCAACAAGACGTCTGAAAAAAAAAAAAAAAAAAAAAAAAGGAGTTAACAAGAAAGAAATAGGTAAACCACTCAGCATAGGAAATTAAAGGGGTTGACAGAGCATAAAAGAGAATAAAAGAAGTGGAAAGAAAGAACTAAGGGCCAAGAAGCACAATAGGAGGCTGCAATCTGCAGAAATTCAAGCAGATGGAAGAATACAAGGGTTATATGATGAGGCAGAATAACCCTCTACATTCTAAGGTCATTTGTAATCCCCCGCCCCACCCCTTTTCTCTACCAGAACTTCGAGTGAAGTCTAATGCAACCATAGTTCCTTGTAAGATGAGGTGTTCAGGAGGCACTGGCCCCAAGGAATAGCAGGGACATTGTAATGAGATGTTTGGTTCTCTAGGTGGTGATGTGCCTCAGAGTGAGTGAATAGTGGCTGCAGTGCTGACAGTGGTGCACAGAAGCAGCAGAAATGACTCCAGGTGGGCATAAGATTAACCCACTTTTCTCCAAATGGCCAGAGAGATGATGTAGCTCTGGAAAGGGCAGTATCTGAGCAACATAAATTAATGTCTCTGGCTGCTGAGACACAACAGAAGATGAAATGTCCTTATATCAGTCTTCCCTATACTCAACTATACTAGCCTCCTTTCTGTTTGAATAAACCATGTATGCTCACCTTCAAGGCCTTTGACTTTGCTCTTCTTCTTGAATACCCTTCTTAGAGCATGGCTCATTTTTGTCATTCAAGTTTTGGCTCCAATATCCTCAGAGAGACCTTCTTAGATCACCTGTCTAAAGTTCCTCCCCTCCCTGGCTACAGCTATTTCCTATCACTTCATCATGTTTTATTCTTTTTACAGACCTTCTAACCTTCTGACATTTTTGGTTTATTAATTATATTTCATTGAATCAAAAAGGCCATCAATTATAAGATGCACATTATCTTGTGTCTTCTAAGAAAGCTAAATGCTGCCAATTAAACTGACACAATATTTTCTTATCATTTTGAATTCTGATTGTACACTTAATTATAAGTGCTCTTTTGGATTTATGTAGACATTGATTTTTAACATATGTCACCTTGTACAAACACAAATAGGAAAATATATTGTTTATTGTTTTGCAATAAAACATGAAGTTGTAGTCAGTCTTTCCTTCAAAATAATATTAGTTTTGTCAATATCAAATTCAGGTCTCACTGCTGTGCTTCTGTCCTTTCTGCAGCAACAATAGTTTTGTTTTAATGTCAAATCAAAGTGTAATCTTTTCAAAATATTTTAAATGGCATTCAGACTTGTGTAATACTAACAGTGCATGTAACTTAACTGCAATGGCAACAATATGTCCCTCTTTGAAGTTTGGAAATGACAGCTACAACACTCCTGCTGTCTTGCCAGTGGTGAGAAAGACATCATTAATTATGACCAGCATCTGACTTCAAAATTTCTAAAATGTGAAAAACAAACGTGTATCTTAGTATTAGTCAAATAAGCTAACTTTTTATTTGTTTATCATTTCCCCCACAGCTCCTCCATCATTAAAATAGAAGATCTATGAGAAGAGAGACTTTGCCTACCTACATATCCTTACAGTCTATATCATAGTAAGTATTCCAAAACGTATTCATTGAAAGAATAAGAAGTGTTCTGTCTTAAAGCCAGTGCTTTACCATTCAGGATGCAATGTCTCTGTCACCTTACAACGAGTGGCATTTCTGGTCTAGTAATTGTACCTTGAAGATTTGCTGCCACCAGTGAGAAGAAATGCTATCTAATCTCCTAGATAGAGACACTGTCACAGAGTTTTCCTTTAAGTACCCTAAATGGCAATGAATTGTAAAAAAAAAAAAAAAAAAAAAAAAAAAAAAGGATGCTTGGTGATCTACCTTTCGATGGGATAACCTCTAGTCTGTTCTAGTCTGAAGTTCTCATTTGCAGAAGGCGGGTAAAGTAGAGAAAAGTAGAGATAAAACTGACAAGTGGTACCAGGATGAATCTTTGGATGTATGTTCCAGAGAGGATCTGTGGATCCGTTAAAAAAAAAAAAAAAAAACACTATCCCCTTCTGGCTCAGGAAATCTAGAGATTTACGTATCTTCTTCTGACATGGTGAGCATGCCAAAAAACAGGTAAGTATCAGAAATTCAGAGAGTATTAGATAAACCTCTCTCTTTTTATTTAATTGTATAAAATTCATATCACTCATTCCAAGGTCAACTTATCATTGTTTTCCTTGATACTCTCTTCTCTTTAAGTTCCCTCCTTATACTTATCTAGGTAAAACTATACTGAATAGATAAAAGTTCTAATAAAAGTCACCTGAAACCATGCATAGTTTTAAAAATTTGGACAAGTAGCACAGCCTTGACATATGCATACTCATATGAATTTCAGATATTACTATAAAAATTACTTCTGCTTTTTTCCTGCTCTGTACAGAGATGTAACGAGATAATTACCTACTTCTCTATAGTTGGAAACAAAATTCTTAATGACCCCTCTTTGGGTTCCCTGTAGCCTTTTTTGCAACCTCTTTAAGTGGGGGCTCTTCTTTCACAGAGATTTCTTCCTGGCATCTACTATTCACGTTATCTTTTCAAGTTACTTGTGTTCTTCATGCTCCATAACATGAGTAAGGGAGGCTTATAAAACCATTCCAGAAAGGAAGTAGGCTAATGAGCTAGATACTACAGAAAATACACATCTTTACATCATTATTTTACAGAATTATTTATGCTGAATATTGATGTTCTCATTGATACCACTATCCTTTTCTCATCTAACCCAGAATTCACTGTGATTATGAGTACAATTAGTTGATTTTTCAAAATAAATCAACCTCCTTAATACTAAACCTACCTTTTCATAATGTTCTGAGAATATAACAAATGAACAGTGTGACTGCAAAATATATTGTGCAATGACTGTATTAGTCAGGATAGGATAGGTTATGCTGTAGTAACAAAATAATCTTGGTATCTCAGCAGTTTAACTCAAAATGTGTTTCTTGCCTACAAAAACCTCAGAGACCCTCTTCATCATTTAAACAGTAAGGTAGTTACAGTAGGAGAAGAGACCAATGGAAGAGGCATACTGACTCTTAACCGCCTCAGGCCAGAGTTGACCAATGTCACATCTGTTACTGCTCATAGGCTAGAATTAGTTATGAGGATTAAATGAATATTGACTTCCTATGGTAAGTAGCACAGTACTTTGGTACTCAAATATTTGTTAACAAGTAGAAGATGAAATGACTGCCAGCATCCAATAAAATGGCATGTAACAATGCCATCTTTCCTACTTTTGATTAATACACTGAGTCTTTAGAAATCATGAATAACAAATTTAAAATTATGAATAATTTTCATCAAGAAGAGTTTGGCACGATTTTATAAGCTAAGGTAGTTTTTAAATGCCGTGGGAACTTCTGTAGTTGAACACTTTTGGGGCTGATTTTAAAAAGTTATAGTGAGAAGCAGTGTTTTAAAACTCTCATTATATTTCCAGCTTCTATACTAAGGAGAATACAGTGAAGACATCCAACCATATTTACACACTTGGAGTTATCTAGTATAAGTGATGAAGATGCCCCTCCATATTCAAGTATGGCAGTATGTGACAAATGCAAATACTATCCTGGCTTAGGATCTTACTGACATGTTTCACTGTGCCATCCAATTTTTAATTCACGGCAACTAGTTCTCCTTGAATTAAACAAATAGCAGTCACTAGCATTTACTGAAATGCTGCTATGTGTCATATAATGTCATAGACAAGGCTTGTGAGGGCAAGAGTATTTTGAGTTCCAGCCTATCAATTAAAACAGTAACAAGAAAACTGAGGCTTGAAGAGGCTCTGTAACATGCTAGTATGTAGCAGAGCCCTGAGTCCTGGTGTATTCTGTATGCAGGGTTCATGCATATCATTTACCAGGGACATAATCTGGTAAAAAAGAAGATACCTAGCAGTCACCAGAAAGAACATCTCTTAACTGCTGATATGGCCCCATGTCAAGACAGACACTTGTGCGATCTCCTTGTTTCACTGAATGAATCTCACAACTACATGCATTTCTGTAGCATTAATCATTCCTATCAGCCAATAATAAAGTAGGAAGCATGAAAACAGAAACCATATTTTTGAAAAGTTCTGTTTCCATTACCCTTTTCAAGTAGGAACCCAGCTGTGTGTATATTACTGAATGTTTAGGGGTTACACAGATACAAATGTATACTCACACAAGTGCAATGTCATCTTTGGAGTACTACATACCACATAACTGATGAAAACTCAGCAGTATTAATGGAATACTCACATTAAACAGTAGCCTTATGTTTTTTTCCAGCTGCTAAGTGTCTCTAGAAAAGTATTTCCCATTAATCACAGTTAAAATATCCTAAGTATACTATTAAAGGAAATTATTGTGTTGGATTGGAAAATTGATCACATATACAAAATGGAATTCCAAACTGGGAGAATAAACCTCAAAAAAAGCTCAATTAATTCAAGTCATACAGCTTCAGAAACAACTGGGTATGAAGAATCTTACCTGGCTTTGAGCATCTGATGGTACCCAGTCCACAGGATATACTGATTCATCCACTCATGCACTCACTCACTCATTTATTTATGAAGCACTTCCAACGTGTCAGGTCATGTACTAAGCTCTGAGATCCTACACACACTGTATCTTCAAGAAGTGCAAAGTCAGTATTTCAGTTAAGAACACCAAGGTGTCTCCTTGAAGTTTAGGCAGCATGTTTATTCAGGTCTCAGGAGGGGCTGAAGCCTACACCTCAAACTCTGAAGCAGAGTACCCTCCTGAGAAACCCTGGGCTGCACATCTGCAGTCTCCTTTCCGACTGCCTCTTCCTTCTGGAGGCACAAAATGGAATGCAGCTATTCTTCCCATCTTAGCTTTCATGACTTCCTGCCTCACTGACTGAGTTCAAATTCCAACTCCCTATCACAGGAAATCTGGCTAACCCAGGCTGACTCATGTGTCTTCCCTTGTCCAGTGCCCTGAGGCCAGCGGGAAGGAGCAGGGGATCCACTGGCCTCTAAGTAGGGGCTAGAATTAGTACCTCTGAGAATAACCATGGGTAGAAGGCAGGCAAACTAAGATATCTGTTATATTAAATAGACAATCACACTTAGATGGTGTTAATATAATAACATTTAACACAGTTTCTGGCACAAAATAAGTTCTAAATAGCTAGTGGCTACCCTTTCAGTGGCTATTACAGCACCTGGTATTGGCTGTTACGTGGAAGGTAAGCTCAAAGGTCTGGGGCAGCCCAATGCAGGGGCACCCATCTCAATACCAAGGGAACTTAGAAAGACTTTCAAGATGAGGTGGTGAAAGGTGAGGAGGAACTAACAGATACAGTTGAGTGTTTGCATAGCAGGAAGAAGAGAGCAGTCCAAAATTGTGCAGTATGTATGAAATTCCAAAGATAAGAGAACATGCTATTTTCCATAAATTCCATGTGACTTAGCATGCCAGAAGCTTAAGGTATAAGTTTGTGGAAAGACTGGGTGAGACGAGGCTTGGAGGGGTTGAAGGAGTCAGATCACAGCCTTACTCAGAAGGCTATTTGGTGGTATTGAAGAATTTTAAGAAGAGGAAGTATCTGATCAAATTTCTACCTACTCCTTGCAGTGTGGAGGATGGTGGATTAGAGGATAATGGCGGGTAGGAAATCGCAGTTCATTTGGATGCCATTCACCAAGGTAGAGTGCCAAAGTCAAAGCTACTTTAGAAAACATTGGGATGGGTTTGGTCCTGCACTTAATGAATCTGAGGTGCCTGAAAACCAGCTATGAGCTGAGGTGTCTATAAGGGAACTGAATGTAAGGGTCTGAGCTCATGAGAGAGGTCTAGGAATGGGTGGAGAGCTACTGAGAAAATATATTAAACACAGGCTCCAAGAGCTTTGGAAAGACAGAAGTGGAACCATTAACTCTCTGGAAGCCTGGGAAGGATTCTCAAAGAAGGTGACATTGGATTGGAGTCTGGAAGGAGTAGGAGGGGCCTCCAGCAAACAGGTGAGATGGGATGAGGAAGGAGAAAGGAGCATTCCTAGCACAGGGATTCCATATGGGGGCAACTCTGTAAACCCTAGCTTTGAAACCTGAAAAAGGAGGCCCCATTGGGCACCACTCAGCTTGTTTGTACACAGGAAAAGACATGAAATTGTGTCTACGACTTAATCCTTGGAGACTAGACAGGCAAGAGAGTCAAGGCTACATATGACTGAATGCTGTAGCTACTGTCCTATAAACATTCTATAGGAACAGAAATAAAGTATTCCTAAGATCACATTCGCAGGCTTCCAGTTAAGCAAGACAGATTGAACAAGTGTGTTTACCTTCCTTTCCTCAAAAAAACCCACCAATCCTCATCTTCCACTATAAAAAGATAATAAGTCATGCCTAAAGTTGACAAATCTGAAAACAGTAGTATATGCCAAGAAATAACAAAACAAATGCCAATTAAAGAAAATAAATGAGACTCTTCTGGGGATTGGGACATGTGCATAAGAAGGGATTAGAAGGACCACTTTTCATTATTACCAATCCTGAGGGACTTCGGCTTGAATTTTCTAACTATACATATGTATTGCTCTGGAAAAATAAACACTTTATAAATTACCACATCAAGGAGGTGTGAATGAGATTTAGCTTGGATGTAACTTTTCACAAATACACCTTTCCAATAGAAAATAACATGCAAAGCATGATTATTCCATACTAAATCTAAGTCAATACACTCTACCAGGCATGAGTGCCTTGTACCATACCAATCTGTCATCACTTTTATATTTTATTAAGAATTTGTCCTGTCTGCTAGACTAGACACTTTTAATAAACAATCAAACATTTCTGTCAACTCCCTTGAACATTTTACAGTCACATTTTACTATCATACATCACAGAATTTTAGAGCTAGAAGGGTCTTTAGAATGTAACTAGTCCAATGTCCTCATTTTGTACATGGAAAAAATAAACTGGAGGTCAAATGGCTCATCAGTGACTGTGCTCAGGAAACAATCCAGAGCCTCTCCTTCCTGGTCCATTGTTTGTGTCACGAAACCAGCATTTCCCAAGCTCGGGTCTACTGAACACTAGGTTTGTGATACCATGTGGCCTGAATAATATTAACAGTATTGTCAATAATAAGTCCATTTTTAAATCTTTCTGTTGTTTAGAATTTCATAACAAAAGAAGATCCTTTGTGTGATAAGGGCCAATATAGAGCTGTATTCTAAATAAATAAGATGCTATGGCATCTTCTGATCGGTGTAAACAAGAGAGATTCAATCCTTGCTCTTCTGGAGCTTATCAACATACATTCAATCTATGAGAAAGAGAGACTTAAACAAAACAAATGGAATAAAGTAGAATGACTGGCACACAAAAAAGCTTCATGGGAACCGGTATGTATTGACCAAAGCTGAAATCACAAGTATGCCTACGAATAGAATATTTATAGCATTGTTAGAATAAAAAAAATGTAAAAGATATTTGGTTAAATTTTACAATGATCCAAAAAGTACTGAGTCTCTTTAGTATTCCATACTTTACAACGTTACAGTCAAGTTGATAGATCTCACTTTGCTGTGCCAGACCACCCTATTGTATACACTGATGGTGGCGTTCGACTTGCACATAACAAATTATCTGATGATTATAAACTTCCATTGTAACTAAAATTATTCTATAGTGATATAGATCACCCTTTTTTTTTTCTTTCATTCTAACCTACTGGATATCTGGATTTCTCTGTCTAGAGTTCTGTCTGACATCTGACACTCCTGCCTTTCCCCACAGGCCCACTTAATACCCAGATCAAGCTGTTTTTGTAACTTTTGCTGACAGGCACCTGATACCCTCCCAGACCCACCCTTATATGTAATACAGTTTCTCTGCAGAGAAATGTCAGAGTTTTCCATTGCTTGCTTACAAGGCTATCTCTGCAGCAGAAAATGAGTTCTTGAAAGCAGAAAACATACCTGCTCATCTTGTATCCTCCACTTTTAGCTAACACTTGCACCCCACAACTTGACCTATGTTATGAAGACAAATATTTTCTGAACACTCTCTTATTATAAACAAATGATATAAATCCATAAATTGTGATAGTTAATGTGCTGTAATAATTCTATGAATTAAAGAAAGAAATGAAATGATATTCTCCCCAAATTATATATTTATTAAAGAGAAAAAATGGCAACACATTCTAAATTATACATTTTTTTTACATGAAAAAATTCACTTTTAAGAAAACCCAAAGAGGAAATCCACATTTACAAAGCAGTTCTTTTAGACAGAAATTGGCATTACAAAAGGTTTCACTATATAGCTCAATGAACAGCAACTTCCCTGGATAGATTAATTTTGTTTCCCAGTTTTGAAAATGTATGATTCTTCATTTAGTTAAATAAAGGCTTATGTCTCCTCCTAGCCCTATGTGTATTATACCAAAACATAAGCTCTTTAAAATGGTGGTCCACAAACCTGCAGCATGGACACAACCTGGGAGCTGTTAGATGCATAATCTCAGGCCCACCTTGGATGGCCTGACTCTGCAGGTGTTTGCATTTTAACAGGATCCCCAGGTGATTTATACACACGATGTGGTTTCAGATACACATCTTCAGTTCATCTGACTTCCCTTCTTTGTGCTCCAAATATATCAACTCCAAATAAAATGACTTTATACTTACAGTATTAAACATAGGGTACAGAGTGTATATGTGGGTGTGTGTGTCTGTGTGTGTATGTGTGTGTATATATATATAAAATTTTTTTTTTGAGATGGAGTCTCATTCTGTCACCCAGGCTGGAGTGCAGTGGCATGATCTTGGCTCACTGCAACCTCCACCTCCCAGGTTCATGCAACTCTTCTGCCTCAGTCTCCCCAGAAGATGGGACTACAGGCGCAAGTCGCCACATCCGTCTAATTTTTGCATTTTTAGTAAAGACGAGTTTTGGCCATGTTGGCCAAGCTGGTCTCAAACTTCTGACCTCAGGTGATCCACCTGCCTCAGACTCCCAAAGTACTGGGATTATAGGCATGAGCCATCGTGCCTGGCTGGGTACACTTAATATTATACAGTTTATGGTGCTTTGAATTTTTTCAGAGTCCTTTTACACACATATCTTCCCATTTGATGATTCATTTATCTGATCTAGCAATAATGTAGAATTGTATTATTTCCAATTTACAGATGACTCAGAAGCATTATGGAGTAAGAAAGCTGGTAAGGAAGGGTAAAAAACCTGATTCCTAATGCAGGAATCTGATGCCTCATACTGCATCCTCTCAGCATCCTGAGAGCTTCCTCAGAGCATAACATATGGAGGCTGCTGGGGATATAACTTTTAATGAAATAGCTGAAAAGTAAAATGAGTAAAGATAACAGACAGTTAACGGGAAAAGGTGAGACTAACTGCCCCAGGACAAATTAACTATCTGAGAAATCATGAAAGAACGGGCTTACATGGATCCAAACTGAACTAGAAATAGGCTTCTGGGACAACAATCTGATCACAAACACCAAAGACTAAAGACTGACACAAAAGTTACGTGTAGCAGCTACTGCTTTCAGGTAGATGTAGGATAACTCAGTGATTTTTTACTTTAAACAACAAAAACTTTACTCACAACGACATCATTGGAATCAACTGCATATTTCCCTGATTCATAAAGAAAGCTCTTCCCTAGAAACCAGCATTAATGCTGCACACAGTGACAACACCTTGGGTTCTTGCCATGTCTTAATAAATAACTCTGTCTGAACAAGAAAAACCAAAGGAAATACCAGTATACAGAACTACCCAGGCAAGTGTGGAAATTAAATCCTAATTAAACCATCTGAATATCAGAACAAATATAGCACAAACTTGTAATGCCAATTAGCATTTTGATCAGTCATTACCATAAAACAAAGAGCAAATATAACCATGTTGCTTTAATAAGGTCCCAATTAAAGAAAAATTACTTTAGCACAAAATGCAAAGAAACAGCAGATTCACACATAAATATTCCAGCAGAGACAAATTAAAGAGATAAGGCTCACATGCAATCACTTAGTGCACAAAAAAACCCGTAAATTCAACAATCCTCTGTTGCCATCAACAATCCTCTGTTAAAACATGTTCAAAAGGTGCATTCTTAAACACAGGGAAACAGCAACCTTCTTTTTTTCTTTCACCTAACCTCTAAAGGAGAGTCTCCCAACTTTCCTTTAGGAAAACAGATATTTTCTTTTTCCCCTTCTCTTTCTCCTTTTGGGAACCTCACACTTCAATGTAGATTACTCCAATGCCAAACTCTCCCCAAAGATCAACTACACTTTTCTAACTATATCTCCCTCTGGACATTATACTGGCAACTGAAGCAACATATCCAAACACAACAATCATTTCTATTCTACTATCTCCCTATTGCTAATGTCCTAGCCTTTTCCTAGTTATCCACACATTTAGAGGTGTCTTCATTAGGATCTAAAGCCAGTCAATTCTGTTTATGAATTTTACTGCTGAAATCTCTCCCTTCCTATCTACTCTCATAGCTAATAGCTATATGTAAGCTTTTGTGAGGTCTTACCTTGGCTATGCTAATAGATTTGCTATCTGATTTTCACTGGTTCTCCAATTCATTTAATGTTGCTGCCCAGCAGTAAACGGTCTACATGGTCTGGCTCATCTTATCTTTGCTGGCTTCTATCTCTCCTCTTCTCCAAACACAATTTATGGTGCTGCCTGATGACAGCCCTCCTTGTTTGTTACCCAACATGCCTTCTCTTTCCTGCTTTACATCTCTGCTTAGCCTAGTTTCTAAGAAACTAAAACCAACATAGTTAAGAAACCTGTAATGTACTCCCCAGATTCAGCTCTTTAAAAGGTTTTCATTTGTTGTAGGTTGAGTGGTACCCATACTCCACAAAAACAGATACGTCTACATTCTAATCTCTAGAACTTGTGAACATACCTTAGATGGCAAAAGATGAGATTTATTTATTTATTTATTTATTTTATTTATTTTTGTGCTTGCTTCAGCAGAACATATACTAAAATTGGAACAATACAGAGACTTAATTTTTTTTTGAGTCAGGGTCTTGCCCTGTCACCCAGGCTGCAGTGCAGTGGTGAAATTATAGGTCACTGTAAATTTGAACTCCTGAGTTCAAGTAATCCTCTTGCCTCAGCCTCCTGAGTATCTGAGACCACAGGCACATGCTACTGCACTAAACCAAAAAAAAACGTGGTTGAGTTCAAGGTCTTATGAGGAAGAGCTTTTGTATTATCCACATGAGCCCTAAATGCAATGTCACGTGTCCCTACATGAGTGAGGCTGGGGAGCATTTAGCACACACAAAAAAGGAGAAGGCAATGTGACCACGAAGGCAGAAACTGGAATGATGCAGCTGAAGAATGCCAGCAGCCAAGAGCAGGTGACAGGCCTCCCCTACGCCCTCCAGAAGGTGTGTGGCCTTACTGATACCCCTATTTCAGAATTTTTATCTTCAGAAATTTGAGAAAATAAATTTCCATTGTATTAAGCCACCACAGTTGTGCAATTTGATTCAGAACCCAAAGAAACTAATATACCATCTTTATAGCCTGGCTTGAACACCATTTCCAATTGCACCAAAGGATGCCTTACTGTCTTGCGGTTGGTGAACTTCCCTAATTAGAATTATTTCAGCATCTTGTTTTCACACTTACCATATTAATTAATACTGCCATATTAATAACACATATGTTTATATCTCACACACATCCTTATAATACGCATAACAAACAATACACCTGAACATATGTGTGTACATGTTTGTGTGCCTGTACATATATATGTTAAATATTATCATGTATCTGGGTATATGGATTTATGTGTGAATATATGCTATATAAATACGTGCATGTATACTTATACATATACACACAAACATGTATTTATAAATGTAAGTATATGTTATATAAAGATGTGTGTGTATGTTATATAAAGATGTATATATACACACACACATATCTTTATATAACATATACTTACACACAAATACAAATACAAATACCCAGATATATAATATTTAACATATATATGTACAGAAATATGTGTATGTGTATATATATAGTATATATACACACATCTATTAGAGATGATCTAATAGATTTTTTTAAAATTTCCACCTTATCTACCTAGCATAGTGCCTTACTAACAACGGATGCTCAATAATATTTAACAAATAAACCAATGACTTTATTACAAGTCTTCTCTGAGTTCTCTCACCTCTAAGTTTCCAAATTCTTGCTTTGGCTAAGTGAGAGTTGGAGATGTCATTGACTGCTGTAGAAAAACTGAAGGCCCTAAGAATTTCTTTGTGATTAGAACAAGGGAGTGGGTTTCCAGGAAATGATGTAGCTGTGCTAAAATCCTCTAGAACATGCAGACTGTTCTTTCTGATATGGCCAAAGCCCTCTGTGGGATTAAATATTATGATGCATCCAGGGGCAATGATATAGGCCGTGGTAGTGCATGTCTGCAAAGGTTTCAAAGCCGCCTGCATTCAGGGTGTCTGAGAGAGGCCAGTAAATCATTCCTGTAACAACAGGGAAAGCTCCAGGGAACAGAGTTGCTCTCTGAAAGCACCATGACTCTGAGATATACTCAATGGTACTGCTCCCACAGCTCACTGAAAAATGGAGGCCTGGTTATTTTTAGGGAGCTATACAGGTTTTCCTTATAGTGCGTATTTTCAGAACATAACAATAGGATATTATCATTAATATTTTGTATGAAAAAATTTTCTTTATTGAACATGCAATCTTAAAACATCTGCTGTGTTTTTAAATGTTTTTGTTTGTTTAATTTTAATAGGAAGGCATAACTTCCTCTTTAGTATAAGTAACACCTCTATATCAGAAATTGTTTGCTGGGCCTGCTTTAGAAAGTCATTGATTAGGTAGTAAGATTTATAATAAAGCTGATATCTGATATCTATGTCCAGCCTACACATTTCTGAACAGGCCAGAGGGGAGCAAAAAAATCAGAAAGGGATCTTGAGCAAATGCTTGCAGAGTAAAGCAGAAACTCTTTGCTTCTTGGAATTCTTACTAGATTTTGGCCTCCAAGACAACACAAAACCTGGCAGCTGAAGGTCTGGTTTAACCATCCTTGGAGGTACCATTTATGTTTTAGAGTAACTCAACAAGCTCTTTGGGAAAGTCTTAGTCCTTCCCCAGTTTTGGGATAGAAGCACCTCCTAGGTGCTCATATGGCCCTGTTCTCACAACACTTACTCTGGTGCATATAATCAACTAGCCTTGAGAGTCTCTGAACCAAATGGCTACATTAGGGTGGAGAATCACGTCTTTTACTAGTATACATCTAGCAGCTAAGGTGCCTGGCATATAGTAAGTATTCAGTAAAAGACAGATGAATCAAGCGAAACTCACTTCCAAAGCATTGCTTAAAAACCAGGAAAGGATTTACATCTCTTTTCCTTGGTTACTTTATAAAACCAATTTGTCTACTTTTCAAATGCAGTTAAGATTATTTAAGGCAGCTTAAGTTTCTATCCTTTTTCTTAAGACTGGCTTGTTATTTGCATACATATTGCTTTTAGACATTAAATAAAGCTTTGATTGGCAAGTCAGGAATGGATGTCATCTCATCTTGGCTTCCAACTTTATTTAGATTCATGTTTTTATAGAGAGAAAGCAGATTGCTAAAAAGTCAAACCTCCAGTGAATAGGCTGAAAACTTGCTTGATCTACAACTGTGACTTGAATGTACTCCAGCAAGTGGAACACTGGAGGTTAAGACTATAAATAAAATAAAAAGGAACAACAAGAAAAGGAAAAACCTCAAAATCTCAATTCTTATCAATATTTTTTATTCCAAATGCTGAAACTATTACAGCCACTATATTTACCATTTAAAAAGTCCAGAGGCCAAGGTGGGTGGGTCATTCGAGGTTAGGAATTAGAGACCAGCCTGGCCAACATGGTGAAACCCCATCTTACTAAAAATACAAAAATTAGCCAGGTGTAGTGGCACGTGCTTGTAATCTCAGCTACTCAGGAGGCTGAGGCAGGAGAATCACTTGAACCCAGGATGCAGCAGAGGCTGCAGTGAGCTGAGATCGTGCCATTGCACTTTAGCCTGGGCAACAAGAGCAAACCTCCGTCACAAAAAAAAAAAAAAAAAAACCTCCAAACTGAACGCCACTTGGCAGAGAAATAGTAGACTTGTTTATGATACAACCAATTCAATGTTGATGAAGCAATTTTAACTATTTATCACCAATCTTACTGAGGTTGGCAATTGTCTTACCTAACAATAGACAGGAGGTATCTGCAATACTTTGGAAAAAGCAGATGATAGATCAGAAATTTTTATTTAAATCCTGACCCTGCCACTGATCCACTGTATGACTTTAGGGAAGTTACTGCACCTTTCTGTGCCATGGCTTTATCAACCATAAAGCAAGAAGATGACCTAGCCTGCCTCTTAGAAGCCTTCCAGAGCTAAAATTTAGTGAAATCACCATATTAACATATTGTAGACACAGGTGTTACTACTACTTTTAGTAAGATACAACTTTTATTATTTAAAGTATACTCTGAAAAAAATGTGGAAAAGTGAAAATACCGTTTGCCTTACCATTTATTCAGTGTCATTTCCCTGATATTGTGCTAAATAACTATTTAATATTCACATTTACTTTATAATAAGTGGTGTTATTGTTATTGTTACTTAATCTCTGAGTACTGAGAGGGGTTGAGTAATCCCTACAAATACATAGCTATAGCTAGGAAGTGGTAGGGGCTGGATTTCAGCTGAGGTCTTGTTACCCTTAATTATTATTCCGTATGTCTCTCATCAGGCTAAATTTTCTTTTCAAATTAATGAATGTCATTACCCAGTGTTGGTATAAACCGAATGCTATGCTACATTGTGCAATACATGCATCTCTTTAATACGTTATTTGTTTCCTTACACGCATTAGAAACCCTATTATGTGACATAGTTGAAACAGCACTGGATTGATTAAAATGCCAGTTAAAATGTAGGGTTTTACATTTTTATTTTAGCTTAACACATGTAAGTATGCATTTCTATAGCCAATTTCTGATGAACTGCCAGGAGTCTTTTCTTTAAGTATGTCTCATACTGATAAAATTTTGTAATCATTCTTGCATAAGTTACATCCATAATTTATCTATAATTTCCAATTTATCTTTCTTGAAAGTAGAGAAAACCTTAAAGATACATATGAAGCAATTTATATAGGGAGCTCTTCAGGCTTTTTAGACTTATTTTATTTTCATCTTTTGTGAAATAGTTCAGTTGTCTCACTTACACCAAACTGTAATGAACTGAAGTGTATCTTCCCAGAATGTATCTGTTGAAGTCCTGACCCCCCAGTGTGCTTGTATTTAGAAATAGGGCCTTCAGAGAGATAATTAAGGCTAAATGAGGTCACAGGGATAGCGCTCTAATAGTATAGGGCAGGTGTTCTTTTTTTTTTTCATTATTATTTTTTTTTTTTTGAGATGGAGTCTCGCTCTATCTCCCAGGCTGGAGAGCAGTGGTGCCATCTCGGCTCACTACAAGCTCCGCCTCCCAGGTTCACGCCATTCTCCTGCCTCAGCCTCCCGAGTAGCTGGGACTACAGGCGCCCGCCACCACGCCCGCTAATATTTTTGTGTTTTTAGTAGCGACGGGGTTTCACCGTGTTAGCCAGGATGGTCTCGATCTCCTGACCTCTTGATCTGCCCTCCTCGGCCCCCCAGAGTGCTGGGATTGCAGGTTTGAGCCACCGCGCCCGGCCGGACAGGTGTTCTTTTAAGAAGATGAAGATATACCGGAGATCTCTTTCCTTCCACATACGCAAGGAGGAAAGAGCATGTGAGGACACAGTAAGATGGCGACCATCTATCAGCCAGGAAGAGAAGTCTCACCAGAAATCAAATTTGCCAACACCTTGACCTTGGATCTTCCAGCCTCCAGGACTATGAGAAACAAAGTCTTATTTAAGACATTCAGTCTGTGGCATTTTGGTATGGCAGCCCAAGCAGACTAATAAACTCCACAACTTTATTTTTGAGCACTCACCATTAAAGTTTCGACAAACACCGAATTAACTATTTACAGACACAACTCTCTTTTTTGTCTTCATGTTTTGCTGTGTCACACAACATTTAATTAAATTATGTAATTACATTAACATGTAGGACTGGAAGACATATGTTTGGAAACAAATACAACACACCTTTGGAATATATATTTCTCAATGGTGGGAACAGAAGTGTGTTTCAGGGAAGTAACACAAAAGCATCACAACAGCCATGGACATCAGTCAGGATGTTTCATATTAGACTAGACAATGTGGTTAATCCTGCTCTTAGGGTACCTGAGCTCCTGCTGCACTAAATTTTTCATCTGATAGTTTCACTTGTTTCCACATTTCTTCAGAGCAAACCTCAAATGTCAAGATAGGGATCTTAATTCCAGGGAATGATCCAGATTTTGTCGTATAACACTTGTATGCTGTGGGATGTCCTCTTTAAGATAAAGAACATCAAATTATGCATATAAAATTAGGTAACAGGACCTTGAAAGGGGCCAATAAAGGGGATGGGCCTGAAGCATCTCATTAGCATCATAGTTAGTCCCCATCTGCTACCCAGACATTTTGCTCCTGCTACAAGTTGGAGCTTCATCCGAATTGTACTTGGCTGGTGTTCATTCAATCACTCTGCAAACATTTACTGAGTACCGCTATGTATCAGGTACTATTCCAGGAGTCAAGGGGAATAAAAGAGACATAAAACAGGATACAGTAGGGAATAAAACAGACAAAGTCTTTATCCTTAGAGAGCTTACATTCTTGAAGACAGAACATAAACAAATGAAAATAAATGATATAATTTCAGGAAGAAATAAGTGAGATTGGTACACACCAGGCATGGGGCATACTAAAAAAAAAAAAAAAAAAAAAAAAAAAGAGTTGTTTTAAAAACCACTTCTTTGTTGAAAAAATGAAAAGTGCCCTCTGAATAAAATGTTTTCAGTAACACCAGAGTCACGCTGTGACTTGACACATATAACGTTGTTGAAGAGATTCTGATCTTGTGAAGTTGTTTCTTGCTTAGAACAAGCCTTTCCAATCTTGTGTGCTTGTTTTGAAAACTAAGTAAACTGTGCTATGGTTTTTTACAGGATAAGATATCAAAATGGACAACTTAGGTCGAGTTCTCCACAAATAGAAGAAATAAATTTTGCAGCAATCAAAGTTTTACAGGACATCATTATATATGAGCCTGTCATGGGAACACAATCCAATGAGATATTTCTAAAGTCAGGTAAGAAAACATAGGATACCCTTATGAGCCATTTCACTTGACAGAATATATTTTCCTGATCAAATTACATGCAAATTAATGGTCATGTCAGCAATGATCCAACCAATAGCTTGTTAGAGATACTTATTTAACTAAAGTAAGAATGATTTATATTGCTGTAATATTTTTTATTAATCACGTTTAAATTCCAGGCCACACAGTCAGTGACAGCTCTGAAATTTTTTAATGCAAAAGGAGTTTTCATAATATTTTATTGTCCTAAAAAGTCATGTTCCAAATATATGTTGTCCAATGGTTCCAAATCTAAGGCCACTAACTCCAAGGAGATATGGGTGACATAGTAAAAATCTGTATCAAATATAGATTATACAAAATAATACAAATACAAATTATACAAAATACAGATTTGATACAAAATCTATATCAAATACAGATTACAAATACAAATAATGGGTTAAATCCTCCAAACATATGGCAGGGTTCTCCTATTCATGAATCTTTTAAAATCAACCAGAAAGAGTAATTTTTAAAAATGGTCAAGTGATAAATGAGAACATTCTCACTGCCTAATTCAAATTAACTCATAAATGAAAAGAAGTATCAATGCTGGTTAAACACAGTTTTTCCCATTCATGGCAGAGAAATGAAGTGCCAGCTGCTGTTTTTATTAGAAACTTTTCAAATATCAGAAATGTTGCACCTGGCATAAAAACTGAGTAGCATGGTTTATGTTAGTTTATTAGATGACTATAATTTTTTAAGATAATACATGAAAATAACTAGCAACATCAACTGTACCAGTGTTGATATAATAATAAAATATAAAACACATAAAACTTGCCCATGCTGAGTTATTCATCTCCTTGAAAAGTGACTCAGCCAATTTCAACACACTGAAACAATGAGATACAAAAATAGCTCTCATAAATTAATCTTTTATGTTGGAAGTAGACCAACGGTAATATGTGTTGTTCCAAATAAATGATCTTAATGTCCTAAAGCTATACTGTCCAAAATGGCAACAACTAGCCACAGGTGGCCATCAAATCTTTGAAATGTGGCTACTTTGAAATAGGATGTATTGTAAGTATAAAATTCATAAAAGATTTTGAAGGTTTTGTATGATAAAAATTTAAAATAAATCGCAATGATTAAAAAATATGAAACATTGTAATATTTACATATGTATTGAGTTAAATAAAATATGTTATTACTTTTTTAACTTTTCAGTTCAGAGGTACAAGTGCAGGTTTGTTACATAGGTAAACTTGTGTCACGGGGGTTTGTTGTACAGATTATTTCATTACCTAGGTATTAAGCCTTGTACCCACTATTTACTTTTCCTGATCCTCTCCCTCCTCCCACCCTTCATCCTCTGAAAGGCCCCAGTGTGTGTTGTTCCCCACTATGTGTCCATGTGTTCTCATCACTTAGCTTCCACTTATCAGTAAGAACATGTTGTATTTGGTTTTCTGTTTCTGTTAGTCTGCTAAGGATAAAGGCCTCCAGCTTTACCCATGTCTCTGCAAAGGACAGGATCTTGGTTTTTTATGGCTCCATAGCATTCCATGGTGTATATGTACCAAAATAACTTCATGTATTTATTTTTACTGTTTTATGTGGTTACTAAAAAACTTTAAATAACATTGGCTTACATGACATTTCTTTCGGACGATGACGGTTTAAAGTGGCAAGAGTACGGTTCAATTTCAGCTAAGAACCTCGGGTTCAGAAATTCACCTAGAATTCTCTGAGCCTGTCCTAAACTCCAAATTTCCAGTAATCTTAAAATTTGCAAATCCCTCATCTAGGTACAGTAAGTTCTCACTTAATGTCATCTAAAGGTTATTGGAAATTGCAACTTTAAATGAAAGGATGTACAGAGAAACCAACTTTATTATAGGTTAGTTGGTATAAACAGGAATTAAATTCCTATGGCATAATTCTGGTCACAAAAGCATCACCAAACTTCTAATTAAAGACCAAAACAGTTCTAATATTCAACACTGAAATAAATGTGAGCTATACATACATTCAAGAAAAAAAGTGAATAAAAACAAGTGAGATAATTATATACCTAAGTTTGGTGAATCAGTGAATGATGGCAGTGGTAGTGGTGGTGGGTTAAGTCAAGGAATAAATGTTTGCAAAGCAAACATTGGAAGGGGCATCCCCTACCATCACACAGCTCAAACACAAACAAGAACGAACATGGCAGGCTCACAGAGTGCTTTCCTGCTGCTCCGTTTATGCACTTGTATGATTATCTTATACTTGATGAATTTATATTTTACAATAACTTGTATTCATTTATTCATCCCATTTTCAACCCATTTGTTCCAGTTCAGGGTCTCTGGTGGCCAGAGTATATTCTAGTAGCTCAGGGAACAAGGCAGGACCCAGCCCTGGACAGGATGCCATCCCATCGGCCAGCACACTCACACACCCCCACACTGACTCAGACTGGGACCATGTAGATGCATCAGTTCACCTAACGGGTACACCTATGGCATGTGGAAGGAAACCAGAGTATCCAGAGGAAACCCAGAAACTTCACACTGGACAGTGGCCCTGGCTGGAAATTGATTTTTTGTTTCTCATCAATATTACAATGAAATGATGGTGAAGAAATGACTTTGTTCTAGGACCTGCTGTATATATCTTCTGTTACCATCACTTAATATATACTATGGTCATTGTACTTACATATATCATATTACATCAACATATCTAATGTAATGCTGAGACTAGTAAGGGCTCTGTGAATGGTAGCTATCATCATGTAATTATCACATCATTTTCAACACTTTGACTTCGGAACGTAGTATAGAAGCAGATACACATTGGACTTACAACAAAACTCTGTGGAATTAAAAATGAATAAACATATGAGCCAACAAATGAATAAATGACACATGAGGTTAACGAAAATTTTAAATAATTGTTTTATAATACAATGAAATAGGACACTGCCCTTATCATCCTCAATTTAATCTTATCTGAAGTCCATAAAATTTCAAGTCAAAAATTTCTATCTTTCTGATACGGAATTAGGGCAGAAGTGAGGCTTGTCTAAGAAATTGTCAGAAGCAGAGATTTAAATGCACCATTAAGCTGTCAATATAGATTTACTGGCCAATGAATTTTATAATGGTTGGGAAACTGGGCTGAACAAACTATGCAATTCAACTATTCTTTATTTGTATCAAAGACCCTGTGTTAGTTTCCCATAGCGGCTGTAACAAATTGCACCAAATTTACAGGCTTAAAACAACATACACCTATTCTCTTACAGTTCTGGAGACTGGAAGTCTTAAATCAATTTCAATGGACCCTAATTAAGGTGTTGACAGGGCCATACTCCCTCTGAAGGCTCCAGGGAAAAGCCCATACCTTTCCTCTTCCAGCTCCTGTTTGCTGCTGGCATTCTTTGGCTTGTGGACGCATTACTCAAATCTCTGCCTCTGTGGTCACATAGACATCTCTTCCGCCTTTGTCAAATCTCCCTCGGCATCTCTCTTATAAGGACACTTGTGACTGCATTTAGAGCCTACCCAGATAATTCAGGAAAATCTCCCATCTCAAGATCCTTAAGTAAATCATATCTGCAAAGTCTCTTGCATATAAAGTAACATTTAAAGGCTCCAGGATTAGGACATGATACCATTGGGATCATTATTCAGCCATAGGACAAACCCCAACACATGATTTTCTAATCTGCCTTGAAGCATTAATTAAAAATGATCATTTATGTAACATTTTGCAATTTTTATTAAAGTGGGATGAATACAACCCAATTTTTTTTATGTGCAGCAATGATGTAGCTGGTGCACACCCATCACTGATTACTCTTTAGCACATTGACAGAAAGCTCTCTCCCTCTCTTCTCTTCTTACTCTCCCTTCCTTTTCTTTCTTTCTTTTCCTTCTTTCTTATCTTTAGGAACTTCCTGCAAGTCAGAGTGGCCAACTAACTGGTCATGTATCCATATTTTGTTCAAAAAATTATTTTCAACCAATCAATATTTCTAAATTGGATTTTCATGAACTTTACACACACATGCAAACTGGATGCATAAATAGTACAAAACAGTAAAACAGTTATCTGAATTACTTCAACATATTTTAATTATATTTAAAATTTATTGCTATAATACATAATAGAATTGTTGTATATTAATGATAGATTCCCATTGTTCTTCGATTTTTCAAAAAATGTATCCGGAAAATACGAGACTTTGTTAGTTTAATTTACATTCCCAACAGAGAGAGAGGGAAAATAATACATCATTCTCAAAGTTGTCTTTGTTTACTGCCATCCAGTGGTCAAATAATTATATCGCACATCAAATATTAAAAAGTTAAGTTGGTAACTGAGTCTACAAATTTGCTTCTATGTTCAGAAACACGTATCCTAAAATTCGAACACACAAAAGAAAAACGTCAAGAAAGTAAGACTTCTGTTTCTAAAATTAAAAGTTACTTTTCTGCTCAAGTTTTAATAACTTAATCATAAGGGGTTGGCCTTTCATTTTCAAATAATATCGTTCTCAACAGCAACTCAACCAATATAGATATTTTTCTATTGAACCACGTATTAGGATAGGTAATTTATGACTATAGTTTGATCATCAAGATGGAATCTCGAAATTAAGATTCTTAAAAAAAAATCATAGGTCACATAACGGTGGCACTCACATGGCATTGCTTTGCCCTATGTTTATTCACATACATATTTTCTCTCTTCGGCCAAAGTTAAGTTATAACAGAGCAGAGACTGTGCGTTAGGTTTGACTGTTTCTGCTCCATGGTGCCTCACCCAGAGCGTTGCATGTAGTCTCTGCTCAACACGTGGTTATGTTTTTTGCAGTCGGGTTTGGTAAAAAGTAGTAAACTGAAGAATACAAACTACAAGGTCACAGTGGTTCTTTCTGATGTATTTAAATAATCCCAACATACACTGTACTTAAACTAAATTCCAAGTTGCTCTCACTTCATTCTATCTTGTTTTTTAATTAACAAATGTTTATAAATCCTTTAATTACATGTTTAGAAACTTTGTCGATGAAATTTCTGTTATTACAGCAAATGTACTTTTATATCCTGTTCAGTAGCAATTCTTGTCATCAGTAAAATAACATATAGTGTAAACATATTTCTCTATAAATTTATAAATGGAAGATGCATTAATTTTCTGTTAGCCTTCTATCATCTATCTTCTAGATGGACTCTTAAGACTTGTTTCCTCATCCTTAATTTATTTTTACCTCTTTTTAAAACCCTTTTATTAAGTAGCAGGAATTTTATGTAAATGTACTCAAATACTAATATTGCAAAGGCATGACAAAAAGGATTCATTCTAGTCAGTGGTTAGTTTTTTGTTTTTGTTTTTGTTTTTGGTTTGGCTTTTTAAAGGACAATTGAAAATTATCCACATTTCACTGATAATTGTCCAAAATTAACCCAAAATATGCTATGTCCAAGGTGGCAGTCTAAAAGTATGTGTAATCTTAGGGTTCTCAACAAAGTCTTTTGGAAACATATAACCAATTCTTCACATACACCACTGTTCATAATAGATATTAAATCACCTAACCACGTTAAAAGCACTTAGGAAATATCAGACATTATTATCATGCAACCATAATGATAAATGTTAATTATTTTTAAAACTTTATAATACACAGTTATTTACTTCATGTTCACTGTGCATGCATTTCAGGCAAATATGTTTCTCTCTTACCTTCATGCCTCTAGGTTTCTCCACATCAATGTTGCACAAGCTCCTAAAGCTTAAAGTGTTCACAAATTAATTTTCTATCTTTATGACCTTCTTTTATCTGTTCTTCCTGTTTTACTTTCTATCTTGTTCAACAGTACAGCAACCACCCACACAATTAAAGCAGAAACCTGACAGCCACTCTAGATTCTGAATTTAAACACTCTCTCATTTGCTTAAAATCTGATAGTGAGGGTGCTCATGTGGCCTAAAGATCTGTCATTAAAAAGGACACTGACTGGATGATTTACAGATTCATCAAACCTTATTGAGCTTCTCCAATGTGCCAGCCAATGAAATGGACAGTGAGGATGTTCAGCTGTATTAAATATAGTTAGCAAATATATATTTTCAGATGTCAGATATGTGAATAAATGAGTAACATTGTAGGGCTTATGACAGAAATACAGGATAAATAAAGGAGTATCAAAATTTAACAGAGGAGGGTTAGGAGTCGGGGAAGGCAACATAGAGTGGTGCAATTCCTCTCTCTAAAATGTGATATATGATCTTTACAGTCACTCAACAGTTCATTCAAAAACAATTGCGATGTGTCTGGAAGAACAACAACATAAAGGATTAATATAATTAAGGGATTCACCATTGGATGAATAACCCAATATTTTACAAACTAACTACTCACACGATTATTTACTGAGTTGGAGAATTTAATTACCAGTGGGATTACTTATTGTATACCTCAAATAGTAAAATAAAAAGACAGGGAGGGCTCATAACAAGGTAGAAGCTACAAATAAATTTTTGGGGGTCATTTGCACACAAGGAGCAACTGACACTAGATAAATATTGATCCTCCAGAGAGGATCAGTGAGAAAAGTGAGAAGAGAAGTCTGAGGTCTGAACCCTAGAAAATGTGCCAGTATTTATAGGGCAGACAGGAAGACCCAGCCAAGGAGACAGTCAAGGAAACAATAAACAAAGGGTATCCAACAATATAAGGGAAACAAGCCTATGTATGTGTTCCATGTCATATTTTATAGTGATAAATACCCTTTTATTTTAAAAAATGTTTTATCCTCAAAAATGTTATATTAATAGTTGTATAAATTGATAGGGTACAATATGACATTGGTTTTATCTTTGAATGTTCTTTCTTTTTCCTATTAACACCATCCCCCATTGCATTCTAAAATCTTTCCTTCTTTCTTCATCATTCATCAGGGTAACAGAGAAAGAGTAAAACATAAAATATGCTTTCTAAGGCTTTCTCTAATATTGCTTCTCCAAATAACCTAAATGGGTCCTGCGTTAGTTTTGGCTTTATTTCTATCACCATTTCAAACTTGTCATTTAGGAGCAGTTAAGACAAAGGAAGGGCAGTGTCAAGGCAAAGGAAGAAAGTTATTCAAGTAGAGAAAGGCCAATCCCTGAAGAAACGATAAATCACAGTGACCTCACCCAGAGCATTTCAGTGGAGCAGTGGGGATGACTTCAAATCACAGTGGGTAGAGGGGAGGAAAGGAGGAAGAGACATTGAGTTGTGGTGAGACTGAGAACGTGTATATGATGGTAAAGTGAAGAGAAACAATAAAACAGCTTTTGCATATTGTGGGAAAGTGCAAAGAAACTAGAACATACCCGTTGGCTGAGGGAACGGAGCCAATAATAAGGAAAAGTTTAAAGACAGAAGAGTAGTACACTCCATGGAAATAGGTTAAAGGAATTATAAAAAGGTGGAATTGTGCAAAAAAGAGGAACCAAGAGCACAACATATTCAGACACAGACTGACCAGAACAGAGTCTAACTTTACAATTTCTATGGCTGCTTTTATGTTATAATGGCAGAGTTGAGTAGTTGTAACAGAGACCATATGGCCTGAAAAGTCTACAACATTTACTATTTGGCCCTTCACAAAAAAAGTCTGCCAACCTCTGCATCTGCTCCAAACTATTAACTATTCTTTGCAGTGAAAATATGCAAGTTTGATAGATATGTTTTCTAGGTTTTCTTTTAAGTTATTAAGGATTCTGAACCCAACAGGGTCTAATCCAAAGCGCCAATAAAATCCCTGTTCACCTCCCTCTTGACTAACACAAATCTATTAGTTATGACTAGAAGAATGATAATAATAGTTTATTGTCATCCAGGCTACAACCATTATTTTCTTCAAGGTTTCTGTAGTAAACGTTGTCAATTTCTGGTTGAAATACATACATACTTAAGGCAATACCATTTACAGTTTGTGAACCTGGTAAACCTATCAGACATATAATCTGAACTTTTCCTTTATGGCTCAAGGTCATTATTTTTAAAATCAACAACTTTACTGGGCTATAATATAGTTATGCCCCAGCAACATACGGAGACAGATTGGAACTATTTTCACCTTATTTAATAAGAAGCCTCAGCCAGCTGGGCTTGCTTTTCAAGACATGGAAATAAAAGAGGAGGCAGGAAAACTTTTAGCTGTCACTTCTCAGTGCTAACCGTGTGAATAACTCAAATCAGTTCTCTTATTTATTCTAATAACCTGCTCCTCTTTTGCTGTGGATATGAGAACCACACAAACCAGGGTGATGTAATTATATAGAAAGTAAAGACAAATGGGCTTTTAGTGTCTACCATATGATCCTTATGAACACATTTTGTGACACTGATTTTAGCTTTTAAGTGGATTTGTTGCATATTTGTTAGTTCATTTGGTTGCATTTTCCATAGCTGAGTTTGCTAAACAGCTACATTTTGTAAAAGCAGGTGGTTGCTACATTGCTTATTAAATGTTTCAATGAAATAGAGGACTGGTCAGCATCTTCTCAGATTGGGTCTGAAAAGACTTTTTCAGAACCAACATAGCACATTCAATCCCCACTTCACAGCTCACACCCAGCAAACATCTCTGAGCTCTTCAGTCCAAAGAAGGCACGCTACATTTCAAACCTTAAATATTCAAGATCCTAATATATACAACATGAGGACTATAGTTAATAACATTGTACTATATTCAAGATCCTAATATATCAAGATCCTAATATATACAACATGGGGACTATAGTTAATAACATTGTACTATATTCTTGAAAATTGCTAAAAGAGTAGATTTTAAGTGTTTTCATCACATAAAAAAGGTAAGTATGTGAGGTAATGCATGTTAATTAGTTTTAGTTAACACTGTATACATATTTCAAAACATGTTGCACATGATATATATATATATATACAATTTTTGTCAATTAAAAATAAATTAATAATAAGATATGACCAGGCATGGTGGCATGTGCCTGTGGTTCCAGCTACTTGTGGAAGGCTGAGGTGGTGGGATTGCATGAGCCCGGGAGGTTGATGCTGCAGTAAGCCTTGATTATGCCACTGCACTCAAGCTTGGGAGCTACGGCAAGACTCTGTCTCAAAAATAAAATAAAATAAAATAAAATTTTAAAAATGAATCCTAACAAATAAGGCTTCAAATCATGTTTGGCTTACTTTAATAGACAAAGCACTGCATCCAAAACTGTCTTCATGAACACACTCTATAAAAAAGTGCTCAAGTAAAAACCCTAAAATCTGAGAAAAGATGACTTCTCACAATGAAAGACAGCTCCCATGCCTGGGCTGTGATGCTTCCACAGACCTCTCCACCTCCTAATTATACAAAAGCCACTAAACTGCGCACCCCACAAATAAAAAAAACACACAGTATTAATCTGTCAATATTAAAGCTGACATAGAGATGTCAGCATACCAGAGGGAAGATGAAGGAAAAGACATATTATTATGTGCATTATCAACAGTTATCAGGAACAAAGCATGCTTTATTCTTGCTCTGGAAAAAAAGACTCATCAGAAGAAACTATTTCTTCCTGTATGTGCACTTGTGCCCTTTGCTGTCCTGTGGGCTTCCTCCTTCAGTTTTTATTTACATTTGGTTTTGAAATATCGTATAAGGAGGCAGCACATTTCTGCTGCCCCCTTTGTCTTGGATTCTTTCCTTTTTGCTGTAATATTATATATTACTCCCTGTAGCTTTTTGCTGAAACCATCGCTCATATAACAGTGTAAAAATGCTCCCTTTTAAATTGCATTAATTCTGAAATGCAGCTATTTGAAAAAACTTAAAGTGTGATCAAACACTAGACAGGTTACCTGCATAATTCACATTACTTTATTGAGACCTCAGATACAGTTACAAAATCGTATCTTCTGTTCTGAGCTGCAGAGCCTCAACCAGGGTGAGGGGACCTCAGGGATATGGTGAGGGCACCAAGGATTTGGGGATTTGGGTTTAAGAAAGTCATTCATGTCCCCCACCATCATATTAAAAATGAAATGATTCCATCTGTATTCATGTCCCACAGGCAGCAGAGGTATAGGAAGACTGGCCCTGATCACAGTCTCGGTCTGGCAGATTCTTCAGGAATACTAGCACCCAGCAGTCAAACACACAATGGGCCATGTCTCTGTCTAAATTACGCCTTTCAATGGTTTCCCACTGTTCTCAGCATAATGGCCAAGCTCCCTAACATTACTCCCCATGCCTTTCACTGTTGGACACTTGTGTATCTATATTTTCACCTGGAAAGCTTGGCAAGTGCTGTTCTCTCCCGCTCCTCCCTCTCACTGCACCCAATGTCTGAAATGACTTGTCCAGAACGAACGCAGCACGGTCAACCCCTGCTTACAGCTTCCACCCAGCAATCATCCCTGAGCTCCTTCGGTCCAGAGAAGGCACGCTGGATTTCAACATTTTAAAAATCAAGAATCCCAATGTATACAATATGATTACTATAATAATCACAACGCATTCTTGAAAATTGATAAGGAAGTAGACTTTAAGGGTTAAGTGTTATCACAAAACTATATGAGTAATGAATATGGTCATTAGCTTGATTCAGTCATTGAACACTGCATAGATATTTCCAAACAATATGCTCTACAGGACACATTTATACAATCTTTATTTGTCAGTTAAAACTAAATAATAAAATGACATTCTTTTTAAAGAGTCCTAAGACATAAAGCCTCGTATCATGTTTGCCTTACTTTTACAGGCAAAGCAGCATACATTTCAGCCTCTGTTCAGACACCACTTCCTCCAGGAAGTCTTTCCCAATTCCTCAAGTCTATATTAGGTGCTCTTTGTGTATTCCTATCTCTCAGTGCATTTCCTTCATCAAAGCACAGATCACACTCTTTAGAACTTTCACACTTAAATTGCAAAATACATTTTCTCAAGTAAAACTCTTACGATGAACACACATAAGTGAAGAAGAAGTGTGATAATACATGTGGCGCTATTCTGTTGAAGAAGGGGTGGAGAAGCAGAAGCCACACGCATTCAGCCTCCTTGGTACCCGTGCACTGACCTCCATGGCACTTCTGGAGAATCCTGGTACTCTCCAGAATGCATCTGAAAGATATGTAATGGAACTGATGTCTATATTGTCCACTAGGCAATATATTCCAAGAGGTCAGGAACCATGTGTGTTTCACGCATATTGTGCCAGATGCTTAGTTACCTAGCACAATATATAGACGGCATTAGGGATGTTAGAAATAATCACTGAAGGCCGGGCGTGGTGGCTCACACCTGTAATGCCAGCACTTTGGGAGGCTGAGGCGGGTGGATCACGAGGTCAGGAGATTGAGATCATCCTGGCTAACACCATGAAACCCCATCTCTACTAAAAATACAAAAAACTTAGCCAGGCGTGGTGGTGGGCACCTGTAGTCCCAGCTGCTTGGGAGGCTGAGGAAGGAGAATGGGATGAACCCAGAAGGCGGAGCTTGCAGTGAGCCGAGATCTCGCCACTGTACTTTAGCCTTCATTGAATACATGAATAACAGTTACAGCAGGGGTTAGCAGTAGAACTTATGATAAAAAACTATTTGTCTGCTACCTTTCATCTTCAGAAAACAGTCAAGATCAAGTAAAGAATGATCTGAAAAGAGCCTTGAAAGAGGCTAGGTAGCTCAGACATTAACTCACTTTCATCCTCAAGTCATCGTAATCCTTTTAGAAAGATCAATGTATTCCCTGAATGGCATGGCACAGCTGAGGTAGATACATTCTACACCTGGTTCATCCATCTACAAGATTTTCCTATTGTAATAAAAGGAAGGATTGTATGAAGGTGTTCCAGAACTGCCTTTTTACACTAATCTGACTTCAACATAGAAAGTTCAAGAGTAATTTCCAGAAGGAAGATGATTTACATTATGACTCAGCTCTTAAGGACAGAGACAGAAATATGCATATCCTTCTAGACTCTTAGAATGACAGGGCTCTGAGACCACATAGGCTCAGAGTTCCGCATGACATCAAGCTTATGCTTATTACTAGTCATTAGAGATCAGTGACTCTGTGGCTGTGCTCTGCTGTTTGACTCTTTTGTTCTGAAACAATACAGTTTTGCTTTCATTCACTGAAAGGGAAAATCCTGTGGCAAAAATCACTTAATAAACTCATTATGGTCATCAATGTAACTCACAACCTAGTAGCATCCTCCACTACATGGTATACAGACACCTGGCTAAACCCTGCTCTTTAAGAGTTTCTATAAAATGATATTATCCATGGTGGCAAGTCAAAGCCATGTTACATTTAAAATATGTAATCATTGCTATGCTTTACAAGATTATAGACTTTAATATACTTAGAGCTGGACAAAAAATACACAGATGGAATTCTTTGCTTTCAGACACTTTAAAAATAATGTATTGATAATTGTTCTCTGTTTTGTTGCCTTCCCTTTAAGCTCTGATCTTCGCACTTAAATCAATGTGCTATCACCAGCGATGACAATAGAAAACCACATTAAGAAATGAGCTTCACTACTTTAAAATCTAAGACGGCAGCACAATTACTAAAACTGCAGGCCTATCACTAGATAATGCCGGTGTAACAGATGACTCAAGTACTTTTATACTGACCAAAGATAACTAATTTCAGAATCGTTTACCATCAACACCTATTCTTTCTAAAAGCAACAAAAGGTCAAGAAAATGAAGAATGCATCTGTATTCTTAAGCTCCTAGGCAGGAAGTTCCATCTAGTTAGATTTTAAAATAAGTAACTAATATTGTCAGTTAATTGCTATCTTTACACTTCTTAATCTGCACACTGAGCAACACTTAGTTTTGGCCAGTTATTATTACAAAAGCACCAACTGTGTAGGCACTAAAATTAGAATACGTAGATGCTACTGCTAAATTAAGATTTTCTTTGTGATCAGAGGCAGAAATGTGTACTAAAAGTAAATCAGTTTGAGCAAGAATAATAAATATGATATAAGGAAGTGTAAACATTCTATTAAGTACTGTAAATTATGATAGTTTAATCCTTCTTAGTTATAGAGCCTCATGTCCTCCTGGAGAGGGGCAACAGATTCAACTACCTTCCTTCATTGGGCCACATTTAACCATTCTACAGGTAGAAAGGCTCTGCAGATATCCCTTCAGAACAAGAATACCCTATGATGGAGAGTTCTGGAAGGCCAGGACACAGCAGCAGATCAGCTTCTTATAATGGGTAGGAGGGGACTACCATATGACAACCCTAACACTATGTATTTCCACATCATTTCTTAGCTACTCCAGGTATCTGGAGCTATTAGGCATAGTATATCAATAAGTTGTGGGGTTTTACTGTGTTAGGCTAGACAGAATAAAACACACCTCATGCCCTGTACAGGACACCTGGCTTCTTTGCCCCTTTCTTCATCCCAACATTAAGCAGCAACTAACAGGGCCAGCAGGAACAAATGAAAAGCATTCAAGTATGTTCATCATCAGGTAATGGTTTCTAAAACTCCCAAAGCTCACTTCTAATTTTTTGTTGCGATTTCCTATCATTTGCAATCTGAAAGCCAGGTCTTCTAAAGACCCTAAGTACATGTTTAGAAACTTTCATTTTCTATTTTTCTCCTTTTTATATTTCATGTTCATGTCCTCCTCAAGCTTTTATCATGTCTTAATCTGATAGTCAAATGAGCAAGAATATCATCGTCTTCAATGAGTCATTAGAAAAATTTGGGAGAGCAGGTTGACAATGTCTGGAATCAGAACAAGGTTTTAATTTAATAAGTTATTACTTTCTCTCTGTCAGCTATGGCCATTAAGATTTTCCAAGTGTTGTCTAGAATTTTTCATAGCCCCATTATTCTTACTTTTTCACCAAAACTCTATGCCAATGTTTCTCAACCATTTTTTCACTATTGCTAACCTTCATCCCTTAAAGACTCTTTTTAGACTTATTTTCTGATCACTCTCCCTTCTTGTGATTGGTAATGCCACAGAAATGTGTATCTATTTATATCTGCTAGCCCTTTGAAGTAACACAGACCGTTGTAATATCTAAGACTGTGTTCACCCTCTAAGATCTAATTGCACCCCATTGGGGAACAATATTGCCCCTCTTGAAGAATTCATACTCATTTAGGAAAAAAGCTGCCATTTGAACATTTTATAACGTTTATTTTATAAACTAACAATGCATTATGAATATTAACATTTTTTACTCTATAGAAAACAAATTTTAAGGTATAACTACCTTTTTCTCCTTTCCAGTCTTGTTTGTAAGATGACATTGATGTTAAGGAAAGTATTGAGCAATCAGAACTAAGTGTGTGTGTGTGTGTGTGTGTGTGTGTACTATTAAAGTAATTGCAAAACAGTTTTACTAAAATATGAAGAAATGAGAAATCCAGGGTAGTTTTTAAAGCTTTCTTGAAACATACCATTTCCTATATAGACTGGACAGATGTATGGAGATGTATAGAGTTTTAACAATGAAACTAAAATGAGATTATTCTCTTAAAAAAAAAAAAACCCCTGCTGAGCTACATAACTTGGTTTTAGTCAGAATCTTGGGTTAATGGGCAATAGTTACATGCTTTTCATTTTCTGTCCTTGACTTCTTGTAACTGATACTTGGGAAGCTGAAGATTACAAAATTATGGCTATGAAGTCATGCAAATTATAAATGGAATTTTACTCTATGTAGCTAAAAGGACATACAAAATGCAACTAATAACAAACCTACAAGATCAACTAGGAGATCTGTCCCTGGTGAAAACATTAAAGAGTAAAAACAAAAAACCAAAAAAGTTTGGTGTTGGGCCTAATCCTTTAGTTAAAAAAAAAAAAATTATGTGCTTTTAACTAAGACAGAGAGTTACCAAAAACTCACGGCTGGAATCTTTTACATAAAAACGCTATGAAAAAGTAAGATGACTCTGTGGCTTTCCTGCTATCAATCTACACCACTTCAGGTGACGAGTATACCGATATCCGCAGTCTACACATCATCAGATAACATAATGAAATTGTGGTTTCCCTGCAAAGTCCAAAAGTCATTTAGTAAATTCCAAATTAAGGACATACCAAGAAAGAAACTGATAAGATGGCTAATACGAATTGCCAAGACAGGTAAATACTGTCAGCTGAAACTGTGAAGCCGTCAACAATTGCTTGGTGGTCTCCTTGGGAGATGTGTTAGTACTTTAAGCAAGCAGGAGAGACAGATACTGACGCAGGAAAAAACAAAATCCAAAAGCCTATGGGTCAGTTCAGGTACATGGCAGAACAGCTAAAATTTACAGGGAACATCAGCTACAGTTAGGACTTGAAGGATAAATCAACTCCTGATTTAGGTGGAGACCCCAGAAAGTAAATAAACTCAGCTTAGGGTCTCTGGAACCAGTGACCCAGGTGTCCTCTAGAGTAAAGGAAAACAAGCTGGCTTGGGACCTTGCTTAGGACAGCTGTTTCGGGAGCTGTGCTCCTTGCAGATAGCTGGAAGCCGCCTCTGCAAGGAAACTAGCAGTAGAAGCCCGGTGCCCCTGTGGTGCAGATGAAACCTCAGAAGCCTTCGTCTCCTACACTCGAAGCTTCTGAGTCAGGGTGAACTTCAACAGGAAAGTCACTTAGGGGACCTAAAGGGCAATAAGCTGCACATTGCCATTTCCTGAAAATAAATATAGATAAATTGTCACTGTTCCAGATATAACTGCTGGACTGAAACGCATGATTCCTCCTCTCCCTCGTAAAAATAAATTAATTAATTACATTAAAATAAATGTATATCACCCAGGGAAAGCTACTCCTGAGTCCTTCCACCTATCAAAATCGCCTAAGAAAGGTTGAGTCTGACCAAGGGGCGGCGCAGCTTGCAACTTTCGCCAACTCCAGGATGAGGCACCGCATCCTGGTACCAGAGGCTTGGACACCAAAAAGACTTCTCTAGGGTGCAGTAAGACGAGCCACCTGGCTTATACCTATCCCCATCAGCACGAGTCCCACACCTCTCAGTCCCATTCCGGAAATGGAGCTCTCTCAGGACTGGAGACAGGCAGGAGACGTCCCTCCCCAAACAATGCATTCAGCACGAGTTCACATTAAAGATTCAAAAAGAAAGGGGAAAAACACAGAAAGAACCATAACAATAGCAAACATGATTTTTTTAAGTTAAAAAACAAAATGAGTCTCTTACCATCTCTCCTGAGGTTGGCGTTGCGCAAAGCTTTGATGGATGCGCTCTGCGGAGTTGCAGAAGTGTCCCGACA
>NW_012102776.1:3498630-3500111 GCF_000951045.1 Mandrillus leucophaeus
AGGCGAGCGGAGCAGCCGCGTTTTCCAGCCTCTGTCGCGGCCCCTAAGAGGCGCGCACTCGGGCTCAGAGCGGCGGCGCGAGCACCTCTGCTGCCCAGTTTCCCAGGCCGGGCCTAAACCTGCTCTGCCACTGAGCATGCCCAGTTTAATCGCCGGCCGGGACTCTTCCCACTGCCCTGAGCTTTACCCTGCTGGCTGGACCTGAAAGGGCTCAGGAAACAGTGGCCAGGAGGAAGTGGGAGAGGGTGGAATCCCAGCACTTCTTCAGAGGTGACTGCCACATCCATTCACAAGCCACAGCTCTCCGCCTTGTTGGTAGTGGGATGTGGGGATGGGGACTGGAGTTGGGAGTGTTTATTTTACAATAACCAAAGTGAGACTCTACTTAGTTAAAATTTCACTGTGTATAGTGAAAAAGTACAATATAAAGGAGCTAAATTCTGAGCTTTTCTTTGAGCTCCCGTCAGTGTGACCTTTGGGTGAGTCAAGGATACCTTTTCAGGGAATAAAATAAAAATAAAAGTATATCACCCAGAGAAAGCTACTCTTGAGTCCCTCCACCTTATCACAAATGCCCTAGAAAAGGCCGAGACTGATGGAGCGATGGCGCAGCTTGCAATTTTCGCGAACTCCAGGATGAGGCACGGCCTTCTGGTACCAGAGAGTATTGGACACCAAAATGCCTTTTCTAGGGTGCAGCAAGATGAGCCACCTATCACACAGGGCTGTAGGTGTGATGGGCCATGTGGTGCAGTGTACAATAAGGGCAAGAAGTCTTCACGAGCGTTTTTATATGCACTATATAAAACAGGAAAGGGCAACAGGACAGGGTGGGGTTGAGCAGGGACCGACCGAGCAAGGGGAAGAACTTGCAGAACACTCTGCTTACTTGCCTTCACAGTCCATAGGAAGAGGCATGGGTCGTTGAGGCTTTTGGGATTCTCCCTACTCTGTCTGGAAGCTCAGCAGTCCACAGGGGCTGCCTCTGGTTTTACATCTTGCATCTGTCTGCCCAAGGGACTGTATTTGGAAAAGGAGTGAGTCCAGACTCGCTGCTCAGTAGCTTTGTCTCCTTGAGCAAATCATCTGATCTTTCAAGACTCAGTTTCTTTATTTGCAGGAGCAGCAATTTTTAATCTGTATGGTTGTGGTGAGAATGATGTGAAAAAATGTTTAGCATGTTGTTTTGTTTGTAGTTGAATCCAAATCCAAATTTTTATAATTTCTCAGCTTCTCGCTCATGAGATCTAGAAGAGAAAATTTTCAGTATTTTTCAAACTTTCCAACCCCTGAAAGTCTGGGGTATGGTAAGTGATATCCATACACAGGGAACTTTAAGTGACTGAGAAGGGAAGGAAGTTCTGGAAAAGATAGCCTTGTCAAGATATTATACCAGCCAACAAGGACTAGGTTACATGTGTCCCTTCGACGTAGTCAAAGATCAACATGTTTCACCTCTATTGACTTTTCGGACTAAAATG
>NW_012102776.1:3500817-3503668 GCF_000951045.1 Mandrillus leucophaeus
GAGTTAATGGGTGCAGCACACCAACATGGCACATGTATACATATGTAACAAACCTGCACGTTGTGCACATGTACCTTAGAACTTAAAGTATAATAATAAAAAAAAAATTATGTTTGTGGGTCATGAAATCAACTTCAATACCAGAGTAATGTTTTACATAAATGGATTAGAATACAATAGTATAGAAATTTAATTATCAGGGTTCATTGAAGATATTGTTTTATGAATTTTTTGTTTCAGTTACACGAACACTGCAATATAATAGTTACTTCTTTGGGGCATGATCAAAGAACTTTGAAAGCCCCTGGAAAAAAGATCTAATTACATTGTTTCAGGATATAGTGAAATTCTGGGAGAGACACTAAGGATCATTGATTCATTCAACAGGTATTAGTTAAGCATTGGCTTTTCCCCTTGTGCTGTGCCCTGGTCTAAAAATCTTAGGGATTAAATAGTGAACAAGAAACAAAGTTCCTAATCTCTTAGAGTTTATATTCTAATGGAGGAAAGGGAACATAAACAAGTAAGTATATAACTGTGTTAATAAGTGAAAAGGGGTGGAGATAAATGGGATAGGCGTAGGGACTGATTGAAATATGTGATACCATTTTTTAGAAATGGTTGGAAATGCTCATTCAATTTCATACTTAGCTTCTGATATGAGACTATAGAAAAACTGAGAAATTTTGCAAATGACTTAATTATGTAATTATGACACGCATCAAGATACTGACTTACTACAAGTATCAAAATGCTAAAATTGTGTATTAATATCTTATATAAAATAATGAATTTTAAATAGTCAATGTAGTGTTTTCCAAGATACTAATACTTTGAGCTCCTAAGGCATTGTGAATTCATAATTTCAAATATTGTAGGTAAGAATAGTAAAGGATATCACATATAATCAACATGTTCTTGATCTTTAATGTCAGTAAATATCCAAAATCAACAATAAAACACAAATTAGGCACCTGAACCGAACCAATTATTCTCGACCTGGTTTTAAAATATCTAATAATTAATTCTTACTAGTTAGTTTGATCATATCAACTAAGGTATCATTGTACACAGAATATTATTTAATAAAAAAATTAGTGGGAAAGGTCTGGTACAAAGACAGAGGATAAGATTTTTTCCATTTATTTTTTACTTGTATCTCAGACTCACCAAAATAGTGAATTTACCACTATAATTTGAATGCTTGTAGGTCAATTAGAAGAACATGAGCCAACAAAATGAAATCAGATTTATAAATATTTATTACTATTCAGGCTAACGTAAGTCAACTATTCTATATTTAGCCATTGTTCAATGACACTCATATTACTAAAACAAAAGTAAATCTATTGTGTAAAAGAATTTTTTAAAACGTGAGATCAACTTTTAATAGGTCCATTTATGATGGCATTTATTTCGAACAAATATTCTAGCAATAAGGACTTCATAAAGGGTAGATTAGTACGTGACACTGTTTTTATCATGTGCTGTTTTCAATTCATTAATACGACACAAGAATAGTGTTTTCCATTACATTTTCAAATATCCTTGGCTTCTTTCACTACTCAATAAAAGCCCCAGTGGAAAAGAAATGAAATGTGGCATGACGTTTGAAGCCTTCTCATCTCTGCAAGTGGCTCACCACAGTGCTATTTTTTTTTAACTAAACTTTTACCAGTCTTTGAATTGTAACTTTGTTTTGACAATAGTAGTTATTTTTTGAAGGCTACTCCGTTCAAAGAGAACATTCCTCTGTTGTTCATCCTGCACTCACTAGATCTCAGAGAGAACAAAGCACTATGAAATGACATTCTAATTTTTGCTCTACCAGTAGACTATTGAGCTTAGTAAACATTGAACTTTCATGGGACCTTAATACCTCCCTGTAAAATGGGAGTGTTATGGTAGATCACCTTCAATACTTCTTTCAGAATTCTGAATATTTTGTTTTATATAAATCTTGATTTCACTCATAATTTTTTACTGTGTGGTAAATGCGTAGCTTATCATGCCCAGGTACATTTAAAATAGTTGTTAGAAAGTTTGGTTATAAACGAGAATTAAATGTTTCTACAAATTTCAATAAGTTGACGTTTTGAAATGTTATTAACTAATATATACCACAATGAAAGCCAAATGTTAGTTTTCCATCTAACATTAATAGTTACTTTTGCTTTTAAACTTGTATTTTCTTTTAAAGAATCAATTATTCAAATGTATCTAGATGGGAACTTTTTGTGGTAGAATTAACTAAATAGATGAAATGCAGTTTATTAAAATTATGATATAAGTCTAGAAAAAAGACAACATTGATGATTTAAGACAATTAGTAAAATGATTTTGACCAATGAATTCGCTAGGAAGATCTGGATTCAATTTTGCTTATTTTCAACATTAAAGAAGATAATGTATAAATACACTGGGTGCTAAAGAATGAAATTAAATATTCATAAAATGACAAACTATGGTAATTTTTCTGAATTAGTGCCAAATGACTTTAACAGCCTACAATACCTACAATACCAGCATAGTTACAGAATGTTTTGTAACAAGCGTGTGTAAAATACATTATTATTAAACTACATTGAGTCATCCCTAAGTAGCACACCCTTATCCAAGCCACCCAATGCTTTCCTTTTAACAAACTTACCCTTTTTGTAAAACTCTTTTGTGTTTTAACTGACTTTTTTGCCATGTGTATCACATTTATTCTTTTATTTTTATTATTATTAATCATAAAACAGTTCTAAAAATACTTTGTAAGATCTTTTCTTAAAAGCATTACATTCTCTGTGTGTAAAGAGGCAGAAAATGACTCTGAAATTAAATCTTTTGGGAGTACTGAAACTTA
>NW_012102776.1:3503718-3508025 GCF_000951045.1 Mandrillus leucophaeus
AAGTTGACGTTTTGAAATGTTATTAACTAATATATACCACAATGAAAGCCAAATGTTAGTTTTCCATCTAACATTAATAGTTACTTTTGCTTTTAAACTTGTATTTTCTTTTAAAGAATCAATTATTCAAATGTATCTAGATAGGAACTTTTTTGTGGTAGAATTAACTAAATAGATGAAATGCAGTTTATTAAAATTATGATATAAGTCTAGAAAAAAGACAACATTGATGATTTAAGACAACTAGTAAAACGATTTTGACCAATGAATTGGCTAGGAAGATCTGGATTCAATTTTGCTTATTTTCAACATTAAAGAAGATAATGTATAAATACACTGGGTGCTAAAGAATGAAATTAAATATTCATAAAATGACAAACTATGGTAATTTTTCTGAATTAGTGCCAAATGACTGTAACAGCCTACAATACCTACAATACCAGCATAGTTACAGAGTGTTTTGTAACAAGCGTGTGTAAAATACATTATTATTAAACTACATCGAGTCATCCCTAAGTAGCACACCCTTATCCAAGCCACCCAATGCTTTCCTTTTAACAAACTTACCCTTTTTGTAAAACTCTTTTGTGTTTTAACTGACTTTTTTGCCATGTGTATCACATTTATTCTTTTATTTTTATTATTATTAATCATAAAACAGTTCTAAAAATACTTTGTAAGATCTTTTCTTAAAAGCATTACATTCTCTGTGTGTAAAGAGGCAGAAAATGACTCTGAAATTAAATCTTTTGGGAGTACTGAAACTTATTGCTTTATTTATTTCAAAGCAGCATTAATTGTCTCTCCTTAATTATTGGTGAAGAAATCCATGACCTGAGTATTGCCTTTCCTCAACAGGCCATGACATTGAGTTTCTTATTATTAGATATTTTTCTTTAAAACTGTAATTTTAGTGGCACACACTAAATGTCTACCATAAAAATACAAGACAATTAGTAGTGATGTTTCCTACTGCTTGATAAACTCAAATGCAGGCCTATTTCTATTTCTAAGTCTTAACTTGAAGAAAAGTATCATAGTGCATGTCAATACAATCATAAGTCCAGGTGTTTTCACTTTTTATTACTGTCTATGGCGTATATACATAGTATATATCAATAATGTATGTATATAACCACCACATATTTCTAGCATCCTACATAGCAATGTTAAATACAATTTACCCAGTTATAGTGCTGACACATTTTGAGCAGTAACTTCTAGATTTAATCATTTAATATTGGTTGTAGTTGAGGCTATCAGCTTGACCTGTTGACAAGAAATAGGTTCAATTTGTCAGTCAGATAATCTGTTCTGTCAAGCATTAGTTATCCTTCACTTCATGGAATTAACTAATAATTCAGTTTAACAGAATGAGTCACTTGGTTATTAGTTTGGCATGTAAAAAAAAATCTGTATATCTATAATTTTTCTTCAGTTTAGTTGCATTTTTTATTTTCATTTACCCATCTTTGAGCTGCATTATCTAAACTTAAAGTTTCAAAGACGGATATATGCCTATTCTGCAGGATTTCTTCCTTAATTGATCTGGGAGGTCTGCCAGTCTCCTTTAGAATTCTGCACTGTTTATGAGATTGGCTTATATCCAGTTGCTCTCACACTTCAAGTTCCCTCTTACTTTGCTGTTTTTTAAGCAAGAAATTGGTCTTTGAGTCTTTAGATGTTCCTTTCTATGTGTGAGGATTTTAATTCTATAATGAAAATCTTTTTTTATATTTATGCCCCTTGAAATTCTACATTACACATTTATTCTCCTTTGGAGTTGAACCAATGTTGAATTTATTGCGTTATTTGTAAGATGATATTTAAAACTTGAGGGAATGTTTAACCCTTATTAATCATCTGATTCTTTTTTCCCTACCACTAATTTTGCTCTTCTGATATGTATTCTCCTTCATAAAAAATTGGTTTTGATTGATTGGGATTGGGCCATCTTTTGTGTTCTAAAATCTTCTTTATCATTCAGTGCTTCCCTTCTTATATCTAGTCTATGAAAACAAAACAAATTGCACTATGGAAGAGAAAAAAATATTGAATGTGTTGTGTCAAATGAATAATGCAGTTTACTTTTAATAAACTAACTTGTGATAGATAGAAATAAATTACATCATTTCGTACCAACTCTACTATGTGAGGTGTGGGTGTGTGTGTGTGTGTGTGTGTGTATGTGCGCCACGAACAATTTGTTTCCTGAGTAGACTGTGAAAGTCTCTGATTGAAAATTTTAAACTTGCCCCAAAAGGGAGATTCTGATCAAGGCTAGACAACATTGACTAGTCACATCAACATAATCTTCTGAGTATTTTTCAGCATTACATACTGATTGACTAATTAAAATGACCCTAAAGTGTAAAATAATGTGGTATCTTTGAAATGTCATGACATAAGTTTCATGATTATACTTTTTATGTTTGAGCATAGAGCAATTTCAAAGCTATGAAGAGCCACATCCAATTCGAACTGCTTTTTGGCCATTTCGGAGGCAGGAAACACTAAACCTCTCAGAAAGAATGAAATAAATATGCAAGCCTACTGATTTCATGTGGAACAATCAATGAGATGAGATCTCAAGAAAGAACTGGACAAAGTAGAAAACAATTAAAAAGTGACAAAGAAAGGATGTAGGAAACCATAGAAAAGAAGCAGCTTATTTCAAAGTAATGAAGATAAAATTTCCGTCTTAGTTTCTTAAATGGTTCATCTTTTAAACATGTTTAGGTGCCCTACAGAAAGAAAGATGTAGAAACACTAATATGCATACTGTTAAAGCCATAAAACAGTGAATTATCTAGGTGGAAACCATATCTTAAGAACTATGAAGATAGAGGTTTGAGATGAGTGAGTGGGAGTAGGAGATTTGGGGCAGGGGTAACAGGTACAAAGAGACATAGAATTTGTCTTTAAGTACTTGAAAATATGAAGATCCATCATATGAAAGAATAAATAAACTGTTCCTCCTTTAAAATGTATATGGAACTAATGGAAGGGATTTATTAGAAGACACATTCAAATCAATAGACTATAAAAAAACTAACTTGAGCAGTTTAACAATGAAATAAATTGTGTCTTGAGAGAGGATATTGTTTAACTATTAAAAGCATTACATTGGGAACATCATAAATATAGGGAGTTTTGAAAATGAAGTGCGTTTATTGAGGGGAAGTTTTGGAAGACCATAAAAGTTTTTCCAACTGTGGGATTTTGTGATTCTATAACCACGTCTCCCCAAGATTCAGTTTTTGAACAATAATCATATCATATACAATACAACTGGGAATTTGGAGTAGTTCTATTTCAGATTCTTTTCTAGTTTTTAATTATTAGAAGTGTAGTAAGAATTTATTACAGCCTGGCAACATTCTTAATACAGTCTGCAGCATATACAAGGATGATTTAATATTGAGAATAGAAAAATATATGAATTAATTATTATCCTCTTAATATGGCTAACATCTTGAATAGTGCTATAACAGTGAGAGTAATTTTACTTAATGCAGTACAGTTGTAATTGTTTTTCTAACAGAAAAATCTCAGGAAAGTTGTTGTATTGATTTTTGAGGTTTAACATAACTACAGAAAAATGAAAATACTAAGTCTGATAAAATCTGGTGTAATTTCAAAAATATTGTCTCAAAAATAACTTATTCATCAATCCGAAGGAACTACAGCAAAACTGAGGAGCATTCTCTGAGCAGCCAAACTAGATGTTCCAAAGATCATTGTGGAAATTCTGTATACTTCATTCTGTGGAAAACCTGTAAGCCCTAATTCAGAGTCAGCTTTGTCATTTTGTACATAATTTTAATCAACTCTAATAGCTGGTTTCTCCAGTAAGTAGTAAACTAGAAGGTGGAGCATAAAGAATAATAAGGGAGAATTTAGAGCAAGGGAGGATTTTTTTTTTAATGCAGAAAAAAAGAGGAACCAAAAATTGAACATGGTAATTTGAGGATTATTTAAGACTTAAAACATCCTTGTATTATAGAGATATAATTATATATATGGCATGTAATCCATTATATCTATATATACATCCGTGTGTGTGTGCATGTGTGTGTGTGTGTATGTGTATCTTATAAATAGCCTTATATATCTCTTTTGGACTCATGGATATTTATAGAATTTTCCACTAATTGAAACATGTAATCATTGTGCTAAATTACAATACATTTAAAATTCCTTTGGCTGTATTCTGTTTAATATGGCAAAGTTTTACATTGTCAAAATGGACATTCACTTTAAAAATACTTGAATGTTAACAATGTGACATAGATGTGTGTGTGTGT
>NW_012102776.1:3508475-3544355 GCF_000951045.1 Mandrillus leucophaeus
CTGTATCCCTCACTTCACAGAATACCTTGTCTCTCAACCCACTTACAAAGCCAGCTGGTCCTACTGCCAGGATACCACCATGTTCGCCTCAGCATGAACCTATCCTGCCAGGTACTGGTTTCAGTGCCTACGCAGACTTAAACTTGCTCCCAGGTGCCAGAGCAGCTGTAAGAACTAGTGATTATTTTATCCTTGTTTGCTAATAGTATTTATATGTGTGACATATGTGCTACCATTGTAATATAACAGCTGGTAGTAAAGTTTTGGGAGAGAGAACGTTTAGGCATAATCTACCTTGACTGTCAGAAATTCCCAATATTTACCCCCAAAGCTTAGCATTTGCCTCATGTTCACATTGGTTTAGGTCATTTTACAACACAAACAAGTGTATGTGATAGAAATATAGTAACTACACTGTATAATCAAGGGCAAATATGTCTATTCTTAAATATTATTTCATTGTCTTAAAAACTAACATTATGACCATCTCCTTTTCTGTTAATCCTGTATAAATATGGAATTATCTGTATTGAAATTATGTTAAACTCCAAGTTTCCAGAAATTTAGAATGCCATAGCGCAAACACAAGAAATTAAAAAGAAACTATGTTCGAAATATATGTAAAAGTCTTTTTCAAAACTGTAAAAGTCTTTTTCAAAAAGGTGTTCCTCCAAACACAAATCTCATAACATATCGTGTTTAAAAAGTTTGTATGACAAATAATTTTCAGAAGTGTTACATAATTTGCCACTGTTCAATCATCACAATGTACATCAATATATTAAAGAATCTGAGAAAGTTGTATTAAAGAATCCTGCTAACTTTGCTTAATTCAACATTTCCCCAATATATTAGACATTAACTCGCGAAATTATGAGTTAGAAAGACATCCAATTTGGACTCATTTGTTAATAGAATGCTGTGGCCAGTATTTGGAGGGGTGCACTGAAAAACTAAACCTTATATTTAAGAAGACTGCCAGAAAAGTGAGGGAGGTGAGAACACTGAGACACTATAAGATAATGTGGACTACATGTTAAAATAAACTTTTTGTACAGAAACTGTCATGAGTGTATTTGGCAAATAGTATGCCATATATAATCAGTTCTAAGATGCAGTTGTTTTCTAATTGTAAACAGCTCTGAAATCAGTGTAAATTTTATAGTTGATGGTATCTGTCAAACCCTTTTGGCCAAGTGGCAGTCATGACATAGTTAACATCACTTGATGTCTCAGGTATGATAAAGAAAGCCCATGTATCAAAAAAGACGGGAGGATTGTTAATGGATAAGGAGAAAACTTCAAAGACAATAGTGGATCATTTTTAAAATAAATGCAGTACAGTGTTATCAACACTTTCAATGGACCAGAAAATAACATTATATGGAAAAGCATGGAATTCAATGATTCTCAACCCAAACATGATTCAGGAGAGTTAGATTCTGAATCTGAAGAAGTTTCACCAATACTTAAGCCAATATATTGCGTTAGTCTGTCCTCACACTGCTAATAAAGACATACCTGAGACTGGGTAATTTATAAGGGAAAGAGGTTGAATTGACTCACAGTTCCACGTGGTTTGGAGGCCTCACAATCATGGAAGAAGGTGAATGAGGAGCAAAGTCATGTTTTACATGGTGGCAGGCAAGAGAGCATGTTCAGGGGAGCTCCCCTATATAAAACCATCAGATCTCATGAGACTTATTCGCTATTAGGAGAACCTGGGAAAAACCCGCCCCCATGATTAAATTACCTCTCACTGGTTCCCTCCCATGACACATAGGGATTATTACAATTCAAGGTGAGATTTGAGTGGGAACTAGAGCCAAATCATATCACATTTTCATTTTTATTTATGCATAAGGGTGATTTTTTTAAAGTACATGTAAATAAATATGAAAGAGTTCTTTGAATAAACATAACATTTCTAAAGATAACAAACCTTTGATTAGTTTGAAAGCTTCTTTTTCTTTCTCAAGGATACACAAACTAATGACATATCTTAAGATTGCATATTAGCTATGTAAAACCATTTTAATTGTCCAATGGATGTTAGACTTCTAAAATATCTATACTTGTATCATATTTCTCAAAATAATTCAATAACCCATTTACACTCAATAGTTTTTATTTTCTATGAGATAGATGTGTTTTGAAACTACTTTAATGAGGTCATAAAGAACTTGAACAGATTGAAAGATGTTTATACAGTGACTAAAATATACTTTTCCTTAACTACTTGCAATCTAATTGATTATTTTTTCAGTATGTTGGTTGACACATGCCAGTGATGATAGTGAGAACAATAAAGTCGAGAAAAATACATTAAAGAATTACTGCTGTATGAACTTGAAATTACCTGATCGACTATTGGTTGAAAATCTGATGCATGACTTTTATAACATCTGTGATGAGATTTTTGTCTACGTTGGAGTATTCACTGACTGAAGCTGCCTCCAGATTTTTCATTTTTTTGTTGTTGTTGTTGTTCTTTCTCATCACTGGCTAGTGGCTGTGTTATAGTTCAGGATATTTGCTATTCAGTAGCATAAAAGATTATAAACTCAAGAATATATATTCCTTTTAATTTATTACATGTTTTTCTCTTTTATAAATCAGCAGCTTTCACCTTTTTTTCTTTTCATAGGGAGTTATTAAAAATAAGAATCCTACCATATATTAAGGAAGTTATGCTTCAGTGAAATATGACTATAGAATCTATCTTCATCTGTAGGGAAGGTAATGAATTAGCATAAATACCTTCATAATCTGGTATCTCTCCCTCCCCTCTTTTCTAATAAAAATGCAGAGAGAACACTGTGAAGCTCAAGCTGCCTCTAAAGAAAGTAGAGATTTACAGAACACAACCTCACAAGATGTGTTGGTGAATTATGAAGGAAGAAGGACATTTATTTTGAGAATCATGAGCATTATAATATTTGCTGAGGATTAGAATTTTGTTCTGTGGAGGTGCTACTACCTCCTCATGAGCCACATCTGAACTCAGTCAATCTCAGTAAGAAGAAAATGATTAATTTGTAAAATATTAAATTATCATGATATTTTCACTTTTCTGTCAGTTTTTTCCATTAATGTCAGGTAGCCTATCTTTAGTCTTTATGATTAAAAATGGGAGAAAGATATCATATTAAAAATGCAGAGGCTGGGCATGGTGGCTCACACCTGTAATCTCAGCTTTGGGAGGTCGAGGTGGGTAGATCACCTGAGGTCAGGAGTTCGAGACCAGCCTGGCCAACATGGCGTAACCCCGTCTCTACTAAAAACATAAAAATTAGCTAGGCATGGTGGTGCATGCCTGGAATCCCAGCTACTCAAGAGGCTGAGACAGGAGAATCGCTTGCACCTGAGAGGCGGAGGTTGCAGTGAGCCGGGATCGTGTCACTGCACTCTCCAGCCTGGGCGACAGAGCAAGACTCCATCTAAAAAAAAAAAAAAGGCAGATGTCAGTGTCCTTTAAAATTTGCCTGTCCTTAAAATTTGGTCTCTATTGTATCATTCTAATAAATACATCTACCCACCAACAAAAAATTATGGGGAAATGCTTGGCACATATGTTAATCCCTTTTCACTACGCAAATAACCTCACTAGAATAATGAGCCAAAAATTCATTTGGAAACAATGAGTTATCCAAATTTTATGCTGACATTGGCTATAAGTATTAACATTGGTTTATATGACACATTTTTTAAAGTGGGGTTGGAATTTTATGTTTGTTTAACTGTAGAGAGATCTAGAGGAGGGAAATATATAAAGCAAGAGAAAGAGAGGGAGAGATTTTTGAAGTCAAGTGACATAAAAGCTATGGAAATAAAGTCTTTATCGACAAAGTGTTAAGAGAAGTGCAAATGTAAGATGAGTTTTAAGATACTACTATTAAATGAAAGAACAAAGGTGGATACATATGAAGTAAATCTTGGGAGGATAATGTGTCATAATTAGGATATGAAGGTATTTCAAAGATGCAGCAGTTAATTGCATGTGAAGCAATGTGGTATGGCATTGGTATAATAGGGCAAAACATGATTGATGGATACAGCTTGGTCAGCTTTGGGGACAAACCAAGGAGAACCAAAAGATGGTCACCAAACATGATCTCAGGTCGCTTATTCAAAGATAACTTTCCTAATCTATTAAATGGGGAAATAACATTGTATTAGAGGTTGGTTGTGAGTGTACTTGTCACACAGGAAGCACTAAAAAAGTGAAGGCTACCATTTTAACAGTAAAAGTTGTTAACAGTAAATAATTTTTTTTTTTGAGACCGAGTTTCACTCTTGTTGCCCAGGCTGGAGTGCAATGGCGTGATCTGGGCTCACTACAACCTCCTCCTCCCGAGTTCAAGTGATTCTCCTGCCTCAGCCTCCCAAGTAACAGTAAATACAATATTAAGGTAAAAACAGAGCACTTTATTTGGTCACAAAAAACTATTTGACACATGCTCACGTGAGCAAAAAAAGAGGTTGGAAAATGTGAAGGAGAGAACTGCAGAAGATATTAGAAGTAAACTGAATGGATTGCAGGACCCCAGGAATTAAAAATACACTCATTAAATCATTTAACTAGCATGTCTTGAATGCCTGCTATGTGTCAGGTACTCTTCTAGATGCTAGGGATACAGTATCAAACAAAACACCCATGAAACTAGCATTCAAATATGGGCAACAAAGGTAAAATATCTGGCCGTTAAAATAAGGGCTAAGGCTAAAAAATGAAGCAGAGAAGGGATTACAAATTATGAAGTGCTAATAGTTAAGGACGGGGAAGGGCATGCTACGATTTTAGACAGGTTGGCCAGAAAAAGATTCTCCGAGAGTGACCTTTAAGTAAAAGCTGAAGGATGTGGAGGAGTAAGCCATGCCAATATCTGAGAGAAGAACATTATGGGCAGAGGAAAATGCACGTGCAAAGGCCCTGTGGTGGGAATGTGCCACCATGTTCCAGGAACAGTAAGGAGACCAGTGTGGCTACAGCAGAAGGAATAAGTAGGGCAGTAGCAGGATGATAGTCAGAGGGGCAACTGGTGGTTAGATTATTGTAGGACATTGAGGCACATGCTGCAGACTTTGAGTTTTGCTCTGAATGAGATAAGAAGTCATTGGCTTTTGAGGAGTGACATGTTCTTTTATTTTAACAGCTACTTCAACAAGCATAGCTTAAAAAGGGAGGATGAGAGCAAGGAAGATAATCAGTGAAGAAGCTTTAAATCATCCAAGTGAGAAATGGTAATGACTTGGAACTGAGTAGCAGAGTTGGGATACATAAAATGGGTTTGGATTATAAATAAAATTTTAAGTGCAGTCACTAGAATTTCTTAAGGTATTGGATACAGTCTACAAGAAAAGGGGAAGGTAAAGATAATTCTAAGGATTTTGGTCTAAACGACAGGAAGGATGGAGGAGACTGAAGGAGAATTAGGTTTGGAGGGTTATCAGGTTCACAGTTTGTTGCCTGAAAAGTTTGAAATGCTTTTTAGACATCCATGTGGAGATGTCAAGAAGACAGTTGGATATACAAGTCATGAGACAGAGAACATCACTAAGAAAGTGATTTTTGATAGACAAGAGAAAATATCCAAGGACAGAGCCCTGTGCATATTAACACGGAGAGTCTGAAGGAGGTCAAGAGCAACCAACAGAGCCTACTGAGAAGAAATGGCCTGACATGTGAGAGGAAAAGCAGGCAAGTGTGTGTTCTGAAAGCCAAGTGAAGATGTTTCATATTAACCATAGGAATAAGAAAAGTGAAATGTCAGAGGAAAAAGATAGCTGAGACATGTAAGATCATTTTACAAATTGGAGAAAATAAAAGTATATTTTCAGTGGAAAACAAAGAGAGAAAGATGACGAACTTGGATGAAGTCTTCACTTGAAGGAAGTAGCAAAAAAGAAAAAAACAGGACACCTGTAGTGTTTTCTCAAAATGTCCTAGTCCTGGCCATTTGTATCAGAATCAATTGAGATGTTTGTTAAAACATGCAGATTCCTGAATCACAATTGTTTATGACAGATCCAGGAATTTGTATATTTAGAAAGCTCCACGGGTGATTCTTATGTACATGACTAAGGTTTTTTTAAAAAAAGTAAAACAGAGAAATAGATTTCTAAGAACAGTTAAACGAGTGATAACGTAAGTGTGTAACTGCAGGGTGCAAACATGGAATAGGGTCAACAGTTTGTGGTTCCCACTCTCATCATCTGTATTTTCATCAAAGAAATGATTAGATTATAACCATGCAGAAAAGGAATAAATTGCTTTACACTCAAACTTAATTTCCCTTTCCCCCAAATATATTAGAAAGCTCAAATTGACATTTATTTTTCCATTTCACTTGCATGCTCACTGTGGGAGGAATGGAAAATTGAAATTTGCAAGGCTTCCCGTGGGTTTGCCTCTGCCTCTAAGGCACACTTAGTCAATAAGTGCAGTAGGACCCATCATTACATTGCTCATTATTCCACTGATTCAGTGAGTTTGCATGTCAAAAAGAATCCCCCTTTCTTCATGTAACCAGACCACACATACACATATACACAATTCTGACCTAGAACTGGGAGCTGCAGAAATCCATGGTAGGATTTCCTGTCAGACTTGTGGAAATCCATTCTGATGCTTCATGGGCAATTTCAGTTGTTCTCACATCAGCATAAGCTTTCACTTTCATCTTTAGGTTGTGAGAGATCTCCACTGTATACAGTTGATCAACAAGCACTGAAGGTACATGAAACTACAGCTCTGCAGAAGGGACATTAAAACCATAAGTGGGTTCTAGTTCAATGAACTCTAACTACATTTGGAAAGAATGGAAGGGATAAATGAGGGAAGCAATGTACATATTCAGAAGTAAGGGATACAGAGTCTCTAATATTTACCTTGTACCTTCTTATTTCATATGCTGTCCCTATCTCATTTTATCCCCTCAATTCTATTAGGTGGATGTTATTTCCTGTTTCATAGATGAAGAAGCTGAAGCTAAGTTGTCCAAGGTAAGTAAGTGATAAGATTAAATTTTCTATATTAGATGGTAGTTTCTATGTTTCTCTTCATTGTACCATTCAAACTGTCTTGGAATTCAGTGTTAATACTGGAACTGCTAAATTGTACTATAGATCTCACATTACAATTCTATGTGTTATATCACTGAGGAACTAATATATCAAGCATTTGGGAAATATCTATGAGGTCTAATGATAATGATGATGAACTATCATCTAAAGATTTTTAGATTGATAGCAGAAATAATGATGGGAAACTATCAATCTAAATATTTTTAAGGTACAAAAACAGCCTAAGGTTGCACAAGGAATTTCAGTATACAAAATCATTGGGAAATTAGAAATGCAACATCCTTAGTGATGCACTTTCTCCACCTTAACACCTGTAACATCTTGTCTGACCTCTACCACTCTAGGTTCTAGATCACTGAGTCCTCTTTATCCAAAGAATAAATGGTTTCTATTAGGTTGATGAGGTTTTTGTCAAAACTGTAATTACTTTTGCGCTAATCTAATCGCTATGCCCCTGCAAATACATTCTCTGGCATTCACGTAAAACTAGAGGCTCTGTGGGGCTGCTCCTCTAGCTTGCATGTCTCGACTCTTAATGAGTCTTTTCATCTTTTCTTTCTTCTTGGCACTTAGTTCTGTCCAAAGATGGTCAGATTGCTAATTGATGGTCTTTTTGGTATCCTCATTTCTCCTTCAGTAGGAGCCAATTTCTTCCTACATACTAGAAGTTTCTCCCAGTCATTTATTTCTTCTTCTGGCATATCCCTTTTACTCAGAGTGTAGGTCCTGTTGCTGTTTGGTTGGAGGAGGTGTTCTGTAATACTGGAAAATGGGCTGAGAAGAAAGTAAAGAAGTTGTAGTCCATTTCTCACCAACTGACTCATTGGGTTCTTGGCAGACCACATATCTTTCCTAGGTCTCAGTTTCCTTATCCAGAAAACAAAGTATTTTGACTAAGTGCTCTCTATAGTCCCTACCCAATGTAACAATCCATAATTGTTGAAACAATGATAGAAATCTGTGATGATTTTTTCAAAACGACATCCAGAAAACGACTGCATCTTTGTTATCTTAATTCTGTCTACAGTCAAACAAGCTGAACATACAAATCACTGTGAGTATCACCCATCATACATATTATGTATATTTTAAAGCAGTAAGTTTTTGGATGTAAACTTTCTTCTCGTAACAACATTTGTCTGTTTTTCTGGTTATAAAACAGACACAATATCATTGGACAAAAATTGGAAAGCACAGAGCATATAAAAGAGGAAAGCTAAAATTACACATAATTTGTCATTCCAGTAATTATCATTACTTCCATTCTAGTGTTCTTACTTGCTTGATTTTTTTCATTGTTTTTAAAATAAACTGGAGGTTGTGATTTTTATATCCTGCTTTTTATCCCTCAACATATTATCTTGGGTAATTTGTGTCTCATTAAAAATTCTGTGAAAGCACAATTTTATTGCTATATAGCATTCTTTATCATTGTGGTACCATGCTAATGCCATAATCTATGATTTTACATTTCATTTATTTTAATGTTGTATTATTTTAAGTGATAATGTATGGACATATTAATATCTGTGTATGTATCTACATTTATTCAATTTCATCATCAACATAAATTTCCAGAATTGAAATTCCATAGTTAAATATTATAAATATGTGTTAAGTCTCTAGATGCAGTTATCAAATTGCTCCCCAGTAATGTGGTACCCATTTTCATTTCTACTAGGAGATTTGAAAATATCAGTCACTCATTGTTCTTTCCAACAATATGCATTATCATTCAACCCTTGCCAGTTTAATAAGTAAAATGGTTTCTCATTATATTTTTAATCTGCATGTATGTTATTATTTATGAGGTGAGGTAATTTTAAAAATATATGTATTGCCTCATTGCCTTCTAGCCCTACATGATCAGGTCCTTCTTCCTTTCCAATGATCTTTCCGACATGACTCTACTCCAGCCACATGGTTCTTGCTGTTGCTAGGCTATGCTAACCTTGTTTTCACTTCAGGACCTTGATCATGCCGTTGGTTTTTCTCTACCTGTCATGTATCCTTGCTTTCATATCTTAGCAAGGCTCACTTTCACATTCCATTCTGTTCTGTCCAAATGCTACCTCCTCAGAGAAGCTTTCCATGTGGCTTCCTCATCCTAAATAGCCTCTTCCTCCATTATTCTAAAACCACCTCCCCTACATTCTCATAACATTTGTCACCTAAAATTATATCATTTATTTATGTAATTGCCTCCTGTTTGCTTTTTTAAATTGTCTTCTCATTAGAATAGAAGCTTCCTGGAAGGAGGGAACATGACTATCTTATTCGTTTCAGTATTAACTCTCACCACTTAGAACACCATCAAGCATATACTAGATGCTTAATAAATATTTATGCAGTGAATTATCTGAATTTGACCTTTACTAGTCTTTTTATTTGGATATCTCTGTTTTTCTTATTGAAAAGATTCCAATAGAATAACACCATTAATCTTATTCATTTTTGGCTGCTATGTATACTACCTATATTTTTCCTAATTGAATTAGTCGGTTGTTTGTCTTTTAGGGGTATGAAAGGGAAATTAAATATTTGAGTAGAAGTTTAAAATTTTCAGGAAGTCATGTTTGTTTAACCTTATTTTATGGTTCTCTTCTATAATATTACGCTCAAAGAGTCTTTCTACAGGCCAATAACTGATAAATATTCATGCGTTATTTCTTCAAGTTGCTTTGTTTTTATTGCTTAATTCTCAAATTCTGGGATTTATTTTGATGTATGTCATTTGTATTATCTCTCTTTTTTAAACTGAATACAATAAAATCCAGAAGTAATTTTAATAAATTATTTACCAACTTAGAGTTATTTACTCTGCACATGTCCCTGAGTAAATTAGAGAACAATACTATAGTTGAAAAGTTTCTTTTTCTCAAGCTTGGCATGTCCACTACCCCTGATTACAAACTCATTTTTTTCTCATTGATTATCCCTGGAACCATTCTGAGATGTATGCAAGGACAGTTGTTATCTGTAAGATGTAACTTGAAAAGCACTGAAAACCTATTTTTTAAAATGTGGCTACTGTTTATACAACAGTGTTTGGATACCATTTTTTTTTCCTACTTAAATGTGATCCAGTACATGTCGATAGTTTTGCATACAGTATCTCCCTTAGTTCTCCCAGGAACAATGAAAATATGAATTCTATGTTACAAATGAAGAAACTGATACTTTAAGAGGTTAGAAACATTCCTAAGGCTGCCCAGCCAGGAAGTGGCGGAATTCTAGTATCTCAATGCCGCTGATAAAAACTGCAGTAGAAATGTTGAGTGACTGCTGTGTACCAATACTGAGCCAGGTGTATTTCACAGCTTGTTTTGTTGAATACTTAAGAAACCTCTTAAATCTATTTGACAGATATGGTAATGAAGATTGAGAGACTTGTTCAAGGTCATACAACTACTATGCTACACTGCTTCTAAAAATACTGCTTCAAAATTTCCTTATTCTTTGGGTAAAAGTGGTTTTAGTTAATGATCTGTATAAACTAGCTTAAGCTAACTCTTGAAACATTGAGATGTAAAAAAGCATAATGGCTCAAACTCAATTAAGGTGTTTTCGTAAACACTAAATATATCTATTATAAAAAAATCACCCATTCTATAAAATTGTACATTAAAAATAATAAGACCACTGGGAAAAAAACAGAATTGGGATAGACCCCTCCCAATCTATGGAATTTTGTAACCAGAATACTAAAAAACAGGAAAAAAATACTAATACATTGAAAAATACATGTTTCCAACTATATGACATTCTGGAGAAGGCACAACTCTGGAATAAACAGTAGAAATATCAGTGATTTCTGGGGGTTACAGGGGCAAGATGGATGAATAGGCAGAGAACAGAGGATTTTTGTGGTAGTGAAATTATTCTGGTTGATACTATAAGGTTTGATACATGTCATTATATGTTTGCCAAAAGCCACAAAATGAACCCAAGACAGAACCCTAATGCAAACTATGAACTTTGAGTGATAATGATGTGTCAATGCAGCTTCATAGATTGTAACAAACGTGCCACTGTGATAGGGAGTATCAATAGTTGGGACTCCTATGCAGATGTGAAGTCAGGTTGTATACAAGAAGTTTCTGTACTCTCTGCTCAATTTTGCTGTGAATCTAAAACTGCTCTAGAAAATAAAGTCTCCTGGAAAATACACATTAAATTCCTAATAAGCAAGAATTACTTGGAAGCTACTATTTTGAAAAAGTAGTAGAATAAGCATGATGGGAAAGGTACAAGGAATGATTAATTTTCAGAGTTATAGCAACCACAACCACCGGAGAAGACCACCCAAAGTTTGTGATGCACAGCATGTGACCAAACTCGGAACAAACATGAAATGAATGGGAAGTTACAGTTCTGTATTCATCCATGACTTATCCTGTTAAGCCATATCAGGAGAGTTGGTGCTCTGCTGCTGTTAATTTGTGGCATAAAACATTAACGTGCTGGGAAATAACAGATACAAAGGCACACCACTCTACATTATTCTAAATTATTCCCCTGTTTAGCAACCTTGTATGAGTTAATTCATCATAGAGATTGTAGCAGAACAGACTTGAGTGGTCTATTTCTTTCTCAGCTAACAGTATTACTCCAGGGAACAGGCTGGCAGGGTGCCTTACTCCATGCTGTGTTGGAGGACAGGTTTATGGACACTTCCAAGGTGATCCGGGGATTGTTTCCATTTCATCCAGTCAGAAGGTAAACGATCTCCGAAGATTTTCCTAGACCAGTCTTTGAAGAGGTGTTTATCACTTCCTCTCATATTCCATATTCTGGAATTCAGTCTTATGGCCATACATAATGAGATAGAGCCAGCAAATGATGTTAGTCTTCCAACTGTGTACCCATGAAGAAGAAAACATGTATTTCATCCAGTGGTAATAGTCTATGCCACAAAATTATAACCAAATGCTGATTTTATTGCAAAGTTCAAATCTGGGTGGGCACACTAACTAGATGACTGAAACTGTAACCCTGTAAATACGGACTGCTCTAAAAGATCTATTACAGCACCACTTGTTTTATAAAGAGGTGATGATGAGGTTAAAGACTCATGTTTTTAGAGGGCAGTTATCAACATTTGTACTGCATACCAAATGCAGACATTTGATGCCTAATACATGTTTAAAGGTAAGCACAACGGTAAGCACCTTTAATAGCTTAACTTTAATAGCTTTTCTTCTTAAAGTTTTATAACATAATGCTTTTACTTTAGTTCTGTGACAGGAACGATGAGATGGCATGATAGATAGAAAGAACATGTGATTAGGTCAGATAACGTGGGATTCTAATTCTGATGTTAGCATAATCCACCTGTGACTTGGGGTAAAAAAAAAAAATTGATTACTCTGAGCCTAAGCTTTCTTGTCTATAAAAAATGGAGATGATGATACTGAATAGGGATGTTGTGCAAATTAAAAGAAGTCACCTTTAGAAATTAAGGACTCAATAAAAAAGCCAAGGGCTTTGGAATCAGAACAAATGAGGATTTAAATCATGGATGCACTTTATTACTCATGCAATCTTGAGCAAATTATCTAATCTCTCCCAGCTTTCAGTTTCCTAAACTAGAAAAAAGGAATTATGACAGTATGGTATACTTACTCCTTGAATAGATGTATATCACCTAATAATATACCTGGTGTTTTTATTCATTTAGCAGGTATTCATTAGTTACCTATAACGTGACCACTGGGTGGTCATATTGTGTATTTGGGAGAGAGTTCCGAAAAGAACAAACAACATTCATATCTTTCATGGAGCTTACCTTCTATTAGGGATTAGGGAAAGGAGAGATATAAGCAAAATAAGCAAATAAATGAACAAATAAGAAACTTTCCATTAGCAATTAGCAATTGAAAAATAAAACGAATAATAAACTGGAGAATGGCTTGGGGTCGAGTAGGGTTATGCTACTGTGTGTATGTTTACATGCCCCCCTCCCTCAAAATTCATACCTTGAAATCCTAAGCCCCAGTGTGTACCAGCAAGACGGGGCCTTTGGAGGTGTTTAGACTCTTTTATAAGGGATTCGTGCCCTCATAAAAGAGGATGGAGGAAGACCCCGTGCCCCTTCCACTATGTGAGGACACACTGAGAAGTTACCTTCTGTGAACCAGGAAATGGTCCTTCACCTGAATCTGTTGGTGCCTTAATCATGAATTTTAGATTCAGGAATTTAAATTTTCAGAACTGTGATAAATACATTTTTTGTAGTTTATAAGCTACCCAGTGTATGGTATTTAGTGATAGCAGCCCAAACAAATGAAGACAGGCTATTTTCCATAGAGTGGTATTAAAAATTATCCTCAAGGAGATGATTCTTGAGCTGAGAACTGAGTGATGTAAAGGAATAAAACAATTGACAATCTAACGGGTTTCCCAGAAAGAGGCAACTGTCAATACAAAGACTGGTTGGAAGGAAAAGGCCAATACATTACAAGTATATTTTCAGTATGGAAACAGAGAAACGAGAAAGGTGACTGCTCCTACAGTCCATGTGAAAGGAGATGTTGTTTTGGAGCAGGAGAGTAGGAATGGGGACTGAAAAAACCGAACAGAGGCAGGAACATGTTTTGAAGCTATTGCCATTAAAACGTACATGAGAGTTAAAAGAAAGATAAATCAAGGGATGACTATGAGATTTTTTGCCACGAATAGTGTGACGTGATAGTAGATTACACATGGCAGATACATTTTAAGTGGTAGCTATTATAATCACATATCAAAACTCTTCCATAAATTAATACTTGGTTAATTAGACGATTCTTTTTTCTTTTTAAGTAATTATCCTCCTTCTCTTTCCCTACATTTTCCTCTTCACAGATTCAAGATCTTTAGAAGTTTATGGGTTTAAATGTTTCATTATTCTTCTCCACTTCCTGTGGGGGACTGGGGACATTATGAAGTAGACATAGAAAATATAGAAGGCATTAAAATAAAATTTAAAAGAAACACCAAAAGACTTCCAAAGAAGGTGGTGTCAGTATCATGAACTGTCAAATGTGAGTTCACAGCCCTCTGCACCTGAAGCTAAAAATAAAGAAAGTAAAGATGTAGTCATTCCTGGATTTGCTGTCAGTATCCTAAAAATTATGCCTCCACGATGTAGTCTAAATGCTTTCAAAACTTGAGAGACTATGGTGTTCTAGCAAAATTATTTCCCTACCCCCTTTTGCATAATTGCATGCCATTGAAGGATAAAATAATTCCTCTGAATATGTAAGTAAGAAATTCTGAGGGAAAAAATAACTGCTATTGTAATAATTTTTCCTTCTGCAAATTTTTCATACTATTTTATGTTTGACAAAAGGAGAAATGTAGCTCCAAATGAGGAATATTGTAAAGCAACATTCAGGCCTCACAAAGTTTTCATTTGAAAGGTAGAATCTTTGACTTTTGCTGTGCATCTATTGCCATGCTGTTTCCTTTAAAACTTTGTCATGCTAATATTACTTCTCAGAAGAAATGTTCTAGTGGTCAGGTAAATACAATTATCGTTGAGTATGAGATGGACCAAGGGAACTAAATGTACTGAACTACACAACATAGAATTTCCTTATGACCTGACATATCCTCCCTGCAGTCTACTAAGGATAAAACAATCATAAAACACACGAACACAATTCAGTACTAATATAAATTTCCTTATAGCAAAAGAATTAAGCTGACTTCTTTTAGCAAATTTAAGTGGAGAATGAGCAAGCCTATTCTAAGCAATCATGCAGAAATATCTACAGATAGATTCACCCACAAAAAAAAACTACCCCAGAAAATGAAAATGAAGCACTTGTCTGGTCCTGATAATTGTAGCACTTAGCATGGTAGACAGTTAGGCATTCAACTTAGAGGAATATAAATTATTTATGTCTAACTCAGAGTCTCCAAACTACAAGCTTCATCTTTAAAATTGTAGTTTCTCAGTGGAGAGAAAAAAATGCATTAGCTTCAAAGCTATGCACCTCATAATGCTTTCTAATAGACTTCCATGTCTGCATTTTGCATAAGCAGCACTGATATTTTACCCTAAGGTAATTCTGTGGTCTTTCAGAATTTACTATTAAGTTGCTAAGCATGAAGTTTGGCAATTGCTGTTTATTTCAGAGAAGTTTATTCTTCCATATCAAATCATAAAAACAAATGTATATTTTGGGGGTTACTGATACTATTACGTGTCATGCTTTTGATAAGTTCAAAATCCATTATAAATTATAAAAAACATTAAGTACACAGTATCTATATTGATTATTAAAAGTGTATTGGGAAAATATTTGGACAAGCTTTTTCCTGTGATTTCATTCTATTTCCTAACATTTCTTTAAAAGCAGAGAGAAATTGTGATGAATGGATTCTGGGTTGCATAATCAACAAATAGCCAGTGAAAGCACTGTGAGGAGACTGCCATTGGGAAATGTATGAAATACTTCTTACCATTAAGGTCCCAGTAAATAACAATGACAACCACAGTTGATGATCAAGGCATTTCTTAACAGAGTTTGTCTTTTAACAGGTGAATAGTTCTCAGACATTTCTTCATTTCATTCTGAGCTGATACAACTAAGAACTCTTCAGTATGGCCAGTGTTGGGTAAAGTGATTCATTCATGACAATCGTGAAGTTCAAGAGTGGAATTGATAGCTCTAGAAGTGCCAAATGTAAGAAGAGTCCTAAAATTTATGAAATGATTCCTAGTATATATATAAATACCTTCCTCTGAAGAACTCCCAGATAACCATCCTTCCACAAATAGCTTCATAGAAGGAAAACTTTGAGGATTTTTATTTGAAATGTAAAACCTTCAGTCCAGTTTTCTTGCTCATGTTGATATTATTTATTTGTCATTATTTAGGTTCTTATTCAGATTTGGTGCTGCTTTCTACCTGTTCTTAAGCTCAGCATGCATACTAACAGAGGGGCCTGATGGGGAGGTGTTTCGTATATGAGGGCTCTGCCTTTTTGAATACATTAATACCACTATTTTAAAAAGGCTTTAAAATTCACTTCCCTCTATTCTTCTGCCATGTGAGGAACAGGATTCCTCCCCTTGCAAGATGCAGCATTCAAGGCACCCACCTCGCAATACTGATCCACTGGCGATCAAGTTTCAACATGAGTTTTGGAGGAGACAAAAACATTCAAACCATAGCAATTTTAGAGTATTGCATTTCTTTATTATTGTTTATATAGATGACATGATTGTCATTTTTTAATAGCAAATAAATTGCTGATCATTATATTTTAATAGACCATCAACGGCCTCTCCTACTTTCTTTCTAAATGTCTCTCTCTCAATTCTGATCTACTTTTAATAAAAATTCAAAACTGTTTGTTGTATGTTTTCATAGATGTAATAGATAACCTGAGAGTACCCCCCCAACACACACACACACACACACACACACACACACACACACAGGAACACTCAGTTACTAAAATATAAGGTAGTCATTCATGTTCTAGTTAGAATTTTTTTTTTTCAGTTGCAAGAAGCAGTGACTCATTCAAGCTTACTCATGAAAAGGGAAACTTATTGTAAGGAGTCAATGGAGGGCTTCATATCTACTCAAGATCAGGAGTGAAGTGAGGTCAGGCCTCCCTAAGGTGGATTCCAGGATCTGGGAAGTGAAGGACAGAGGCTGCTTGTCTCTTGAAGGCAAAGGACTTCAATATCCTGCTTTTGCCTAGTTTTCAGCTCTCTGCTAATCTATCTCCCAACCACTTCTCTGTGAGATTCTTATCTTGTATAACTTCAAAAGCTCAAGGCTTTTTAACTGCCTCATAGACCAGTTCTATAAACTTTTCAGAGCAAGTGTTCATCATTGACTAGATCTATTTCCATGTTATTACATGGTTCATATTGCTAAGTGACAGTCTGACTGGTTCGCCTCATCTTGTAAGTTTAGTCTCACAAGCTATAGAATAGAGCTAATCTTTATAGATCAGAACCGCTTATTGTTTATCCAGTCATCTGCAGCAGAAATACTTAGGGTAGGAGATGGAGTGAAGGGAGATAGAGGAGAGGTGATGAGGATATTTGGCATAATTTCTGCTCAGCTGATACAATGGGCTGGAACTATATCAGAAAGATAAGGTAAGAACAGGGAATGAATGGCATTTCTAAAAAAATTTTAAACTTACGCACCCAAAAGTGCATCTATGGCAACTATGACATTTCTTTACATTCCATTTCATAATAGAAAACATACATTAAATTTGTGTTCTATTGGGTATAGCCATTGATGATATAAGACTAATATATATCCATAAATACCTTTTTTTGGAAGTAGCGATAAACTACATTTTCCCTAAGTTTGCTTTGAGAATGATGTTGAGATGGGTATATGACATCACAGCAGTTGCTGAGGTTTACAAATAATGTAATTCTTAGATCAACAAATGTCAGCCCACACAAAAATAAGATAAAACCTCTTCATATGCATGTTAGTTTGGAAAAACATGACGATATATGTTATATATGTTGATGGATAAATAGATTATGTGAAGACATTCCATGCAGTATGAGATTAAATATTTATTTGATAATGTGTATCATCATTGCTATGAGAAAATAATGCCAAGTGACTGTACTCATTAAAGTTTGGCAGTCTGCACTCAGGCCATGGAATGCACAGAGCATTCTTACATGTCATACATGTAGCTGGAGACCCATAATTCGGATTGTAGAAATAACCTCTAGATTTGAGCTTTTTCTTTTAACTTGTTAGCAGGGATGCTGTTGAACAAGTCAGTTAACCATTCTGAGCCTGTTTCTGTGTTTTTAAAATGCTGTGTCAAATAATTTAGTGTGCGTGTAAGCACTTTGTAAACTATAAAGCACTGCTGAAATATTAAATATTCTCACTCCCTTTCAGGATGTAGAAAGAGGAACAATGGTGAGGGAGACTATCTGTCTAGTTCAATTCCAATGGTTTTGTATGGAGATCATCTATAATGGATGACCAGTTATCTTAAAATCATTAGAAGAAACTAACACTATAATTAAGCTCACAACTTACTGTAAACCCATTTATCATAGCATTTAATCTTGTGTTGTTCAACAGAAGGGATTTAAAATATGTATCTTGAGTTCACTTTCCAAAGCTAATGCAATTGTTCTCACATTGTTCTATAAGAAAAAGAACATCGGCCGGGCGCGGTGGCTCAAGCCTGTAATCCCAGCACTTTGGGAGGCCGAGACGGGCGGATCACGAGGTCAGGAGATCGAGACCATCCTGGCTAACACGGTGAAACCCCGTCTCTACTAAAAACACAAAAAACTAGCCGGGCGAGGTGGCGGCGCCTGTAGTCCCAGCTACTCGGGAGGCTGAGGCAGGAGAATGGCGTGAACCCGGGAAGCGGAGCTTGCAGTGAGCTGAGATCCGGCCGCAGAACTCCAGCCTGGGCGACACAGCGAGACTCTGTCTCAAAAAAAAAAAAAAAAAAAAAAAACTTCTAACAGGAAAGAAAGAAACAAAGAAGTGATGATGTATCCTCTAATCTAGCAAGTGTTCCTTTCCAGGTCAGTGAGATCAGGTAAGTGTGAAGTACACAGAGCTTTGGTTAGTTAGCATAGATTCAGTCTTGTTTCCATAGAAACATGGCTTCATTTCTGAAATTGTTCCAACAGTTTTACAAAATGATTGTGCGAACACTTTTCAGCTAGCATTGTTTTCCAGCTAGTACGAGAGGCTATAACAACTCTGTCCTAATGCTATTTCTTTCCCTATATTTCAGATGCATTAAGTGGTATATTTAAACATGTAATTCAGGATATGGGACTTGGCAAATGCAAATTCACACTTCATGCTTTTACTTATCAGTTCAAAGTATTACTTCCATAAACAATAGAAAATACAGTGCCAGGTGTTAGTAACTTTCCACTGTTTTAACTTGGGATGGGTTACTGTGGTGGCTATGCCTGGCTGGCCATGGAAAGCCCCTAGATGAACATAAGTGAAACTCCTAGATTTTGCAGGGAGGGTCTAGAGAAAGAGAGGTTGCCCTAATCCCAGCAGAGAAAAAATTTAAGACTCATAACCCAAATATTCAGCCAATGGCAACAAGACTTGCTGAAACCAAAAAAATATGGTCTTACATATTCTTTTAAAAAGGTTTCTGGTGCTATTGCGACTTGGGGGTGTATAGGGCTGAGAGCTCAGGATTTCATGTGGCTTTAGCATGGTGGCTGTCCACTCTGTGATGGCTGCCATAGCCATTGAGTTTGAGATGCTCCTTTATAAGGTACAAGAAGGCAACAGGAGCCATATTCTTCTACTACTATCAGGGTTTCATAACTTCCTTTGCATGACTTGTTGGCCACCTTGGAAGTAAAGTTTGAAGAGTCCAAATTTTTCATTTTTATCCTTCTTCACCCCACTCCCAGACTCTGTTCTGGTCTGATACAGTTACTTATGCTTTATTCTATTAAAAGCAAGAAAAGAATTCTGGAAACATTTTCCTTCCATTTCATCTCTCTTCTGCTTTCAACAGTTCTGTATGTCAGAGGTGAATCTATTTTTGTTTTTGCTCTAATATACATTTTTTTTACTTGAGAAGGATTACTGGAGAAATACACTTTTATAGTATATTTCCCTTTTTAAAAAAAGAAAGAAAAATAGAGATATGGTCTTGCTTTGTTGCCAAGGCTGGTCTCCAACTCCTGGACTCAAGCTATCTTCTTGCCTAACCCTCTCAAAGTATTGGGATTATAAGCGTGAGCCATTGTGCCTGGCCAAGAGTATATTTCTCTTAAAAGCAAAAAAGTTTCATTTCTGTAAAATAAACAGGGAACATATGGGTTGAGAAAAAAATTATAGACAAATGTTTTATTTCATTTAGCCTAGGGATTTCCAAAAGTATGGACCTATGGCTGACCTTTTGATTTTTTAAATAGCATCATTGTTAGTTATTCAAAAATGTGGATGGTAATGTGAATGGTAGAATAACATTTTTATTGGCCAAAAGCTGACACAATTCTGGACCTGTTTAGCTTAGCTCTATATTACTGTTCTGCATGGCATGTGCCCCCTGTGTAACAGTAAAGACCTAATTAAGTGAAAAACGCCTTCTCTATTGGTAATGTTAAAAACAGTCCATTTGACTCTAAGTTTTATTCACTATCTAACGTATATTGAATGAGGATTAAAAAGACTGAAGATGTAAAAAGCATAGAAATCATGGTCTCAGAAAAATGCTTCAGGGTCTTCCTTTTTTTTTAATGAAATTGAAATGTTTTAATGTAGCCCAGTACACTGCAACATCTGGACCCGCCTTTCTCTCCAATAATATATTCTTATGTTCTTTTCTTTGCCCTCAAACTCTAGTCACACTGGCTTCCATTTCTTTTCATGAACATGCCAAGCTCTTACACACCTGGGCCTTCTCAAATGAGTGTGAACATTATTCCTGGCCTCTTTATTTAGCTGCTTCCAGTCCCTTTGGTCTTACATTGCAATGCAGAGAAATTCCCCACCAGCATCAGAATAGATTCTAATCATTCTCTTCACTATTATCTTTGAATGTTACTCTATTTCAATTATAGCACTGTCATTTGTATTAATTTTATTATTTGCGTGTCTACTTTGTTGCTTGTTTCCCTTCTCTGAGAGGTAAGTACAATGTAATAATTATGAGTGCAAGATAGGATTCATCCCAGTTTTACCACTTTCCAGCCATATAATCCTGGGAAAGTTATTTAATTTCTCTGTGCTTCAGTTTCCTTATCTGCAAAATGGAGGCAACAAATAACTTCATAGAGTTGTGGAGACTAATGAGTTAACAAAGGCAAAGCCTTTAAAAACAGTATTTCACATATTATAAAATCTCAACAAATGTAGCTATTATTATCAGATTATTAGCTAAAGTATTAGACAGATATTTAAGATTAGATATTAGTTTATAATATCTTAAATAATGTCTGACACATATTAGTTATGCAATGCAATTCATAATTTTTTATTGAAAGAAAGAAATGAGTAAATATATAAGTAACCATCAAAGGGACAGGAGCAGTAGAAACACCTCTGACTTGACAATACAAACTTTCAGATACTAGGTTAGTTTCTACCATTTTCTCTGTAACTAGGGGTAAAATATATAACCTTCTTTCACATCAGTTTCGTAATAAATAAATAATATATTTAGACTAGATAACCTCTTATAAACCTTCCAATATAAATAGTTTATGATTATAAACTACTCGAGGTCACTGTGAGTTTAGCATTTTGCTCTCCTTACAATTTTAGAATTATCTGCAAGGACTTAAATCACCTGTTCTTTCCCAGTCTTACTGCGTATCTGAAGGATTTACGATCATCTGAATTCTTCCCCAGATACTTAGAGTCCCTTATGATTAAATCCATTTGAAGAACTTTCTTCTGGAGGTTTATAAGGATCAATTTGTAGTAAGATAACACACAATGAACAAAACAACCAGTATTATTTTTCAAGTGATTATTATAGTTCAGTTTCTATCTCAGGTCCCTTGCATGTGTTATGTAATTAAATGCAACATTCCTAAAACACAGGCATTTTTATTCCCATTTTATGGATGATAAAACAGATCTCCATTTTATAGATGAAGAAATGTTGCATTTTACAGATGCAACATCCCTACCACATAGGCATTTTTATCCCCATTTTACAGATGATTAATACAGAAATGAATTAAGCAACTTGCTAAGGATAGTAGGTGAATTGAGCACTTTGAAATCTATGTTTTTGAATGAGCATGTGGTTGAGAAAAGGAAGAAATTTTAAAAAATGAACCAAAGCATTTTCAATAGAAAAATAGTTGATGAAAGCATACTTTCAAAGCATAGAAAATTTATTTGCAGTGAGTTTGAAGACTCTCTGGACCCCTATTCTTCACTTCAACCAAACCTATTCCTTTGAGATGATTCTTGCAACTAATACTAGATTTTCTATATCAGAATTTTAGGAGTGAAACACCAGTTTATTATTTTTAATGCACAGAGTAGGTGATTCTTATGCTCAATATAATTTGAGATACATTAATCTAATCATTTTGTTTCTTATTCTTTAAATTTTTTCCTACACTTCTTTCTCCCATGCAGCTTGATACTACTTCCCTGTTTACCGGACTTAGAAGAAATACTTTATTATCTTAAAAGCTCTCTTGCCACTACATGTATTAAAACATTTTGTCCATTCTCCTTTAGTTACATCATTTTACAAAAAGTTGAATCAATGTCACCAGCCATGTCTTGCTCCTATGCCTGACCTCATAGATGTCATTACATGAATCATCAGTTGGAAGAGTGGACCCTATTAGTAAGCTGTGGTCACCAACTCACCCGTATTCTCAGAAATATTTTATGCATTCTTAATCTATTCTCTTCTACTGTTTATAAATTTTAGTGCAAAATATTTTCCATTCTCTATAAGCCTTCTCTGTCTCTACTAGCCTATTTTTTTTCCTCTGAAAGTGCTATGCTTGATCATGAACCTGAAACTCAGCCCACATGGCTCCCTCTGCCTGGAGTGCCCAGCCTGCCCTTACTTTCCTAGATCATAGCTACCTAAATTTTGCATTCATTTTAAATATTTCCTGCATATTAAATATTTCCCGACGTCTTCAGGTAGACTGAACTGCTTTGTTCTTTGAAATCCCATTAAGACTTCTATCATAACACCATATTTATCATCCAACCTGGGGCACTTTAGAAAGTGAAAGTATGCTCGTAAAAATTACATTAATCCCATAAGTGTAAATTGGAATTGTCCTGAGTAAATTGGAATGTGTGGTTCTTTTATTTGTAACTTTTATGTATATGTTTACACGACTATCTTCTCCTATTAAGATGGGCATTGATAGTTGCCATATTTACCATTTTATCCCCAATTTCTAGCATGCTTCCTGGTTGGTTTAGCGATGAGTGAATGCACATTGAGCTCATAACAAGCATCAAAAGGAAAAAGAAATTACAGGGGTCTAGGCTCACTGTGAATCAGGTTGGTGAGGTTTTGTTTTTGTTTTTGTTTTTTCCAGTTCCTGTTCTGTTCATCCACTTTCTCGCCCTTTCCCTCTACTTTGGCATAGTACACATTCTGCTCATTCTTTCTCATTCTGTTTTTTTATTTCCTCTCCTCTGAGCTTAGATCAGGAGTTGCAAAAGATATAACCAGAGATAACTCATAAATGTCAAACAAAAGTATTTTCTCCTGAGGTTTTTATAACATTGAGTATTTTCTTACTTTTGTTCTCCTTTGCCAAATATTTTGGAAGATCAAAGATGTTTTCCTAAAAATTGCTTTAGCTAAACATATTTGTCACTTCAATTGCTTTAAAGCAAAATTGCCTAAAATCTGCTGTTGATCTTCGTCTCCTAATGCATTGACAATCATGCCAAGTTCAGTGAATAATTGTGAAATAAGTTTTTCCCCTCTCTTTTCATGCTATAGTACCTTCCTCCTTTCACCCATTTGGCATGCTTTGAGTGCCCACTGAAGGTAGGAGACTGTTATAGGTGCCAGGGATTCAGATAGGAATGAGACATTGGCTTTGCCCTCAATTATTACAATGAAGCAAGTAGCTGCTCCTGATGGTTTAAGCCACTCACCCCAAAACACTGCTTTAATCTCTTTTGGGCCTCACATTTCATGTGTTTCTCTTCCCACCCTCCCCACACATTAAAACATACCCATCATCTGGGCCATTTAGATAAACTTTCCATAAGTGACAGTAAATTCATGGTAATTATGAAGAATGCATTCGTTTAAAGGAAGGTAAGGTACTCTGACCAAAAGACTATACTAAACAATATAGTAGCTGTCTGGTGATTGGGGGCTAAGAGGAGAGACAGAAGGAAGTGATTCCCAAGGGGTACAAGGAAGCTTTTAGGGATCATGAATATATTCATTATTGTGATTATGGTGACGTTTTCATAGGCATATACCTAAGTCAAAACACGATAAATTTTACAGTTTAAATATATCTAGGTTATTGTATGTCAATTAGTTATCAATAAAGCTGTAAAAATACTGTGGCTTAAGTAAGATGGGTGCTTATTTTTCTTTCATATAAAAGTGTGTTGTGGGCCGGGTGCGGTGGCTCAAGCCTGTAATCCCAGCACTTTGGGAGGCCGAGATGGGTGGATCACGAGGTCAGGAGATCGAGACCATCCTGGCTAACACAGTGAAACCCCGTCTCTACTAAAAAAATACAAAAAACTAGCCGGGCGAGGTGGTGGGCGCCTGTGGTCCCAGCTACTCGGGAGGCTGAGGCAGGAGAATGGCGTGAACCCGCAAGGCGGAGCTTGCAGTGAGCTGAGATCCGGCCACTGCACTCCAGCCTGGGCGACAGAGTGAGACTCCGTCTCAAAAAAAAAAAGAAGTGTGTTGTGTAGTTTGTCGTGGAAGTTCTCCTCCTGAGATCATTCATGGACCAGATTCCTTCCATCTTTTTGATTCTTCATCTCTGTAGGGTGTCAATGTTAGTTACCAGCTATATCTTCTGGCATACTCCATGAGAAGGAGATAAAAACAAACTCCAGAATAAATGAGTGATCTTTAGTCATAGCTGATGTGGAAGTTGTATTTATGCCTTCCAGTCATACTCTTTTTCCCAAATTTAATTATGTAGCCACACCCATCTGTAAAGAAAACTAGGAAATATGGACTCTAACCAGATGGTTTGTCTTCAATTAAAACTCTATTAGAAAGTCAGAAAGAATGGAATTTCGGTAGCAATCTTCCACAGTAACCTTATTTAGTGAGTGCATACTCTGTGCTAGCCCCTGTGCTAACTGCTTTATCATATTACCTAATTAGCTCTTTTTAACCCTTCTATAAGAAAGAGGCTATCATTGGCTTTACTTAACAGATAAGTAAACCACATTGGGGCACAAAGGTTGCATATTGCATGATTTCATGGTTATTATTCATATAGACTATGTAATGAATTTTGCCCCTGGTGTTGTGCAATAGTTGGTCTTCACAACTGAATTCTGTGGCCTTCTCTGGGGCTTAGCAAAGTTTATGAACATTCCTAAATTACTTGCACAACTGGCAAATGGCAGAGCTGGGATTACAACCTCGAAGGCCGCAGAGCTTGTGTTCTTAGTGGCCATGCTAAATTGTGTGCTGATACATTAAACAGCGGCTGTGGCTTAATGTGTTAGCCCTCTCAGCCAAAAAATTTGGGCCTTTATAGAGGAAAACTCTACTCACATGCTAGATCAGTGGTTGGCAATTTTTTTTCTGTAAAGAACGAGAGAGTAAATATTTTAGGTTTGTAGCCCATATGGTCTCTCACAGATATTCAACTCTACCATTGTAGCATGAAAGCATCCATAGACAATATGTAAATGAATGAGAATGGCTGAGTTCCAGCGAAACTGTATTTTCAAAACAGGCACTGGGCCAAATTTGGCTCACAGGAAATATTCTATTGACTCCAGATTAGAAAGGAATTTTAAGCCAATTCAGGGTATATTAGGGCAGGTTGATATTTTGGGTATTCCTCATGTACATTGCAAATGACTTTTATCTACATGTGCTGCCATCTGGATTTACTGCTAACCCATAAGGAAATAGCAGCCATAGGCTGGCATTTGAGCTACTGCTCTGAGTCATTCTACTTTGCAGTCAAAGAGCTTGACTTTCAAATTTTAATTTCTAGATTTTAAATATTACCATGCAGAACCTGTTTTCTTTCCATAAATATCAAGAGACTAGTGAAAGAAATTAAAATTCCACAGAGATTGAGATAATAGAAATTACTTTTCTATTTTTTTTTAATCAGGTGCCATCCCTTCCAGCATACCCTGCACTCCATCTCCTGAATTACTCATCATGTCTTCAGCAGACCATGCCCTCTCATGCTTCCACCAGGCCATTGTATTGCCATTCCCTCAAATTAGACTCTTTCTTTCCTCTCCTCTTAGTCAATACACAACCATCTTTTAAGGACTAAGGCAAATAGCACTGCTACTCTGAAGCTTCTATTGCTTACCCTCTTCTTGCCCTTAACAGCAGATTACTTTTCCCTTATCTTTGCTTCTATAAATTTTTAAATTTTATCATTGAGTTAACCATGCATTTGTCTGTCCTCTTGATAAGGGTTAACATCTTTGAGAAGCAGAAATATGATTGTTCATTTTCATCTCTTTTACACCTGGGATGGTGTCTGGCATATAGTAAAAACACAGCCAATGCTGCTGAATAAATGAATGAATAATTTGTACTTAGCAATGTGCTGTTGTGTATTGGTGACATGGATGTAGTCATGATTGATAAATATTTATTAGATAATTTAATTAAACTACATGGGGCACAAATGTTGCTTCTATTCTAGATGAGATGCTATTCTTTATTAAAAGGGATTGAAATTTCAAGGGTTAGTAAATGATATGGTGAGCTCATCACTTTCTCTCCCTTTTTTCAGTAAAAATTCTATGTAAGGGGTCAATTTGCTTCGCTGTTTAAAACCCATGAGTGGTTGCTCATTTCCACTCAGAATAAGAGCCAAACTCTTTAGCACAGTGGTTCTCAACACGGTCGTACATTATCATCACCTGGGGAGCTATTGGGAGATGCCCAGTTCGTGCTTGGGCACCAACTCAGACCAATTAAATCAGGAACTCTGGGAGGGGGATCCAAGCATCAGAATGGTTTGATGCTCCCTAGGTAATTACAATAGGCAGCAAAGGCTGAGAACCACTTAGCATAACCTGCAGTTATAGTTCTCACATGTGGTTGTTCCCCATGATAAAAACTTTACATTTTAACTCTAATGTATTTGGAAGCAACCTTATCTACTTATTCTTACAGGATCATTGGATATTGTGAGGCAATATAGATGGTAGGTGGGCAAGAGTGGAAGATAAGTGGACCAGTTAGGTGGCTTTTGATAGAGTCAGTTATAATTGTAACAGTCAATGAATCTAGGAAAAAAACATATTCTATACTTAATTCCCAGTTACCCATATAATTCAGTTAATGAGACAAGGTCACTTTCAGAGCACTACAGTTAATTGCAGTTTTGTTGTACATATATGTCACATTTGTTATGCTATATATTGCTTTTAAATGTTTGAAGGACCAGGCGTGAAAAGCTTTATGTAATTCTGTCTGACTTGCAAACATCTCACATATATAATCTGAGATAGCCACTGACTTGTAAATGTTTATAGTGCATTTTAAAGCATATAAAATGTAATAGGATTTTGAATAATCACTTTCATTTAAAATTTCAGTAGTTAATATGCACACAAACTAAAGCTTATTAAGAAGGTAAATGCCTAATGAGCAGTGGGGCAAAATAAAGTGTTGCTGAATTAAGAAAGAAGCATTTTTATTACACATTTCATTATATTTCAGTGCTGTTGTGTGACTTTTGCACTTCAGTGCTTCCATCAGGTCTTCCAAATTCTTAAAAGCCTGCCAAGCTGTGCCATGTAGCTGCTTCATGTTCTTCTGTCCAAACCTAAATGAAGCTTTCTTTAACTGAAACTCCATCATGGGACATTGAATGTACCACCCATTTATTCACCAAGCAAATATCTATTGATCACCTACTTTGTGTGCTACACTGTAGTAGATCCTGCCATTGATAAAATTAGCATAATCTCTTCCTTAATGGAAAATGGAAGCTAAAGGATCTGCAATCCAGTAAATTCATGCATTCAACAAACATTTATTGAGCCTCTACAGTATTCAAAGCATTTTTCTAAGAGTTTGGAGACTCGGCTTTGAATGTAACATGGAGAAAAAAGACTGAGGTCAAATGACATGATGACAGAGTGAAAGCAAATATGTGAATTAGTGGTCTATAAAGTCAAAGGTGTTATGTATCATAAGGTACAAGTAGATTAAGTGCTATGGGAGAATAGAGAAGGGAGAGATTGCATCAACTGGAGGGTTGCAAGGAACCAGGGACTTCATGAAGGGCAAGACATTGTATATGGACCCTGAAGCACGTGAAAGATTGTGTATCCAAAAAAAATGAAAACATGTTTTTTTTCTAAAGCACTTACATGAGCAAAGGCAAGAAGGTAGAAAAGCACAGAATTAAAGTATAACTGTGTATAACTCTAACAAAAATGTGTGACTCAAAATGCAGCTTTTCCTCACAGGCACAGTGCCTTGACTTGAGAAATAAGTCTATGGTGCATGACAGTCTCTTGGAAAGTTTGACACTTCAAGAAAACGGACTCTGATTGCAAAATGGCCATCCTCCAAAACGTGATATGTTCAGAATTAAGAAAAGCCTGCTCTGTCTCTCCCAACTTGTCAGTTGATAAGTCTAGGTTTGCTTCGTTTTGAGTTGCTTACCGTAACCTAATAATTCTCTTGCAGTGAGTTGTTTTCCATTTTTGGATTCTTGCCCTTCTTTTCATTTTTGACTATATCCTTCAGTATTGCAGTTATCCTTTAAGACAAGTCAGTCTTCTATTTGCTTTTGTACTGTATAGTTAGCCTTACCTGCAGCAGTGAACTGGAGTACTGAATTGGTGTAATTGTGCAGCATTCCACACAGAGCTTATAGCTGGAACATGTTGGACCTCCAGGTAATCATAACTAGCTACCTTTGCAGTATTTTCTATGTGCCAGGCACTCTATAGCAAACCTGACATCCATGACTTAACATATTTAATCCTCATCTCGGCCAGGTGAATTAAATACTGCTATTTGTCTCATTTTGCAAAGAAGAACATTAAGCCTCAGGCAGATTAAATGCCTTTGCCTTAGTCACACAATCATCAAAAGATTAAACTGAATTCCAAATCTAGGTCCATCAAAAGACAATGCTCAGATCCCTGCATTATGCCATTTCTCATAAGACTGAAAACACTGTTCAAAGCTCCACTCATTGCCTCAGTTCATCTTCAGGTTTAGTGCTAATGGTGCCCAGTCTCCCTTATGGATACAAGACTTTGATGAACTGCCGTAGCTGTTCTATCTGGATTCAGCATCTCTTAAGCAGCAGAATTAAACAGACAGTCTTTAGGGCAATGAACCATTGGGAAGAAGTTTAAACTCTCATCAACAAATTGCTGTCCTGGTTGCGTACAAAGCACAATATTCTGTCAAAATTCCACAACAGCAATTGCATGAAGCTCTGGAGCACAGCGATCTCAGCAAGGTGAAACCTGAGGTCTGAGGGAAGGGGCACACTGTACACACCTAGAAACACGACAGCAGTGAACCCCTAGACAAATGACAGGTGGAACAAGTCCATAGATCCATGAAGAAAGAGGTTGTACAATACTGGCACTTTGCTTTTCTGGGTGTAAAATACTAGTATTGCAAATAGAGGACTGATTAATACCTACAGAGAACATTAATAAGGAGCTATAAGAGGAAAAAAGACTAAGTCATGGGGATCATACTAAGAGGAAGACCTTGGCTTGCGATGGAACATCCTGGGCCAGTGTGCAAAGGAAGGGCATTTGGTGAGCAATTCTGCTTTGCCATTTCCTTGGGTTACACTCTGCTGGGTATCATGCAATCAGATTGCTCTATGTGGCAAGCTGATTTCAAACAGCCCAGTCAGGGTTCTACCATTTCCAATCAATTTCTGAAGAAGTTTAAGTGGCTTTAGCCTGCCACATCTTGGCAGGCTTTTAAGAACTGTATTCCTTAACAATACAGTTAAGGAAAGAAAAGTTATAGAAAACGAAAAAATAAAATGTTTCCTTGGGAACATATTTTAAGCGTCTGAGCAGTCAGAATAATCATGAAGACATCAGCATTTCCACGTCAAAGAGCAATTCAGAGTTAATGAAGGAAATACTGGCCCATGTTTGCACTGCAATTTTATTTAACTGAGCTAACAACTGTTTATGTACGAGTGCAGTGAGGTCAGTCTTAAATTCATGTGAAATTTGGCTTTGAGTGGTGGCTCATGCCTGTAATCCCAGCAATTTGGGCAGATCACCTGAGGCAAAGAGTTTGAGACCAACCTGGCCAACATGGTGAAACCCTGTCTCTATTAAAAATTCAAAAATTAGCCAGGCATGGTGGTACACACCTATAGTCCCAGTTACTCAGGAGGCTGAGGCAGGAGGACAGCTTGAACCCAGGAGGTGGAGGTTGCAGTGAGCTTAGATGTTGCTACTGTACTCCAGCCTGGGCCACAGAGTGAGATCCTGTCTCAAAATAATAAATAAATGAATAACTTAAAAATTCATGTGAAATTCAAGACTGAAGGAAAGTAAAGACCTGGTAAAAATGTTCTTGTTTTTAATTCCTAGAAAACAATATTTTACAATCCCAAATTGTTTTAATAAAGTATTAATGAATTTATAATACCAGCATATTCATATTCAATACCTAAATATAGGAAAAATGTTTATGTGTTTAAGGATCTAAATGGGTTACCACAAAATGCTGTTATTTTCTAATAGGATAATTGAAGACCATTTAAGCAGATAAATTGGTTAGGTAATGACTTGGACTGAAGTGATTCTGATTGTTTTTATGACTACCGCTAATACAATTCTATGTTTAATATAAAATAATTATTATTTGATAACATCTCAATAAGTTCTAGGATGAGGTTATTCACAGGTTATTAGGTCTTTATGCAGGTAAAATTTTGTCATTTTATTCTTTGTAAGAACACACAGGATATCTTAAATGTATTCATTCTAGAAGTATAGAAATTGAGAACTTCAGAGATCTTAGAGAATGATACTATAGTGAACAAGACACAGATTTGAGCCTCAAGGTTTAAAATATAGCTAAAAATATGGACAAGAAAAGAGAATAGTCAGCACATGTTTTGAGCATCTAACATTACTGAGACATCTAACTGAGCAAATGGGGTAGAGATGACTGTTAGATATAGTTCAACATCAGTGGGCTAGGAATTAGATTGGTTTCGGTAAAAAAATGTGCTAGAATTCTGGGTATGTACTAAACAGGAAAAATATACTTATTCATTCATTAATAATGGCTTTATTTTTCTGACCAGCATCTCTCCAGTTTGAAGGAGATGGCAAAACATTGCCCTTGCATAACATCAGAAGGTCCCTAATGTCTGCCTTGAAGAGCTCTTGACAGTAGCAGCAATGAACTACAGGCTAGTGGAAAGATATTAACCTACTACTTCCTTCCTCCTTCTGATCCTCCTTCTGAATTCTTTCCTATGTTATATTATTTAGTTTGAGTTTTTATCGTAATGAAGTGGCGCATGTCAGGGTCATGAAAATCCTCAGCAGTTATAGCATAAACATTGGTGAACCACTGTATTTACAACAATTTGATTCATATTTTCTCTATATACATTGCCTATGGAAGGGTATTTACGCATTTTAACTTTTAGCAAATGGGAATTACATATCACATTTGATTACTGTTAGATGTGGTAATCAATTCAATCCATACATCAGAGAAATATATGCTACTCTCTGCTTAATAATTATCCCTTGGTCTTAGAAAGGAGCAAACTAAAATATAAGATGCATGAATAAAAATAAACAGCATGAGACTGGGCACGGTGACTCATGTCTATAATCTTACCACTTTGGGAGGTCAAGGCAGGAGGATTACTCGAGCCCAGGAGTTTGAGATGAGCCTGGGCAACACAGTGAGACCCAGTCTCTACTAAATAAATAAATAAATATATAAATAAATAATTTTAAAAATATTAGCCAGGTATGGTGACTGATGTCTGTGGTCTCAGCTACTAGGGAGACTGAAGTGGGAGGATAGGTTAAGCTGGGGAAATTGAAACTGCAGTGAGCTATGATCACACCACTGTTATCTAGTCTGGGAGACACAGTGAGACCCTGTCTCAAAGCAAAATAATAATAAATAAATAGCTAGCATGAAAGCAACAGTATTGTTTGTTCCATCTGTGCTACTCGTAAAAACAATGAGAAATACCAGACACCAATAATGCATGCAAAGCTATTTTGATTTTGCATCCTAATTATTTTCAGTGCTGCATAACTCATTAATAATGGACAACTGGTATAAAACATTCAAAAGACTCTATCATTGTTTATATTTGGATCATAAGCTCTAACAATCTTTGAATTGTGATTAAACAAGAGAAAATTTATTTCTAAATGGTGTTCATTTAAAAAAAAATGATCAAAAGGCATATATGCAAAATGAGCCCATGTAAGTAGGAGAATGTCAAAACAATTTTTTTTTCCAGGAAGAATAGGCATATATAAATTATTTGGCTGAATAGAAATCTACAAGTTGTTATCTTTTAAGTCAAAGAATTGAGGAAAAATGCAAAACCAGAGGACAGCACTTCAAATAAATTAATTCAATTTAATTCAAATTATATATTAAATATGTATTATGCACTCAGCACTGAGCTCATGTCAACACTTCTCTCTGTCATTTGTTTGGGTGGTTTGGTTTAAAAAGGCCCTACTTCTTCACAGCAGTCTCCTGCTTTGCAAAATACAGGAGAGATACTGAGAATAATTTATTGTTGAAGTTCATGGAGAGACTCAAAATAACTGTGAACAACTGTATTGAAAACTAGAAAAATATAATAATAAAAAAACAAATTAGAATGTTCCTTGGTGATACAGTTTTCTATTGAGGTGAAACTAGTGTGGTCAGGGTAAATCTACCTAAATATTTCCACATCAAGAAAGCACGAGAACTTAAAAGAACTTAAGAGTCTACCACTGAAGCAAAAATGCCCTGGCATAGATCATTTTTTCCTTTCATTAGTCAATACAATCTGTTTAATTGGAGTATCATGCTCTTTGATTTAGGCTGCATTTTGTGCATTAATGGGTATTAAAAATCTCAGGTGAATCTCTTCCAGAACTCAGTAGACACTCAAGAAGATTAAAAGCCAGATAGGAAGGAATGGGGCACAAAAACAAGGATAGGGCACAGAAAAATGGTTCAAGGCAATTGCTCCGGAAGCCTGAGTTTAATTTTATTGGAGATATTCCTTTTAGTGTGCTGGGAGATACCCTTCATTTAAAGGGCAGTCATTGAGTGATGATTGGGCCACTTACTGTGATTTTTCCTTATGAAAGTCTCTTGCTGAAATTAGGGAAAACATTTGCTTTTCACGACAGAGGTATGTTATTTTTTGAAACCTTTGCAGAAATAAAACGTAAGTAGTCTGACATTAAGAAACTGAGCTTTCTTTTCTCTCTGAGTTTCTGGTTTACCATGGATGCCTTTAAAAATGGGGCCATGTTTTTAAATAAAACACACTCATCTTCTAGTACACCATGGACACCTTTAAAAATGGGCCAATGTTTTTAAATAGCACACACACACACACACATTTTCTTGTCACTTATTAATTGGTTTAACAAATACTTTAGTGCCCCTTCTGGGCCTGGTACTGAGTCAGGCCCTGAAATCAGGAGTGAGCAAGCAGACATGTGGCTCTGATGGAATGAAATTCTGCTACTGCACTCTGGTTGAATGTTCTTGTCCTGGGTTAGTCACAAGCCTACACTTGTATTTGTTTTCTTCCTATTCATGTTAAAATTTCCTTCTACATCAATCTGGTTCTTACATAATCTATTTTAACATTGGTTGTCTGTCAACAGAGTTTCTTCAAAAAAAAATTTCATTGGGAAAATGGAACTAACAGGGTATGGTTTAATTTCCCAAGTCTCAGTGGAAAATTAAACTGAATGTACCCTGATTCTACTCCTGAGTTTATTTCTCTGGCTGATCTATAAACTCTGCTGTAAGGTAGAATTACTTACTTATGGATCAATAATAAAGTTCAAGAAAGATGGATGTTAATGAAACAGCTGAATATAAAACACTCTGGAAACCTCAATACTGTTGTAAATGTGAATAAAAATACCATATTTTGTGGTGAAGTCTATAAGCAAAAGGAATTGATACAGAGTGCATTTTTACGTGATCATTATAAGCTCCACATATTGACAGACAGTGTTCAATGTCAGTCAGTTCTTAGAAACATTCTCTTAGCATATTTTATTACTATTACAAAATAGAATGTTAAAACTCCTTAAGAGAACTTATACCTTTGCCTCTTGTTGGATACTATTAATGCATCCTAACATGGATGGGTCTTGAAAATGCCCAAAGTATTAAAAAGCCCTCTGTATATAAATGAGGATATTCAGACTGAGACTGATAAAGAAATGTACATATCTGAATGAGGTGTGGCAAAGTGGTGCCCAGTCATTAATCCTTTCTCATTTCTTTGATTCCCAGTAACCTAAGCTCAGCTGTCCCCAAGAGCCTGTTCCAGAGCTAAAACCATGAGTCCCGGGGATCACTGAGAGAGACTGTCTTAAGTTCAGTTCTCTAAAAGCAGACCCTGAGAAAATGGTTTGGGTATAAATAGTTTATTTGGAAGGTGATTTCTGAAAGTACCAAAAGGGTAGTCGGCAAGTGAATCAGAGAAGGGGACAAGGTCAGTAAAGTGGATGTTATCTAGTGGGTGACCCCTGTGGGCAACTGGGCTCAATTCTACTTACGGGAGATAGGACAGATCATGCCTCAGGGTTACCCAACCAAATGATGAAAAAGTTGGCATTTTTTTCCTCTAATAGCCCAACCGTCATTGATTTGATGACTGTTTGTAGGACAATTTTCTGGCACTTCTGGCTTGTATGCAGGCCAAGCATGCTCCCTCAGCCATAAAAATAGAAATAGCTTTAAGTAATTGCAGTAGGAAGGCTTCATCCTTTATAGGTGAATTCTGAGGGGGATATGAGCAGTAATGTCTGCTATGGAGGCACCATGTAGCTATTTGTTCAGTAAGGTATAATGGAAAAAGAACGGATTAGAGCTGGATAGACCTGGGTTTAAATCTCGATTTATTTGCCTATTAGTTATGCGACCTTGGTAAAAGTTTTAAACTCCTTTTGCCTCAGTTTCTTTGTTTATAAACAAAGACAATGCCTGCATTGAAGGGTAGTTGTAAAGATTAAATGGGACTATGGATACACAGGTTAACACAGAGTTAGGCACTTATTAGTGCCTAATTAGTAGAAGCTTGTTGTTTATTTATTAATATAGTAAATATTTAATAAGTACCTATGAAGTTCCAGGTCTGTGGTAGATGTGAAAGACAGAGAGGTGAATGAAAACTGTGTCAATCATGTAGGTTATGTTCCACTGTGGGAGATACACAATCGATAAACACATGAATATTTAACCTGCTATTATTCTAAAGACCTTTTCTTGTGCCCTTAGCAGAAAATACTACTACTACTCATCCATACCTCTCTACACTTTTTAGGATACTTTTTTTTTTTTTTTTTTTTTTTGCTAGGCCCTCCCCTTACCTCTTGCTGGGGCTTGATGATGCCTCTGCTGCTCAAGACCTCTCCAAAATCCCACCCCTCACAGAGCAGTTCTTCCAGAGCAATGTCCCTAAAGTAGAGTTCTCTCCACCCTCCCTTCTATCAAAATATGTAAAGTGTGATTTATTGTTTAGGAAAAAACTTTCAGCTTATTTATCCAATCAGAAGAGTTTGGATATTCTAACTAAGGTGTCAATAGATGATATGGATTAATGCATTACCTTCTCTACAGAATTTTTTGTCTTTAGAATTTCAAGTTAGTAGTAGGGGCTATTTTTTAATTTTTTAAATTTCAAAATGGTTTTTAAAAATTTTTAATTTCTGTGGGTATATAGTCATTGTATATATTTATGAGATACATGAGATAGTTTCATACAGGAATGTAATGTGTCATAATAACATAGTGGTAAATGGGGTATCTATCAACTTGAGCATTTATCCTTTGTGTTACAAACAATCCAATTATATTATTTTAGTTATTTTAAAATGTATGATTAAAATATTATTGAATACATTTACCCTA
>NW_012102776.1:3544405-3547624 GCF_000951045.1 Mandrillus leucophaeus
CAAAGTGGTGCCCAGTCATTAATCCTTTCTCATTTCTTTGATTCCCAGTAACCTAAGCTCAGCTGTCCCCAAGAGCCTGTTCCAGAGCTAAAACCATGAGTCCCGGGGATCATTGAGAGAGACTGTCTTAAGTTCAGTTCTCTAAAAGCAGACCCTGAGAAAATGGTTTGGGTATAAATAGTTTATTTGGAAGGTGATTTCTGAAAGTACCAAAAGGGTAGTCGGCAAGTGAATCAGAGAAGGGGACAAGGTCAGTAAAGTGGATGTTATCTAGTGGGTGACCCCTGTGGGCAACTGGGCTCAATTCTACTTACGGGAGATAGGACAGATCATGCCTCAGGGTTACCCAACCAAATGATGAAAAAGTTGGCATTTTTTTCCTCTAATAGCCCAACCGTCATTGATTTGATGACTGTTTGTAGGACAATTTTCTGGCACTTCTGGCTTGTATGCAGGCCAAGCATGCTCCCTCAGCCATAAAAATAGAAATAGCTTTAAGTAATTGCAGTAGGAAGGCTTCATCCTTTATAGGTGAATTCTGAGGGGGATATGAGCAGTAATGTCTGCTATGGAGGCACCATGTAGCTATTTGTTCAGTAAGGTATAATGGAAAAAGAACGGATTAGAGCTGGATAGACCTGGGTTTAAATCTCGATTTATTTGCCTATTAGTTATGCGACCTTGGTAAAAGTTTTAAACTCCTTTTGCCTCAGTTTCTTTGTTTATAAACAAAGACAATGCCTGCATTGAAGGGTAGTTGTAAAGATTAAATGGGACTATGGATACACAGGTTAACACAGAGTTAGGCACTTATTAGTGCCTAATTAGTAGAAGCTTGTTGTTTATTTATTAATATAGTAAATATTTAATAAGTACCTATGAAGTTCCAGGTCTGTGGTAGATGTGAAAGACAGAGAGGTGAATGAAAACTGTGTCAATCATGTAGGTTATGTTCCACTGTGGGAGATACACAATCGATAAACACATGAATATTTAACCTGCTATTATTCTAAAGACCTTTTCTTGTGCCCTTAGCAGAAAATACTACTACTACTCATCCATACCTCTCTACACTTTTTAGGATACTTTTTTTTTTTTTTTTTTTTTTTGCTAGGCCCTCCCCTTACCTCTTGCTGGGGCTTGATGATGCCTCTGCTGCTCAAGACCTCTCCAAAATCCCACCCCTCACAGAGCAGTTCTTCCAGAGCAATGTCCCTAAAGTAGAGTTCTCTCCACCCTCCCTTCTATCAAAATATGTAAAGTGTGATTTATTGTTTAGGAAAAAACTTTCAGCTTATTTATCCAATCAGAAGAGTTTGGATATTCTAACTAAGGTGTCAATAGATGATATGGATTAATGCATTACCTTCTCTACAGAATTTTTTGTCTTTAGAATTTCAAGTTAGTAGTAGGGGCTATTTTTTAATTTTTTAAATTTCAAAATGGTTTTTAAAAATTTTTAATTTCTGTGGGTATATAGTCATTGTATATATTTATGAGATACATGAGATAGTTTCATACAGGAATGTAATGTGTCATAATAACATAGTGGTAAATGGGGTATCTATCAACTTGAGCATTTATCCTTTGTGTTACAAACAATCCAATTATATTATTTTAGTTATTTTAAAATGTATGATTAAAATATTATTGAATACATTTACCCTATTGTGTTCTCAAATACTAGGTCTTATTCATTTTTTTTTTTTTTTTTGTACCCTTTTACCATCCCCACCTCCTCCAAACCCTCCCACTACCCTTCACAGCCTCTGCTAACCATAGTTTTACTCTCTATATCCCTGAGTTCACTTGTTTTAAATTTTAGCTCCCATAAATAAGTGAGAACATGTGAAGTTTGTTTTTATGTGTCTTGCTTATTTCACTTAATAGAATGACCTCCAGTTCCATCCATGTTGTTGCAAATGACAGAACCTCATTCTTTTTATGGTTAAATAGTACTCCAGTGTGTATAAGTACCACGTTTTCTTTATCCATACATCTTTTGATGGATACTTAGGTTGCTTCCAAATCTTGGCTATTGTGAATAGTGCTACAACAAACGTGGGAGTGCAGATACTTTTTCAATATATTGATTACCTTTCTTTGGGGTATATACCTAGTAGTGGTACTGCTGGTTCACATGATAGTTTTTTAGTTTTTTGAGAAACCTCCAAACTGTTCTCCATAGTGGTTGTACTAATTTCCATTCCCACTAACAGTGTTCATGTGTTTCCTTTCTCCACATCCTTATCAGCATTTGTTATTGCCTGTCTTGTGGATATAATCCATTTTAATTTGGGTGAGATGATATCTCTTTGTAGTTTTGATTTGCCTTTCTCTGAAGATCAGTGTGATGTTGAGGACTTTTTCACAAACCTGTTTTGCCATTTGCATGCCTTCTTTTGATAAATGTCTATTTAGATGTTTTGCCAATTTTTAATCACATTAGATACTTTTCTATACAGTTGTTTGAACTCCTTCTATGTTCTAATTATTAATCTCTTGTCAGATGAGTAGTTTGCAATCATTTCCTCCTATTTTGTGGGTTGTCTTTTCACTTTGTTGATTGTTTCCTTTGCTATGCAGAAGCTTTTTAACTCGATGTGAACCCTTTTGTTCATTTTTACTTTGATGCCTGAACTTGTGGGGTATTACTCAATAAATATTTACCTAATCCAATGTCCTAGAAATTTTCCAGAAAGTTTTCGGATAGTAGTTTTGTAATTTGAGGTCTTAGATGTCTTTAATCCATTTTAATTTGATTTTTGTATATGGCAAGATATAGGGCTCTAGTTTCATCCTTCTGCATATGGATATCTAGTTTTCCCAGCACCATTTATTGAAGAGACTGCCTTTTCCTCAGTGTATTTTCTGGGAACCTTTGTCAGAAATGAGTTCACTGTAGGTGTGTGGGTTTGTTACTGGGTTCTCTATTCTCTTCCACTGGTCTATGTGTCTGTTTTTATTCCAGTACCATACTGTTTTGGTTATTATAGCTCCATAATATAACTTGAAGTCAGGTAATGCGTTTCTTCCAATTTTGTTCTTTTTGCTTAGGATAGCTTTGGGTATTCTGCATCTTTTGTGGTTCCTTATACATTTAGAATTGTTTTTTTTTTTCTATTTCCGTGAAGAATGTCATTGGTATTTTGATAGAGATTTCATTGGATCTGTAGATTGCTTTGGGAGGTATGGGCATTTTAATAATATTGATTCTTC
>NW_012102776.1:3548162-3553129 GCF_000951045.1 Mandrillus leucophaeus
AAATAAAGATGTTCTTTGAAATCAATGAGAACAAAGGCACAACGTACCAGAATCTCTGGGACACATTTAAAGTAATGTGTAGAGAGAAATTTATAGCACTAAAGGTCCACAAGGGAAAGCAGGAAAGATCTAAAATTGACACCCTAACATCACAATTAAAAGAACTAGAGAAGAAAGAGCAAACACATTCAAAAGCTGGCAGAAGACAAGAAATAACTAAGATCAGAGTAGAACTGAAGGAGATAGAGACACAAAAAAAAACTCTTCAAAAAATCAACGAATACAGGAGCTGGTTTTTTGAAAAGATCAACAAACTAAATAGACTGCTAGCCAGAAAAATAAAGAATAAAAGAGACAAGAACCAAATATATGCAGTAAAAATGATAAAGGGGATATCACCACTGATCCCACGAAAATACAAACTACCATCAGAGAACACTATAAACACCTCTATGCAAATAAACAAGAAAACTAGAAGAAATGAATAAATTCCTGGACACATACACCTTCCCATGACTAAACCAGGAAGAAGTCGAATCTCTGAATAGACCAAAAACAGGTTCTGAAATTGAGGCAATAATTAATAGCCTACCAACCAAAAAATGTCCTGGACCAGACAGATTCACAGCTGAATTCTACCAGAGGTACAAAGAGGAGCTGGTACCATTCCTTCTGAAACTATTCCAATTAATAGAAAAAGAAGGAATCCTCCCTAACTCATTTTATGAGGACAGCATCATCCTGATACAAAAACCTGGCAGAGACACATACACAAAAGAAAATTTTAGGCCAATATCCCTGATAAACATTGACGCAAAATTCCTCAGTGAAATACTGGCAAACCGAGTCCGGCAGCACATCAAAAAGCTTATCCACCACAATCAAGTTGTCTTCATCCCTGAGGTGCAATGTTGGTTCAACATATGCAGATCAATAAATGTAATCCATCACATAAACAGAACAACAACAAAAACCATGATTATCTCAATAGATGCAGAAAAGACCTTTGACAAAATTCAACAACACTTCATGGTAACAACTCAATAAACTAGGAATTGATGGAATGTATCTCAAATAAAAAGAGCTATTTATGACAAAGCCACAGCCAATATCATACTGAATGGGCAAAAACTGGAAGCATTCCCTTTGAAAACCGGCACAAGACAAGAATGCCCTTTCTCAGCACTCCTATTCAACATAGTATTGGAAGTTTTGGCCAGGGCAATCAGGCAAGAGAGAGAAATAAAAGGTATTCAATTAGGAAAAAAGATAGTCAAATTGTCTCTGTTTGCAGATGACATGATTGTATATGTAGAAAACCCTGTTGTCTCAGCCCAAAAACTCCTTAAGCTGATAAGCAACTTCAGCAAAGTCTCAGAATACAAAATCAATGTGCAAAAATCACAAACATAACTATACACCAATACCAGACAAACAGAGAGCCAAATCATGAGTGAAATCCCATTCACAATTGCTACAAAGAGAATAAAATATCTAGGAATCCAACTTACAAGGGATGTGAAGGACCTCTTCAAGGAGAACTACAAACTACTACTCAAGGAAATGAAAGAGGACACAAACAAATGGAAGAACATTCCATGCTCATGAATAGGAAGAATCAATATCATGAAATTGACAATACTACCCAAAGTAACTTATAGATTCAATGCTATCCCCATCAAGCTACCACTGACTTCCTTCACAGAATTGGAAAAAACTACTTTAAATTTCATATGGAAACAAAAAGGAGCCCTCAAAGCCAAGACAATCATGGGCAAGAAGAACAAAGCTGGAGGCATCACACTATCTGACTTCAAACTATAGTACAAGGCTACAGTAACCAAAACAGAATGGTACTGGTACCAAAACAGATATATAGACCAATGGAACAGAACAGAGGTCTCAGAAATAACACCACACATCTACAAACATCTGATCTTTGACAAACCTGACAAAAACAAGCAATGGGGAAAGGATTCCCTATTTAATAAATGGTGCTGGGAAAACTGGCTAGCCACATGCAGAAAGCTAAAACTGGATCCCTTCCTTACACCTTATACAAAAATTAACTCAAGATGGATTAAAGACTTAAATGTAAGACCTAAAACCATAAAAACCCTAGAAGAAATCCTAGCCAATACCATTTAGGACACAGGCATGGGCAAATACTTCATGACTAAAACACCAAAAGCAATGGCTACAAAAGCCAAAACAGACAAATGGGATCTATTTGAATGTTGATTTTATATTCTGCAACTTTATTGAATCCGTTTATCAGTTCTAACAGGTTTTTTGATGGAGTTTTTAGTTTTTCCCAAATATAAGATTATATTATCAGCAAACAACAATAATTTCATGTCTTTCTTTCCAATTTGGATGCCCTTCATATCTTTCTGTTGTCTGATTGTTGTAGCTTCGACTTCCAGTACTATGTTAAATAACAGTGGTGAAAATGGGCATCCTTATTGTGTTCTAGAACTTACAGAAAAGGCTTTCAGGTTTTCCCCAGCCATATGATACTAACTTTGGGTATGTCATATATGATTTTTACTATGCTGGGGTATGTTCCTTCTGTACTTATTTTTTTGTTATTTTGAGACAGGGTCTTGCTCTGTCAGCCATGCTGAAGTGCAGTGGTGCATCATGGCTCACTGCAGCCTCAACCTTCCATGATCAGGTGATCATGCTGCCTCCAACTGCTGAGTGGCTGAGACCAGAGGCACAGGCTACCATGTCGAGCTAATATTTATTTATTTTTATTTTTTATTTTTTGGTGGAAATGAGGTCTTACCGTGTTGCCCAGGCTGGTCTCAAACTCCTGTGCTCAAGCAGTCCTCTGACTTCAGCCTCCCAAAGTGCTGAGACTACAGGTATATACCCAGTTTTCTTAGCGTTTTTATTGTGAAGGGATGTTGGCTTTTATCCAATGCTTCTTTAGCATCAATGGAAATTATAATATGTTTTTTTTCTTTTATATCATTGAGAGGATATACCACATTGCTGATTTATGTATGTTGAACTGTCCTTGCCATTTGGGGTAAATCCCATTTGGTCATGATGAAAGATCTTTATAATGTGTTGATGAATTCAGTTTGCTAATATTTTGTGGAGGATTTTTGCATCAATATTCATCAGCGATATTGGCCTATAGTTTTTTGTTTGTTTGTTTGTTTGTTTGTTTTTTGATGTGCCTTATTCTGGTTTAGGTATCAGGTAATACTGGCCTCGTCAAGTGAGTTTGGAAGTACTCCCTCCCCCTCTATTTTTTGGAATAGTTTCAGAAGGATTGGTATTAGTTCTTCTTTAAATATTTGATAGAAATCATTTCTGCTTTTATCTTTGTTATTTATTTTCTTCTCCTAATTTTGGATTTGGTTTGCTCTTGCTTTTCTAGTTCTTTAAGATGCTTTTTCTAGGTTATTTATTGAGAATTTTTCTTATCTTATGATGTAGGCACTTATAGTGATAAACTTTCCTCTTAGTACTACTTTCATAATATATCATAGCTTTTGATATGTTGTAGTTCCATTATCATTTGTTTCAAAAAATTTTTCAATTTACTTCTTACTCATTGACTCTCTGGTCATTCAGGAGCATATCATTTAATTTTCACGTGTTTGTATAATTTCCAAAATTTCTCTTGTTTTTGATTTCTAATTTTATTTCATTGTGGTCAGAGAAGATGCTTGATATTATTTCATTTTTTGGAGAGTTTAATACTTGTTTTGTTACCTAACAGATGTTCTATCCTTGAGAATGATCCATGTGCTGAGGAAAAAAATGTATATTCTTTCAGACATTGGATGAAATGTTCTGTAAGTAACTATGAGGTCCATTTGGCCTATACTCCAGATTAAGTCCAGTATTTCTTTGTTGGTTTTCTGTCTGGATGACCTGTCCAGTGCTGAAAGTGGGGTGTCAAAGTCTCCACCTATTATTGTACTGAGGTTTATCTCTCTTTTTAGCTCTAATAACATTCACTTTATATATCTGGGCACTCAAGTGTTGGGTACGTATATATTTACCATTGTTATATCCTCTTGCTGAATTGATCCCTTTATCATTACATACTGACCTTGATTGTCTCTCCTTATAGTTTTTGTCTTGAAATCTATTTTATCTGACATAAGTATAACTATTCCTGCTATTTTTTGGTTTCCATTACCATGGAATATATTTTTGCATCCCTTTACTTTCAGTCTATGTATATCTTTATAGGTGAAGTGTATATCTTGTAGGAAACAGATCATTGGGTTATTTTTAAATCCATTCAGCCACTTTATGTCTTTTGATGGCAGAGATTAATCAATTTACATTGAATGTTATTACTGATAAGTAAGGATTTATTTCTGTCATTTTGTTATTTGTTTTCTGGTTGTTCTGTGGTCTCTTCTTTCTTTTCATTCTGTCTTCTTTATAATGAAGGAGATATTCTCTGGTGATATGTTTTAATTTCTTGCTCTTTATTTTATGTGTATCTGTTATTTTTTATATAAGCTTACCATGACACTTGAAAATACTATCTCATAACCGATTATTTTGAAGTGGTGACACTTAACACTGATTGCCTAAACAAATAAGCAAAAAGAAAACTAAAAAACCTCTACATCTTCACTTCATTTTCCTGCTTTTTAAGCTTTTGTTGTTTCTATCTCTGTATTCTTGTACTGTCTACATCTTATAAAGTTGTTGTAGTTATTATTTTTGATTGGTCCATTTTTTGTCTTTCTACTTAAGATATGAGTAGTTTACATATCACACTACATGTTATAATACTCTGCTTGTCTGTGTATTTATTACCTGTGAATTTTGTACTTTCAGATGATTTTTTTATTGTGCATTAACAATCTTTTATTTTAGATTGAATAACTCTCTTTAGCATTACTTGTAAGATAGGTCTGATGTTGATAAAACCCTCAGCTTTTGCTTTTCTTGGAAAATCTTTATGTCCCTTTCATGTTTAAAGG
>NW_012102776.1:3553689-3557065 GCF_000951045.1 Mandrillus leucophaeus
AGGATTTCTGCTTAATCCTTTCTAATTATTTCAATCTCTTAGTTAAATTTATTTGATAGATTTCTGAGTTACTTCTCTGTCTTACCTTGAATTTCATGGAGTTCCCTCAAAACAGCTATTTTAATTCTCCATGTGAAAAGTCACATATCGCTGTTTCTTCAGGATTGGTTGCTGATGCCTTGTTGAGATCATTTTATCAGTCATGTTTTCCTGGATGGTCTTGATGCTTGCGGATATTCATCAGCTTCTGAGCTTTGACAAGTTAGGTATTTATTATAGTGTTCTTAGTATGGGCTTGTTTGTACCCATATTTCTTTGAAGGCTCTTCAGGTATTTGAAGGTATTTGGATGTTGCGATCTAATCCATGTCTGCATTAGGGGAAACCTCAACCTTAGTAAGTCCGTGGTTCATGAAGACTCATAGAGGAGTCTTGGTGGTTTTGGCTAAGATCTGGGAGAATTCTTGAATTACCAGGCAGAGATTCTTGCTCTCTTCCCTTACTTTCTCCCAAACAAAATCCCTCTCTCTGTTCTGAACCACGTGGAGTAGGGATTGGGTGACACAAATCTCCCTGTGGCCACCACCACTGGGACAGTGTTGGGTCATTCCTGAACCCAGCGCAGCCCTATTTCTCACCCAAGACCTGCAGTAACCACTACCTGGTTACCATGTATGTTCACTGATGGTCCTAGGGCGCTACAATAAGCAGGTGGTGAAGCAAGCCAGGCTTATGTTCTTCCCTTCAGGGTGGTGAGTTCCCCCAGGCTCTGGGCAAAGATGTCATCTGGCAGAGGGACTGGAATCAAAAACTTAAGAAACCTACCTAGTATTCTATATTACTATGGCTAAGCTAGCACTCAAACCACAATACAAAGTCCTTCCTGCTCTTCCGTCCCCTTTCCACAAGTAGAGGAACCATCCCCTTGGCCAACACCCCCACAGGTCAATGGGGAGTACTGTCAGGCTATCACTGAGGTTCACATAAGGCATGAGGGCTCTTCAGTTAGGTTATAATGAAGACTGCTGGGCCTGGGACACATCCTTCAGGGTAGTGGGCTCCCCTTTGGCCCAAGGTAGGTCCAGAAATGCCTTCCAAGTGTTGAGACCTGAAATCCAGGTCCCCAAGAGCCCACTTGCTTCTCTACTCCACTGTGACTAAACTGGTACCTAAAGTGCAAGACAAAGTCCCCTTTACTTTTTCCTGTGCTTTTCTAAAGCAGAAGGAATCTCGCCCCATAACCACCACATCTGGAACTGTGCTGGGTCTCACCTGAAGCCAGTATGTCTCAGAGTCTCACTGAAGGCCCACAATGTATTATCGGTATATCAATGCTGGTTATTCAGAGCCCATGGGCTCTTCAGTCAGCAGGTGATGAATCCTGCCAAGATTGGATCTTTCCCTTCATGGCAAGGAGTTTCCTTCTCACTCCATGTGTGTCTAGAAATGTTGTCTGGGAACTGGGGCCTGGAATGGGGGCCTCATGACTCTGCCCTGTGTTCTATGCTATTGTGGCTGAGCTTGTATCCAAGATGAAAGACAAAGTCCTCTTTACTTTTCTCTCTCCTCTCCTCAAGCAGAAGAAAGAGTCACTTTCATTGCTGTGAACTGCACTAACTGGGGTGTGAGAAGGGGTGGTGCAAGCACTCCTTTAGCAACTCCAGCTGATGTCTCATTAGGTCATGTGCTTGCCAAGTCTACTGGCTCCCAGCTGAGTACTGCTCTAGGGATTGCCTATGAGTTGCAGTCCTTGTAGCCTAGATTCCCTTTCAAGTTTATTTACAACTCCAGAGCACTTTAGCTCATGGTGGCAAGGCTTGTCAAAGCTCAAGTTCTGATTACTGGGATGAGCCATTCCCCTTTGGCTGTGGCTGGTCTAAATGCTCCCTCGTGGACAGGCATTAGCTGAGTTCAGCCAGATTTTTCTGTCTGCTGTGACAGGGCTGCCCTGAGTTCATTGCACAGTCCACGGACACTGTGTTCTCCCTCCTCCAACTCTCAGATTCTCTTTTCATACCACCCAGTCGCTGCCAGGAGATGGGGAGAAGTGACGTCAGTGATTCAAGACTGTTTTTCCTACCCTCTTCAGTGCCCTTTTCAGCAATATGAAGGTAAAACTGGGACTACATTTGCTCAGCTGAGTTTTGGTTCTTACGAAGGTGATTTTATGTGTAGATAGTTGTCAAATTTGTTTCTCATGTTGGGGAGACAATTGGTGGAGGCTTCTATTTGGCCATCTTGCTCTGCCTCTCTCTTAAGAGACATTATACAAATACAGAAACTGGAGTTTCTAGAAGTTTTGACTTGCTTAAGGTCACACCACCATAAAGAGTGAAGACTGGGATTCAAAATAAAGTCTAACTATGAAGCATGCATTTTTCTAATGCATGCTACCACCTACCCAAATGTGCCTGAAAGAGCTTCTGGCTCAATTTAGCTACTCAAGTAAGATGATTATATAGCATACCTCATAGTAGGGAACTGTGGGGGAAATGAGATACCTGGAATGAGTACTGTATTAGTCCATTCTCACACTGCTATAAAGAACTACTAGAGACTAGTTGTGATGGTTAATATTGATTGTCAACTTGATTGGATTAAAGGATGCACAGTATCATTCCTGGGTGTGTCTGTGAGGGTGCCACCAAAAGAGTTTAACATTTTAGTCAGTGTACTGGGAAAGGCAAACCCATCCTTAATCTGAGTGGGTACAATCTAATCAGTTGCCAGCATGGCCAGAATAAAAGCGGGCAGAAGAAGGTGGAAAACTAGACTGGCTAAGTCTTCTGGACTCCATCTTTCTCCCATGCTGGATGTTTCCTGCCCTGGGACATCAGACTCCAGGTTCTTCAGATTTTGGACTCTTGGATTTCTACCAGTGATTTGCAAGGGGTTCTCAGACTTTCAGCCACAAACTGAAGGCTGCACTATTGGCTTCCCTCCTTTTGCAGTTTTGGAACTCAGACTGGCTTCCTGGCTCCTCAGCTTGCAGACAGCCTACTGTGGGACTTCGTGATTGTGAGAGACAATTCTCCCAGTGAACTCCCCTTTGTGTGTATATATATATGTGTATAAAGATAAGAGGTTTAATTGATTCATAGTTCCACAGGCTGTACCAGAAGGATGGCTGGGGAGGCCTCAGAAAACTTAAAACTATGGCATAAGGTGAAGGGGAAGCAGGCACATCTTACACGGCCGGAGAATGAGGAAGAAAGAGAAGGGTGAGGTGCTACACAATTTTAAACAACCAGATCTCATGAGAACTCACTCTCATGAGAACAGCAAGAGGGAAGTCTACCCCAGTGATCCAATCCCCTCCCACCAGGCCCTTCTTCCAACATTGGGGATTACAATTCAACATGAGATTTGGGTAGGGA
>NW_012102776.1:3557375-3559501 GCF_000951045.1 Mandrillus leucophaeus
AAAAGAAAGACAATATTTCCTGTTAAACAGCAGAGATGTCATCTAGGCATGACTTCCAGACTGTCTCACCAAACAGTTATAGAACATGCAAATTGCTGAAAACAGCAGAGCAAGACATCTCAATGCAGCTTGCTGGATAAGACTGAGAAGGCTCAGGAAATGGCTGGGCAAAAGGATGATTTCAAAGAAATGTAGTTTTATTAGCTTCATGTGCATGTGATAGCTCCATCAACCCACCACTAGGTGACTAGGTGAGAGACAGAATGGGAGACATAGAGAAAAAAAGTTCAGTCTAAAACTTTGCTCTTGTTTTACAAGTTTTGTGATTATGGGTATGTTTCTTTCACTATTTTCATCCTTAATTTTCTATGCCATCAAGACTGCCTTATATACTTCATAGAGTTATTACGAAGACTAAACTTGATCATGTAAGCCATTCAGATATTCCTCAACTTTGATTAAAAACAAAGTCAAATAAGCAGTTGATAGGACTTTTGCTTGCTAACACTTTGTTTCCTTGACAATTGTTTATACATGCTTCAAGTCGTGTCTTTCAAGTCATCATGACATTGTCAAAGCTGTTTCATGCTGTTGGCTTCAGCCTTCTAAGACTGCGAAGCTGCCTATGGCCTCAGTTACTCTGAGACTACTCAACTCTTTAGATTTAATAATATTACTGGAGTGGTCAGAAAATGACAGTCACTTTAGGAATGAGAAGGAACTCTCCTCTTCTCTGAGTTGGCTCAGTTGGAAAGGTCCAACATCGGGGTGTCTTGGCTCCCAGATGTTAATTAATGTGTACCATCCATCACCCCTACTGTCACACATTTCTCCAAAATCATACTTCTTAACTTCTTTTATATCTTACACTCAAAAGATGGCAGATCCAGGATTCAAAGTCCAGTGTCACTTATAGAACCAGAACTCCTAAACACTCATCTCCACTTGCTTAACAGTTTGAATGGCCTCTCAGATGAGATATAGCATACAAGCCAACCACAACCAAAAACTTGCCGGACCCTATATCATGTTGGCATATGATTGCAGGAGTACATGGTTCACTACTGGCCTCCAGTGTCATACATAGAACCTCACCTCAACCTCTTTTTATACTTCACGAGTGTCCAGCTTTTGTTAGTCACTGCTGGGGCTCCAACTCTCAATTCAAACCATTTATTTTGCTATGTTCCTATTGTCTCCAGAAACATTCCCTGCTTCCATTCTTCAAATTAAAGTGACAAACTTCACTGTCTTTACACTCATACCTCCTCTTTTCAAAGCTATAATTTTTGCCTTCTTTATTTCTCTGCTTTGGGGAATATATTAAGTATTAAATTAAATATTAGATACATGAAAGAGTAAAACTGAGGCTCTGCCAATTATTTTCTTTTCCAGAATAATTCCAGGATGAAGTTCAGACACAAGGATGCATTTCTACTCTGAGGTAAAAGTTCCTACAAAATCTGGGGATAGTTTTGCTCAGTGGAGTTAATTTTAGAGGCACAGGTCAACTCCTTCATACAACCCAGGCACCAGCCACAAGAAACACATACAATGTCAAGGCAGCTACCATTTGGTTACCTTAGGGTAATTCTGTAGACTCTACTTCTCAAGCTCAACTTTGAGATTTTGGTCTTTGCTCTTCCCTTGTTTCCTCTCTTGAAGCTTTTAATTGTATGTCCCAAAGACTTTCACAGTAAGCCAATTTGGATTGATTGCTTAGATATTTGATTCACATCTTCTTAAATATACTGCCTCTTTGATCAGTCCCCTAGATCTCAATCACTATCCTGAGAGACTACCAGCGTAATAATAGCTACTGTCATTTTTAAATTGTCATATGTGACTATACGCCATGGACCGTTTGACCCACCATTCTCCTTGTTTATATCAACACTCCTCACTCAGTGACCCCTCTGACTCTTCACTCATTTTTGCCTTATCTCCTTGTCTCCTATTTCTCAGTGTAAGTCAGGAGATTTGGCAACCAAGTATTGTAGAGGTACGCAAGTTTGCTTTTCAATTAACATCTTGGAATAGATGACTTGAATTTTTAGACTTTCTTCACACTCTGACTACATCATCAGATAAAAGGTACTAATCCCATCCTTCCCCACTCAAGGGTG
>NW_012102776.1:3567081-3567636 GCF_000951045.1 Mandrillus leucophaeus
AGGATCATGCACAACATGTCCGCTTGATTCCCCTAGAGCAAGTAATAAGACAGAGAGGAAGAAAGAGAAAATTAGAGGTGAGGTGGGGTGGATGGCGGTCGGGGGTTGGTGGGGGGAGGAGAGACAGAGACAGAGAGAGAGAGAGAGAGAGAACGCATGAGAAAGAACTGCCCACACCATGAAAGATGGAGGGAAAGTGCTAGAGATGGAAACTAAAGACTTTTTGTAATCTAATCTTACAAGTGACATCCCTTTCCCTCTGCCCCATTATTTTTACTAAATACAACTCACTAAAACCAGCCCACACTCAGTGAAAGGAGATTACATAAGGGCAAGAAGCAGAAGGTGGACATCATTGGGGCCATCATAGGATCTGCATGCTACTACGTATGTCTTCTGAGTTTTTTCAAGGCCTTTCCAGAAGAGCAGAGAATGGGGCCCATGTCTTCTTTCTTCATCTTCTCAGTTACCTTGCACACCTCATGATCCCCTCTATTTGTCATTATTTTCTTTCCTCACATTTCAGTTCAATTCACACCAGCAAGCTCTTTTTAA
>NW_012102776.1:3567686-3569841 GCF_000951045.1 Mandrillus leucophaeus
AGATAGAGAAGGCTTAACCTTAGAACAGAGTAAGACTATTTCTTTACTGAGATTGGAAGGAAGGTGGTAAAGATAAACCTAAAGTTATACTTTTAGATAGAGGAGGAAAGTTGAGGACCTTTCTATTCAGTCACTGCTGTTTTTTAAATGAAAGAAACAAGTCATTTGCTGAAACTGTGAGGAGAAAGAATAGCGTGAGGGCCTGAGGACAGTTCATGACAATTCCTTTGGAGGCTAAAATTAGGGTTCAGTTAGGGATGTGCAAATGAACTGCTGAGACATATTTTGTGACCAGTTTCACAACTATAAGTAGATGTGAAAATCTTGTAGTTCCATGAATACCACATTGACTGTGATGATAATTGAAAGAAAATAAAATCTTAATGACTTGTGAGCATGTGGAGCATTAGCACAAGGTGGTAAGACAAGTTCATTATTTTTATCTTTCATAAGGACTGCAGACAAGCCAAGGTAGCCTGACAGCAAAAGAGAATGCAAGGTGTTATTATCTTGGAAAGTCAACGATGTATAATACGAGATGGGTTTGATTTTTTCTGCATTTGAATGCAGAGTGTAGATTTTACAGGTTTGAGTTATGGAGTTTTATGTCAACGCAATATGGTTCTGCAAACTAGGAGGCTTTTCTGCAAATGACCTTAGGGTATTTCTTACTCAGCACTATTGACCAGTTGAAAACCACCAGAGTCATCAACCTTCCAAAGCAATTGCCCTTGCATTAAATACCGCATCTTTTTCTCTTCCTAGTTTTCCTTCATTTCTCCTTCCTTCCTGCCTTTATGCTACTGCTAATATAGGCAGAAGTTCTTCTTACATTTTAGTTATGCTATTTAGTAATTGCTTAACCCACTAATGCCTACTAGATTATCAGGAGACATTTATATAGCTCTGTGGCTTTGTATTGTGTAGCATCTCTAGACAGTAACATTCATAATCCATCAATAATTATCAAGTAAAAATTGAATGAAGAGCAATGCATACATTAAAGCACCAAAGTTTATACAACTATAATAAAACCAACCCCATTATGACAACTCTAATCCTAGTACGTTGCTCATTGCTCATTGAAAGATGATAAAAAATTAATGCTCAGCTCATATTTGGTGCACATTAGAAATATTCCAGAATTTCTGAAGGATTCATGTCATATAGCTTCTTTCTAGCAAGGATCTGGATTGATAAATCATCTGGTTGACATATAGAAAAAGACGGCAGAATTAAAATTTATTATAAAATGAAGTAGAGCTTGACTAACGACAGAGTACTAAAGAAAGGTGTTGGAGAACAATAGTTGGGGTTATTGTGTTAAATATTACAAGGAATCAATATCTTGCAAGGTGAAGGTTACAAACTTTAAGTTAAGAAGAAACATAGGTTACTGGCCAGGAATTCCTTAAATTATATACAGTTAGATATTGCTGTTTTCACATTGAATTGCTGAGCCGATACTTTAACACCCACTAAGTTGATTCAACATTCTTTCTGTATTTTAGATTTTTCTCTAGGCTAGCCTATTAGATTTAGTGCCCTTCTTTTATAATAATTACTTTCTATGCCTGCTTTACAATTCTGAAATTAATAAATAATAACCTACATACAAAAAATTTTTAAAAATCAATATGCTGCCATAACTGTATCCTACAGTTGTCATTACTCAATATTTCAAGGGAAGTTGGTATTTTGCCTTATTGCAACAAGAGTTGTTTGTCATTTTGGAAAATCACAAAATCAAATCCAATAGAAATGTTGTGTGTGGTATTTGAAAAGGCAAAACAACTGTAGCAGTCTGATTTTGAAATCACAAATAGATTCAAGCATTGGACTCCTTCAATATGTCTTCAAGTGTAGTCATGCAAGAATATTTACATATTGAAATCATATTACATTATATTAAAATATTCCCTTTTATTCTCCTTTGTATTATAATTAGAGCATTTCATTAATAAATTTTTGAAAATTTTTATGCAGATGGGTTATTTATTAATTTCAATTTAGAATAGTAATGCAGGCCAGAAGTACAGTCATCTCAAAAGTCAGTTGGGACTGAATGATCTACTTATACGATAAATTCAAAGGATTCCATTTTTTGTGGACTGCTGGACTCATGGCCTTAGTTTCTGCAATGTTGGCATCTACA
>NW_012102776.1:3570181-3570978 GCF_000951045.1 Mandrillus leucophaeus
TCTCAGTTACCTTGCACACCTCATGATCCCCTCTATTTGTCATTATTTTCTTTCCTCACATTTCAGTTCAATTCACACCAGCAAGCTCTTTTTAAAATAAATTTCTTTTCTGCTTTTCTCTTTCAAGTCTTTCATAATAGCCTTAAAAATTATCTCTCCATTTTGTTCCCTTATTTTTTCCATCTCTCTTCCAGATTTATAAAAGACATCACCCTGTTATAATTTATATATGTTGATAATAAGGAAAATAAAAGAATAACCTCATATTTTGAAGTCACATTCATATAAAGGAAATATAGCCGCACTCCCATATTACCATTTCACAAATTCCTTGAAAATTTTCTGAAGACCCCTTCAAAATCTACAAATCGTCATTCTTTCCTCATCCTTATCCAATCCAGCATACTCTTCTCTAAGCATTCTCTTTAGAAATAGATATCAAACATCTTACTTGATCTGTTTTGTTTTGTTTAATTTAGTTACTAGCATTGGAATAATTTCTTACATCTTGCAAGGAAAATATTCAATACTTGCTAAAAGAACCTTGGAGATATTAAGTAACTTAATCACATTTATAATCAAACATCCTGTAGTGGAATTAGTATTGCCGTAGCAGCCAAAAATTGCGAGGTCTAACTTCACCGCTGCCTATTACTGCTTCAAAATGGGGCCACTCCTTTGTACTGGCTACCAACTTACCCAAATATGGTGACATAGAACACCCAATGCAATAATTTACATGAAGCAGGTTTAAATTACAGATTGGCAATAAGGAACAATAGAAGCCTACTACTTAT
>NW_012102776.1:3575988-3581857 GCF_000951045.1 Mandrillus leucophaeus
CTTTGAGCCTGGATTTGATCACAAATATAAGGAAACCACAGACCTGCATAAACTCCTAAAGGGTTCTTTCCAAGATGGGTGAACAAACAGCTGTGATGATACTTTGGAAACTGCAGCATGTTAGACAACTTTAAGGGGTTACTATTGTTTGCACCATTGTTTCTGTAGAGAAAGGTCTTCCAAGGTCAATATAACATTCATGTCTACAAACCTGAGAAAAATCCATTTGCATATTAGGAATTTTCTATATTTAAAACTTATATTTATATAGATACTATTGTCTGAGTAATTCATACATAAATCTTGATAAGGAAGTTGTCATGGAAATATTTTTACCCTAGTTACATTTACAATTTTTTTGCCTGAATTACTTTTAAAATTAGATTTGTATGCCTTGGAAACAGAGACGAAAGAGAAGTGGATTTAGAACAAATATCAGTACAAAGGTTAGACTTCTGTATCACAAGGAATCTGCATAGCACTGAGTATACAATAGGCAATGAATAAATGTCTTTCATGTAAGGCAGAACAAATTTAAAGTCACAACTATATAGTATAGGAAATCTAATATGAAGTATAGGAGAGCTGTTGATTTCTTAGTGAGCTGAGCATCAACAACATCAACAACAAAATGTAGTAGTTAGGCACAGTAAGCTCTCAAGATAGCCTCCAATAAAAACAAATCAATGCCAGTATTTGTTATGCTCCACTCTCCTCATATTTTGAATCAAATCACTTTTGAGTACCCATGCACATGATGTGCTCTGTATATAATGGGGAGCTTTTATATGTTGTTCAGTACTGAGCTCCTCAAAATGCAGCTTTGCCAACAAAATTAGCAGAAGGTACGTTGAGTGGTTCTGCAAAATCCTGCATGGTCATTTGTAAAAATTAACGTGAACAACTTTTAAAAATCTGGGCTAAAATTTCAAATACTTTTGATGTTACATATAAAATGCAAGTCTGATTTACTACTCGCTTCTGAAAATTCATATTCCAGCTGGATGCATTCTACAGGCAGAGATCAATGAATTAGAAATACTAGTCAAAATAGATGCTAAGAATTTGCCAGCATCATGCCCATTGATTACCACCATCATTATTGACCATCTAATCAATAAAACAGTATGTTGTTCTGGTCCATGCAAATAGGCCTATTACCTGAAAATGAAAAATCCAAAATTAGTTTACAGACACATGATAAATATCGGAACGTTGGAGAGAAATAAACTTCTCTTTTAGTAGATACATACTGAAGTGAGATTAAATCATCTGAAAGTTAACAGGCACAGGAAAGTTTAAAAATTTCTCTCTTTCCTAGGAGTGCTCTTCCTTAGTGTGTTTCTTTTACATTTTCAACTCTTTCTGTCCCTTTAGCCATACATTAAATATTAATGTTTAAGTTCAATACCTAGCATTGTCTACTCTCTATATAAACTCTCAAATGCATTGCCATTGTTTAACTTCCATTTGCATGTTGATAATAGCAAAATTTCTAGATCTATCTCAGACATTTCTCCAGACTGGTATTTCATTGACTCTTCTGACTCTTGGCCTAGATGTTGCTTCAACCTATCATTCATGTATGGTGGACTGAGCACACTTGCATCTACTGCCTTCCTATCTTAGAAATGACAGGAAAGGTACTTTAAAATAGAATTCATCTATATTAATGTGGAAGCACAAGTTAATTAGATCATCAAAACTATTTGAGAAATTTCTGAAAGGTTAAGCAGAGGGTCTGAGATTGACAGAGCATACATTTTGATAGTGAATTCTTGAAAAAGACCAGAGAGGGTTTTGAGGGTGAGCCAAGGTCAGAGACAAAGAATACAAAGGAGAGGAAGGGTCTAGGGCTAAGTTTGAAAAATTCATGTCAGAGAAGGTAGTAGTATTTGTCCTTTTAATATCTTTACCCATATTACCAACTAATCATCCATCCCCCTCCACTCAACTATGCTTGAGTCAAATGATAGGCTGTTGAGAAATTTACCATCACAGAGAAACAGTAAGCATTGTCCCTGAGAAGAATGAGGAATCCTAAGGGCTGGAAGATGATCTAGTGGCATCGGTATGGTTTCAAATTCCAATCCTTCTACACACTAACTGGAGGCAGTCTGTAGTAAACAGATACCTCCCCCTTTAAAAAATAGAGCATCCTAAGATTCAGTAATTAATTACTTAAGGAAAAATCATGAAATAGATGTAACATATTCAACAGTAGAAAAACTAGTAACCAGAGACAGTTATTAGAACAAAGAGAGGAAGGCTTGCCAAGATTAATTGCCAACCCTAGATGTACAAATAAGACATATACATTGTGTTAGTCAGACTTCTTTGGTGTCAAGCCTCAAAAACAAACAGCAGCTAATTTTAAAAAGAAATTTATCAGCAGTAAATGAAGACACTCATAGACTACATAGGAACCTAGAGATCCAGGGTAAGAAATAGAACAGGAACCAGAACAAGGGCAGGTATGCAGCAGTAAGAACTATTCTGCAGAAATTGCACCTTCAAGTAAATGTACTCCATGCATCTTATTTTCTTGATTTTCTTGGAAATGCAAGTTCTAAAACACTGCCTAGTAGAAGTTGAAACACAGGACAGAGAGATCGATAAAAAATAAATAAAAATGGTTGTTAGGTAATGTTTCTGTTTTTGTTATTTCAATGTATTTTCCAATGCATGATAATAATATAGATAATTTGGGTGTTTCTCTAGTTAGAATCTTGTTATTCGATTTCTAGCTTAATTATATTGTGGTCAGAGTCAGTCCTCTGAAGAGTTTCAATTCCTTTGAATGTATTGAGACTTGATGTATTGACTAGTATATGGACTACTACATTTTATGAATGTTCTAGATGTGTTTGAAAAAAATCTGTTCTTCAGTTGTTGAATGCAGTGTTCTATGTATGACTATGAGGACTCTCGTTTATTAATTGGGTGATTTAAATCTATATCCTTATTATTGATTTTTTTGTGGTCAACATTTGTTGGCTAGTATATGTTAAAATTTTCTCACTACTATTTGTGGATTGTAGTTTTTCAGTGTACAGGTCATATACACATTGTATCAGATTTAGCTTCATATAGTTGATGCTATTGTGAAAGACATTTTAATATTAATTTTGGATTATAGAAATACAGCTGATTTTTATACATTAATTTTGTATCATGTAAACTTGCTAAACTCATTTATTAGTTCTATTAGCATTTCAATTAATTCCATAAGTTTTTCCAGTAGACAATCATATCTATGAATAGCAAATGTTGTTTCTTCCTTTCCAGTCTACATTCATTTTATTTTTTTGTTGTGCTTTGCACTGAAAAGAACCTCTAGTACAATATTGAATAGCAATAGAGAGTGGACATCTCTGCCTTGTTCCTAACCTTTGGAGGGAAGCATGTGGTCTTTTACCACTAAGTATTATATTAGTTGTTGATTTCTGTAGATTCCCTTTATCAGATTGAGGAAGATTCCAGCTTCCAGCTACCTGTAGTTTTCTGTGAGTTTTTATTAGGATTGATGTTGGATGTTTTTCCAATTATTCTTCTGAATCTATAAATATAATTGTATGTTTTCCTTTTTCAGTCTATTAATAGTTAATTGCATTGATTCATTGCAAATGTTAAAACAATCTTGAATTTCTGGGATAAACTCTACTAGAACATGATACATTATCTTTGAATATGCTGTTAGATTCTACTTGCTCACATTTTAAAACATTTTTACCTGTGTTCAAGGAAAATATTGGTCTGTAGTTTTCTTGTAACGCTTTTGCCTGGTTTTGGTATCAGAGTGACACTGGCCTTGTAAAATTAGGTGAAGAGTATTCCTTTTTTTTGTTTTCTGAAAGTTTGTAATAATTGGTATTATTTTTTTCTCAAATTCTTGATACAATTTGCAGTGAAGACCTCTGGGCCTGAAGGTTTTTTTTGTTTGTTTGTTTTGTTTTGTTTTTTTGTAGGAACATCATTAACTACAAATTCAATTTCTTTAATAAGGCTATTCAGGTTACCTGTTTCTTCTTTAATGAGCTTTGTCCAAGAAATGAGTCCATTTAATACAAGTTGTCAAATTTATTGGAATACATTGTTCATAACATTCCCTGACTGTTCTTTCAAAGCCTGTAGAAAGTGTAATAATGTCACTTATATCTTTTCTCATTGTGTTCGTCTGTTCTATCAATTATGGGAAAGTGGGATTGAAATATCCAATTATAACTGTGTGTTTGTCTATATTTCCTTGCACTACCATCAGTTTTGTTCCATTCTTGACCTCAGTAATTTGTATCTTCTCTTTTTTTTTTAACTGGAGCTTTATCAATTTTATTGATCTTCTGAAAATGAACATTTTAACTTCATTGATTTTTCTATTATTTTTCCGTTTTCTATTTTATTGATTTTTACTTTGAGCTACATTATTTTCTTTGTTTGACTCACTCGAGGTTTATTATTCTCTTATTTTTTAGTTTCATAGGTGAAAAGCTGAGGCCATTCATTTGAGAATTTTCTTCTTTTATAAGTATTAATTGCTATAGATTTTTTTTTCCTCCAAGACCGCTTTAGCTACATACCACAAATTTTAGATGTTGTTTTGTTATGCTCATTAAGTACAAAATACTTTCTAACTTATCTTCTGATTTCTTCTTTATTTAGTAGTGTGTTCTCATCAAAATATGTGGAAATTTTCAAGAGAATATTCTGTTAATAATTTTTAATATAACTTAATTATGGTCAGATAAAACATTCTGTATGATTCTATTTTTTACAGATTTCTTGAAAATTGTGCTTTGGCCCTCAATACGTTCAGTTTATATATTTATTTTTATAAATTTAGGGGTATTCTGCTGTTGTTAGATGACGTGCTATATAAATATCAATGAAGTCCAGTTAACTGATAGTGTTGCTGAAACCTATATCTCCACTCATAATTTTATGTCCACTTGTTTTATTATTTATTTAGAAAGATGAGTTGAAATTTTTATTCATGATTGTGTATATGTTCATATCCACAATTCTATAAACGTCTATCAGTTTATGCTTCAGGTATTTTGAAGCTCTGTTGTTAGGTGCATAAACATTTAGGATTGTTATGTCCTCTTAACTAATTGACCCATTCATCACTATGAAGTAAAAATCTTTATCCATAGTAGTATTGTTTGCAGTGAGATATATTTTGTTTGGTCTTAATATAGCCACCGGCTCTTTACTTTTATTAACATCATCTTGGGATGTCTTTTTCCTTCCTTAGGCTTTTTAACATGTTTGTGCCTTTATATTTAAAATAGATTTCTTGTAGCCAACATAGATTAATTTATTGCTTTTTAAATTTAATCTATCTGTCTTTTAATTAGCATGCTTATACCATTTACAATTAATATGACCATTTATATAACTGTATTTAAATCATCTCATTATTTGTTTTTTATTTGTCCCATTTACTCTTTATGTTTTTTCCTCTTTTTGTTTCCTCTCTTGGATCACGGGAGTTCAACTCTTTGCTGCCTGAGGATGTTCTGTAACAGATACCCATTTCCGCTGGTGATAAATATTTCCAACTTTCATATATCTAAATATTTATTTTATCTTGAAAGATATTTCAAAGTGTAAACAATTTTTGGTTGACACTTTTTAATACTTTAAAATACTGTTTCAGTGGTTTCAAGGTTGCAACACTTTGAAAGACAAGTTTGTTTTCAACCTTATTTTTGCATCTGTCTATGTAATGTCTTCTTCTCCCGGCTGCTTTTTTTTTTTTTTTTTTTTTTTTTTTTTTTTTTTTTTTTTTTTTTTTTTTTTGAGACGGAGTCTTGCTCTGTGCCCCAGGCTGGAATGCAGTAGCGCGATCTCGGCTCACAGCAAGCTC
>NW_012102776.1:3583290-3585375 GCF_000951045.1 Mandrillus leucophaeus
ACATGTTGTCCAATGTCTTGAGTGGAATTATTTCATATATTTTGTTTTATTTCATTTTTAGTTATTTCTTGCAGTGTTGTAAATCTAAGTCCCGTTTCTCCATCTTGATCAGAAATGAATACACACACATACAAACATATACATGTTAGTTTTTAAGATATAATTTTTTTTATTTTCTGTGCATACTTTGGGGCTTATATTTTGCATATTTTACATAGTAATCTTTTTTTATGTTTTAATATGAACCTGTTGCATTTTAGTATTGAAACCTTTTCAAGTCTGTTTCTGCTGTCTCTTCTTTCTTCCAGTTCTCGAGCATGGCGTCCTTTTTTCTTGTATGTTTACTTAAATTTGACTATGAGTTTGTCATTTTCCTTTTAAAATTCATGTTTGTTTATTTCAGGTTTGCAATCAAAGTGGATTCCTACAGAGATAATGTGCTTTTGCTTCTGCTGGACATCTAGTAGGTACTATCAGTTTAGAACCTTTATAAGCCAAAAGGTTTTTGAATCCACATAGGTAATATAGATTTTATTTTTTTTTTTTAATTTTTTGATGTCTTGCTGTGCTCAGTGGTGAGGTTTGCAGGTGGGAGGTGGGGGCAGGTAGTTTGCTTCTGGCTTATCTTCACATTGAGGGTTCATCTCGTGAGAGTCCAAGATTTAAGTGAAGAGGTTATCTTGTTAGAAATCTCACACTAAAAACAGGCTCTGAATTTTGCACTCTGCTCCCCGTGTCAAATGAGGCCATCAAGTCCGCTTTTACTAGCTTATCTCAAAATAACAGATAAAACAAAGGTCCCTATTTTACATAAATATCAACTTGTTTCTCATTTACATTACACGCCAGGAGCTGTGAAACTACAGTCATCTTCACTCTGATATGCAGACTTAACAAGTAAATGCTATATGGAAACTGGCATCCTTGTTAACGAGGGATAGGTGAGATCCCTATCTCATCTTTCTGTTCATCTTTTATTACCCCTATAGAGTCACATGAATGTGCCTGTCATCAGGACAGCAGTGCTATGTGGAACCCTCTCCCTGGGAGAGTAAATGTAAGTAAGATCAATTCTGTGATGTTTTTCATATGATTTTTTAAAAATTAAGCACTTTTTTGTTGATTAAAAAGAAAATTTAATCCAAACGACCAAATCTGCCATGTTACTAAAACAAGAACGCAGAATAAATTTTAATTGTGATTATATTATGTATATAAAACATGAAGCTTACAATTTTAACCATTTTTAAATTTACAGTTCAGTGTCATTGATTGCATTCACATTATTGTGCAACCATCACCATGAAGTCTCTAGAACTTTTTTATCTTGGAAAACTGAAACTCTGAATCTATGAATAACTCCGCATTTCCCTCTTTCCCAGTGCCAGGCAATAACCATTCTACTTTCTGTTTCTATGAATTTGACTAATCGAGGTATCACATGTAAATGGAATAATACAGTCTTTGTTCTTTTGTGATTGGCCTATTTAACTTAGCACGATGTCTTGAAATTTTATCCATGTTGCTATATAAATAGAATGCATCCAAATTTATTTTCTTTTAAAGACTGAATAATATTCCATTGTATGTATTTTCTGCATCTTATTTATCCATTCATCTATTGATGGACATTTAAGTTGCTGCCTTTTGGCTATTGTGAATAATGCTGCTATCAACATTATTGATAATCTTGGCTTCCTGGGCATCTAGCATCTATAGTACTAGTGCACATTAACTTTGTCATCAGTTGCACAAATGTCTGTTTGAGTCCTTGCTTTCAACACTTTTGGGAATAAACCCCAGCGAAAATTTTAATTTATTGAGGAACCTCTATACTGTTTTCCATAGTGGCTACACTACTTTACATTCTTCCGGCAGTGCACATGTGTTCTAATTTCTCTCCATTCTTCTCAACACGTATCATTTTCTCTCCATATATATATATATATATAATGTATGAGAACTCCTGTGATTCTCCTGTCTTAGCCTCTTGAGTAGCTGGGACTACAGGTCGTGTCACCGCACCTGGCTATTTTCTTTTTCTTTTTGCAATAGCCATCCTAATGGGTATGAAGTAGTATATCA
>NW_012102776.1:3586020-3588265 GCF_000951045.1 Mandrillus leucophaeus
GATTTACAAATATTTTCTCCCATTCACTGGGTTGCCTCTTTGCTTTATTGATAGTATGCCCAATTTTTGATGCATAATTAAAACATTTTCTGATATAGTTCAATTTATCTATTTTTTTCTGGTATGGAAGCAGTTTTTTCCTAAGACAAAGGATTAAAGTGAGTAAGATTTATTTTATCCAAAGTTTATTAGACTCCTTTATATTCTGAAAAGTTTATCAAAATATTTTGACCTTGAACATAGACACATTAGGCATTTAGCATGACTCAAAACGTGCCTTGACTTATCCATAATTTCTTTTTCATTTTTGATGATTAAAACAATTAAAAAGAAAAATTATATAATTCTTGTGATAGTTAATCTTATACATTAACTTGACTGGGCTGAGGGATGGCCAGACAGCTGGTAAACTGTATTATTTCTGGGTGCGTCTTTGAAGGCATTCCTGGAAGAGATTAGCATTTGCATCAGTATACTGAATAAAAAAGATCACTTTCACCTGGTATCTTCCAATGGTGACGACATTAGGTGAGCACCATTCAATATACTGAAGGCCTAAATCTAACAAAAAGGTGGAAGAAGGCCAAATTTACTCCCCTTGAACTGGGGCATCCGTCTTCTCTCCTCAAGCTCTGGAGATCCTGGTTTTTTGGTCTCTGGACTCGGGCTTACACCAGCATCCCTTCCCTTACCCCAGCTTCTTAGGCCATTGACTCACACGGAATTACATCATGAGCTTCTCTGGTTCTCCAGCTTTCAGATGATATTTTTGTGGAACTTGTCAGCCTCTATAAGCATTCATAATCATGTGAACCAACTCCCAAACCTGTCTCTCTCTATATATAGATAGATAGATAGATAGATAGATAGATAGATAGATAGATAGATATAGATATAGATATATAGATATATAGATACATACACATATACATAAACGCACACACATGTATATATATATCCCCCATTGGTTCTATTTTTCAGGAGAACCTTGACTACAACAATTCCTTTGGCATCCCACATTTAGATTGTTAGTGTTTTGAAAAGGCAAACAAACATCTGTGAATTTCAGTAAACCTACACATTTTTAGCAATGTGATTAGGAGAGCTTAATTTACTGAATCTTTTTTCATTTCCCTGTTTGCAGTAGAAAATTGGGTTGACAGCTTATATTGTTGATACTTCATTTTTAGTTGAGGTCGGGGACTCCCAATTCTTGCCCTTTCATTAAGGTTTATAGCATGTACTGTAGTTTCTTCAGAAATAAAGCAAAATAGGAGAATGTTTGGTTTTGTAATTGAATCAATTGAGAAGGTACTTAAAGCTGATGTTTTCTGTGGCAAAATTCATAAAACTGTAAATATTGTGGTGCCTTTGTCTGATTTATTTTTTTAAAAAACTCTGCTTAGAAAAGTTTTTAGAAGACATTGATATGAACAGACTATTTTGTGCATTAAGAATTTATAGTGAAAATTATATTTTTGCTTAGAGCATACTTAACATTGTTCTTAAATGTAATCTCGCTTGCCCTTTTTAACGTGTTGCCCAAAATTTAAACAATAATGCCTGCTGAAGTGTTCTTGGTATTCTCTGAAACACTTTATTGTTCCTGAGACAAAGCTATAACATTGAAATAATATACTTTCTACTCTTAAAGCCAATGTATCATTAAGCTAGTGAAGGACAGCAGGCTTAGAGTAATTGGCATGCCATGTGTACCAGTCAGAAGGTAAAATGCCAAATGAACTTCCTTGTTTCTCTCATATATCAAAATTCATGCATCAGAGGAGATTGGTTAGTTGGGAATGTGGGGCCCAAACACCTTCAACTATTCCTTTCATTTCTGTGAGTATTCTCCTGTTTCACCTTTTCTCTTCCTTATAAAGGCATTTGCACATATAATACATTTATAGTATTAAAGCAACAGGAATGAACAATTCATCAGTTATATTATGTTATAATATTATTCCTAAAGTTAATAGTTTTTGGTTTTAGTAAAGTCTGTGCCTTGAAAATGACCTTCAGTAAATAAATACTTTTAGCATTTTGTAGGAATATATATTTGAATTCTACAAATCTCAAATTTCATTCTCAGACCAATGAAATTATGTAGCCTTGATTAGTATGGAAATATGTTATTTAGGTGTGAAAAGAACCATGCTCATTTTATTTGAAACACTCACTTCATCTGACAATATCTTTCTAAAGCAGAGAGCTGCTGTTGATAAGACAAAAGGTAGTGGTTCTG
>NW_012102776.1:3588315-3591799 GCF_000951045.1 Mandrillus leucophaeus
AGAAGACATTGATATGAACAGACTATTTTGTGCATTAAGAATTTATAGTGAAAATTATATTTTTGCTTAGAGCATACTTAACATTGTTCTTAAATGTAATCTCGCTTGCCCTTTTTAACGTGTTGCCCAAAATTTAAACAATAATGCCTGCTGAAGTCTTCTTGGTATTCTCTGAAACACTTTATTGTTCCTGAGACAAAGCTATAACATTGAAATAATATACTTTCTACTCTTAAAGCCAATATATCATTAAGCTAGTGAAGGACAGCAGGCTTAGAGTAATTGGTATGCCATGTGTACCAGTCAGAAGGTAAAATGCCAAATGAACTTTCCTGTTTCTCTCATATATCAAAATTCATGCATCAGAGGAGATTGGTTAGTTGGGAATGTGGGGCCCAAACAGCTTCAACTATTCCTTTCATTTCTGTGAGTATTCTCCTGTTTCACCTTTTCTCTTCCTTATAAAGGCATTTGCACATATAATACATTTATAGTATTAATATAATATGAATTTTTCTTCATTCCTTCAGGAAATAGATTTTGGACTTCAAGAGGTATATTCCATGAGAAAATTAGCCTACTGACTTACAATCTGAAAGAAAAATGTTTGATTGAGTTCAGCAACAGGAATGAACAATTCATCAGTTATATTATGTTATAATATTATTCCTAAAGTTACTAGTTTTTGGCTTTAGTAAAGTCTGTGCCTTGAAAATGACCTTCAGTAAATAAATACTTTTAGCATTTCGTAGGAATATATATTTGAATTCTACAAATCTCATATTTCATTCTCAGACCAATGAAATTATGTAGCCTTGATTAGTATGGAAATATGTTATTTAGGTGTGAAAAGAACCATGCTCATTTTATTTGAAACACTCATTTCATCTGACAATATCTTTCTAAAGCAGAGATGGTGCTGTTGATAAGACAAAAGGTAGCGGTTCTGTGATGCAATGAATAGCACCTTGGACCTCTAGCTGAGCCTGGTGTGAACGTTCAAAGACAAAAGAAGAAGGGAGTATAATTCCTAGATGAAGAATGTTGTCTTGCCATCTTACACCCTCGGGAGAGAAGAAAAACAAATCATTTTCACTCCCACCACATAAATATAGAAAGTGCCATAAAGAAATTATAGTTACATAACTCTAGGTATATGTAAATTAACATTTTATGAGTTTTCATTTCGCGTATTAGAGAAATTCTTTATTAAAAAGGATTACTGAGTATATATCCAAAGAAAATAAAATCATTATATTAGAGAGATATCTGCACTTCTATGTTTATTGCAGCACTATTCACAATAGCTAAGATACAGAATCAATCTAGGCATTTATCAATGGATGAATAAATGAACAAAATGTGGTCTATATCCACAATGGAACACTATCCATAAAAAAGCAAAATCCTGTCATTTCTGATAACATGGAGGAACCTGGAGGACACTATGTGATATGAAGTAAGCCAGAAACAGAAGGAAAAATACCACATAATCTCACTGATTCTGTGACGTCAACAGCTAAAAACATTGACCTCATAGAAGTAGAAGATATGATGTTGGTTACCAGGGGATGGGGTGGTTAGGAGGTAGAGGGGAATGAGGAGAGATTAGTCAAAAGACATATGATCACAATTAGATAGGAGAAATAAATTCAAGAAATCTATACAGTATGGTGAGAATAATGATGAGAATAAAAGAATACAATGATTATTGTATTCTTGAAAACTATAGAGAGTGGCTGTTAAGCATTCTCACCAAAATGATAGCTATGTGAGGTAACTCAGTTTTAAATTATCTAGAATTAACCATTCCGCAATACTTAGAACATTAGGTTGTACGTGATAAATACACACAATTTTATCAGTCAATTTGTTTTTAAAAAAAAAGGGTATGTGAAAGCCTACACAGATTTTTTTAAATCATTAAATACCATGGTTGAAGTTGTAGAGCATCTAATATTAACCTTTCAAAATTTAGGAAAATGGAGAGTTGTAATGTATCCAATCAACTAGTATATTATTTGATATTATTCAATTCAACATAATAATAGAAACACACGGTGCCTACTATGTCCCAGGTAGTGTTTTAAGTGCCTCACATACCTAAGTCATTTATTCTTAATTACAACCTCATGGTAGAGGGGTTATGTTTATCTCCATTTTGCAGAGGAAGCCAGGACAGAAAGCTTCAGGATTTTGCTCAGGAGGAACCACGCAGAGCTACCATCTGCAGTGGCATAAGCTGTGTGCCACATATATCCAGAGTCACCATTCACATATATACAGTGGACACAAGATTCCACGTTCATGCTTTCAGTTAGCCCATTTTGCTGCCTCTTGTAAATGGCTTGTTAACAATTGGAAATCAATTCCATTACTACTTGTGATATACTACTTTTAGAAACATTAAGGGTCAAACCTCCAAAAGTTTATTTGATGCCTCACAAGTTTCCTGGTATTTCAGTAAATAATTTCCTCCTCTCATGTGCCTGATGCTATGAAGTTACAGTTATTCTGTTATATACACAGGACATGACTATTAATAAGAAAGTTGATTGCCATACAGATGTCAGAATTTCTTCATATTTTTAGCTTCTATACAGTTTCAGGCACAATTTGAAGTATCAAATATTATTTAAAACATTTTTATGGAAATGTGTTTATTTTGTGTTCTAAATACAATACATGACACATTTAATTTTGTTATCAAAACAACTCATAATTTACCGCTGATGTTAATAAAGGCCTCACATAGAAAGAAGAAGACCCATTTCTGAAATTCAAATATTCTATTATAATCCTAAGTGCTGTATTTTTGGGGTAGAAGTTTATAACTAAAGTAATGAAGCTTTCCTGTTCAAAAGTAAATGGCTAACACTCTGTAATTATACATTCTAGCCAAAGCATCTTTATTAATTACTACATCATGCATTTCTGTTCACTTGCTTTCAGAATTGTTTGTTAAAGAGGTCCCTAATAGTTCCCACTCAAAGCTTGTTCTCATTTACACATTGAGCTTTAGAACTATATCTCATGGCTGTGTAAGCATTTTACAATAGGCCTGCTTGATTTTGACTTCTGATATACTTCTAGTCCTTTTGGTTTGAGTGTTTTTTGCACCTTTCTTTATTATGGAAGCCCAAAGTGTGACAAATAATAAGGGCTGAGGCTCATGAACTGTGTCGTTTTTATTTCTGAACATCTGTCTCCTCATTAAAAAGAAGTAATCTCATTCACTTCGTAGAGTTCCAGTGAGAATTGGTTGATATATGTTAAAATATACACTTCAAGTAAGAAAGTGGTGTATTTACTTCCTATGACTGCTCTCAAAATTACCACCAATTTCATTTCTTAAAACAGCACAAGTTAATTATCTTTTGGTTCTAGATGCCAGAAGTCCAAGATCACTCACTTTCAATGGGCCAAAGTCAAGGTATCAACAGGATTGCTTTCTTCTGGAGGCTCCAGGGAACAATCCATTTCC
>NW_012102776.1:3592349-3594606 GCF_000951045.1 Mandrillus leucophaeus
CGGAATCTAAAAAAAGTAAAATTCATAAAAGCAGAGAACAGAATGGTGGTTACTAGAGGCTGGGTGGGGTGGAGTGGAATGGACTGGAAAGAGAAGCTATTGGTCCAAGGAGACAGTTTTCATTAGACAGGAGGAATATCTTCTGGTGATACATTGCATAGCATGATGATTATACTTAATATATTTTATATTTCAAAAGGCTAAAAGAATGTATTTAAAATATTTTCACCACAAATAATTTATAAGTATTTGAGGTGATATTTTAATTAGCCTGATTTTATCAGTTCGTAATATATATATGTATCAAAACAATACCTTGTACCCCATAAATACAATTACTAGTTCTTAATTAAAAATAAATAAAACTTAAACAGTAAAAGACAAGAACCTGGGTATTTATTTTGTTTATTCATATTAACTTCCGTGAAATTAAAACAATACAAATTATCTTTCAGAATTCTTGTGTGGATGAAATAAAGTATTGAATATAGAAGCTCTATGTAGATTATCATGAAATGAGATATTATTGTATTTAATACTGATAATATAAATTTGAATGAACTTAATTTTTAAGACATTTTTAGACAAAGGCTACAAAACTATTTATTATTTAACGTAGGCCTTATTTCCTTCACCCTGAATTCTATATTTGATAATTCAATTTCCATTTTTAAGATTTAATTGTTTAAATTGGCATTATTATAGCATCAGATACTGAAATGTATTTGTACAGGAAACTGGCAATAATTGCTAGAGAAATGAAGGCTAATTACTATACTTACTTTTAGCACAATGTAAAAGCTCTGACAAAACAAATTAGGAGGTTTTCTCATCACCACAGCAACAATTTTCAACTTTGTTTTGCCTTTCTGAAAATATAACCAGTCAAGCACAGTTAATTTAACTTGAGCAGAGTGAAAAATTGATTTTTTTTTACGTGATGCAATTAGGCTTTTTTAAAAAGTCAAGTTAAATAATGATAAGCAGGGTTTAATTTGTTTATAAGCCCTTTAGGAACTGTATTTTGAGTTATAGCTAACAAGAAATTAACTATAAAATAAGGAAAATGATTTGGCTGGTGGAACATCTTATTTCTTTTTGTTTGTGTCATTTACTTGAAATTACATGGTTGGTCTAAATTAGTAACCACATTTGCTTGCATTATGACCTTCAAAAAAGGTTGTTGACTATTACCCATCTATTAAAGAGGGACACACTTAAAATGACTCATTTATTTAACTCAAAATAAATATGCCTCCTCTTAAAGAAATCTACACGCTCCAAACACAAATGAGGGATCTATGACAATATCCTTGAAATCAGGAATGTCTGAATTCTATCAATAACATAGCAACTATAAGCAAATAGCGAAGATTGAACATGAGATTATATTTGATCACAAAAGTTATGTTTACTGAAGATTTTTGTGGGTATCCTGGTACTTCAATCTTAAATCATATGAGAAAAAGTAAAATATCAACCATTTATTTCGGATTAGATTATTTACATTATCTGTGTTCACCAAGATTCCGTTGATTTTTCAAGTTACGTATTTTTATTTAAGTTTTAAAAAGTTTTGCTAGGTAAGCCCATCCCCTTTCTAACTTTTGCACTCTTCCCTATTCCTGGAGTTTTCTTCTCTTAGCTTTTTACATGATTGCTTTGCTCATTCTCTTCCTTTAGCTTTGGGTTCAAATGTCTTCTCCCTTAGAGGCCTTTCCCAATGGCACTATCCCAAAAGGCTTTCCCCAGTAACCTTCTCTCATTAACTTGTTAAACTTTTCCATTACACTTACCATAATCTGTCAGCATACAGCTCCATTAGGGCATGTGCCATAAATTAATATGAGTTATAAAATAAATAAATGAACATATAAATATAGTGACTTATAATTGTAGTCTGTGAGCATACATATCCTCTCATCCCCTAAAAGAGGCAAACCACACATTACTGATATTTATTGAGCCTTCTCTGGGTTCAAGACAGTTGTAGAGATATACAGAATAAAAAGTATTTTTATCTTTTATGTTCTGATTTTGAATGCATGGGTGAGACAAAAGAAATTGTAGCAAGCAATTTGAAAGCTTGATGGGATTCTAGGCATCATTGAAAGCTTGATGGGATTCTAGGCATCTTCAGTACCTTAAAGCATGAGTGTATTTTTTTCTTCTTGTATTTGAGTACTCAGAAATTTGAAGAGAATTGGGACTTTCCCTCTATTTTAAGAAATAGTCTTATTTAATAGGCCAAAGTCCT
>NW_012102776.1:3594656-3599568 GCF_000951045.1 Mandrillus leucophaeus
GCCAGAAGTCCAAGATCACTCACTTTCAATGGGCCAAAGTCAAGGTATCAACAGGATTGCTTTCTTCTGGAGGCTCCAGGGAACAATCCATTTCCTTACCTTCTCTAACTTCCGGAGGCCACCTACATTCCTTGGCCTGGGACCCTTTCCCGGCATCTCTCTAACCCTGGCTACCTGTCTTGCATCTCCTGCTTTCTCACCTGTAATCAAATCTCTGACTTTCTTTTATCACACTGTGATTACATCAAGGATTGCCATAAATATTCCTTGATAATACCCCCATCTCAAGATCCTTAACTTAATCACTTCTGCAAAATCTTTGTTGCTGTATAAGTAACATTCACAGTTTTCCAGGATTAGGACTTGGATATCTTTTGGGCCATTATTCACCTTATCACACAGTCTTTTCAAATTCTCTCTTTCTTATCCTTCCAAGTACATATATAGCTAGGCTGATTTTAAATTAGCATCAAGAAAGTCTCCGATAAGTATCCCAGAATATTGCAATACATTCCTTTAATACAACATTAAAATTAAATGCAGGCTATCCTTTACATATTTTGTTCCATATTGCAAAAGTTAAGACTGTCTACTCTCCAAAAAATCCATGTTCATATGTTTAGATGCTATTTGATGTATTTTGAATATTTGATATGATAGCACCATTGGGAGACATATCAATGGCAAAAAAGCTGGGGAAGATTGTTTAGTGACCTATATTTTACTCTCTAAACCAGGATCCCTGAAAGAGTTGAAAAAAGTATTAATAATTATGGTGGAATAACAAGTCTGAACTGCATTGGAAAAATGAGAATGCATAGACAGCTACCCAATCCAAAGGCTCTATCCCTTTGTGAATTTCTCCATTGGTGGCAAGAAGGAATGTACTTAGGAAAATCACTTTGCTCTGTCATTCTCTGTTCCTTTGACATATTTAGCAAATATTTCTTACATAGAATTATGAGAGCACTGTCTGTATATGAAAATTAATTGGGCATCCTCAAAATTGAAAACCTCTGTTCTTCCAGAGACACTGTTAAGAAAATAATAAGGCAAATCACACACTGGAAGAAAAAATTTGTAGTATATGACAAAGAGCTTATAGCCATAATATTTAAAAAAAAAAGTTGCAACTTAATATTTAAACAATGCAATTAAGAAAGGTACACAAGATTTTTAGACACATCACAAAATAAAATATGAGACATACAAAGGAATAATAAGCACACGAACATATGCCGAATATCATTAGTCATTAGAGAAATAAAATTGTAACAAAAATAATACACCATTACTCACCCATAAGAATAGTAAACATTGATAACATTGACAATACTAAGTTTGTCAAGCATGTGTTACAACTGCAACACTCATATATTGCTGAGGAGAATATAAAATGGGATAATAGTTTATCAGTTTCTTATAAATACACACATATATTATAACAGATTTCCAGTCGTTAGTATTTCTAAGACTGAAATTATTAAAACAACATGTCCATATAAAGACTTGCAAATAACTTTTTAAAGCAACTTTATTCTCAATTGTATCAAATCGGGAATAATCCTAATGCCAATCAACATGTGACTGGAAAAGCATATTATGATTTATTCACTCAATGGAATACTATTCAACAATCAGAAGAAACGAACTACTGCTACTTGCAATATGAATGAATGTTACAAACATATTGAGCACAAAGAAGGAACAAAACAAAACAAAACAGAAACAGAAACAAAAGGATACGTATTAGAATAAACACGAAGATGCAACCTGATAGTGTAAAACTACCATATGTTTTATATGCCTAGTACATGTTTAATACCAGCATTAAGCTTTTCCTTTAATCCTTACTTTTCATGTATTGGATCCTGAATTGTGTTAAATTTCAATCTCAACTTCCTAGGGTTAGTGTCCTTCCCAATGGCTCCTATAGATGTTCTAGAGATTTTTTGCTCTAGGAAAACAAAGGTAAGACCTGTAATCTGAGTTTCAAGTAATGAGACCCAGTTTGTGCAAGTCAATTTGAGTACATTCAGACTTATTCCCAGGGCAACTCTTCGAAGACCTCCTGTTGTATCTCCTCACCTTCCCGCCTGCGCCTAGACTTGCATCAGTCTTGCTATGCCTTACATGAATTTTTGGACATGTATCTAGTCTCTTGGCATTGGTTCTTGAGTTCGGTTCTTGCCTTGGTCCCTTTAGTATCACACCCTAGTTTCCTCTATTTGTTTCAGATGCTAAGAAAACTGCACTGAAAGTCTTCTCCTGGCCTGTGAGTGATTCCTGACCCACTCTTCCATTTTTACTCTGAGAGTGGAGTTTTATCCTTGGAGAATTTCCTTTGAACTGCATTCATCCTTGGAGGATTGCCTTTGAACTGCTTTTATCCTTGCAGAATATCCTTTGAACTGCTAATCGAGACTTTCAACACCTCTTTCTGCCTTCAGATCTCTCTCTACTTCTTTATTTCCCTCACTGACCTCCAACTATTAGAGTCAGAAAACTGTTGGAAGAAATCCTTCAGATCCTTTAATTCCTTGGTACCTTGGATGGCAACTCTGACTTGATTCAATGACACCATTGCCAGGTACATTAACTTATTATCACTTTTACACCTTTAACTGCTTACAGGTTCTGAACTCTGCTTTCACTGACAACTCTGTGGCTTTAGACACGGAAAGAAAGTGGATCTTTTGCAGAGCAGTCTTTCTGATGCTTCACCTCATTTCCATATTTCTTATCTCTGAGCTTAAAATAACATGGCAGTAAGAAACTGTACACTACTTTTTAGATACATTATAGCTAATTGAAAGAAAAATTGCTTTAGCTAAATACATTTATTGTAAAGCTTTCTCTCTTATCATCTCATATATTAATAAATAGTAAATGCAAATAGAAATAGTCATCTTTCAATTTAAAAAAGGGCAAGAAGTTTTATAACTACTGCTTCTAATTAAATAGAAATAGTCATCTTTCAATTACAAAAACTGGTACTTGAGGTTTTATAACTACTACTTCAAGATAAGAATTTTTTCTGTATCTCCAAAAGGCTGATGTTTAAAACTGGCTTTATTCTTTCATAATACATTAACATTCAGGGTCTATATGGACAGAGTAGCTTTTAAACAATGATTCACCACAGTTTTTTTCAGTGTGATTGAAAGAGAGCAGAAGAAATATGAACAACCCACAGTGTGTCTATTTACATTTGTATTCGAGATAGCGTGATGGAAGTAGTGTTATGGAATTTATAGCTGGAGCTTGGCTTTAGCTGAGAAGAGTTAGTTTTCTTCTCTGTTAAACAAAAAAGCAAAAGCCCACAAATAACTTTTCTCGTCTTTCAGGATATTTTTGTTTGACTCTAATATTATAATGTACTATTAATATGTGTAAAAACATCTGGAAGCACAAAAGTGCTATAAAAATGGCATCTTATTATATTTATTATGGCATATTGATCTTTGGACAGAACTGGATGGGAATAGTTCTATTTGTAATCTGAAACGCCATCACCGAGTGAAAATTCACACAAATAATTAGAGAGCAATTAGACGATGTTTCAATTGAGACTGAAAATGGGTGGGAATTTTAACTTGGCACTGCCAAAGCTAGAAATTTACTCTATGTAAAACTTACACACACAGATGTATATCAATGCATGTGGATGTCTATTAAAATACTTTTATAATAGCAATGATGGAAACAATCAAAATGTTTATTTCAGGGGTTGAATAAATTCTCATAATATAGTCATATAATCTAACACTAGCACCCTTTAAAGAGAAGAAAGTAGAAAGAGTGAAACAACATCTACAATAAATTAGAAAATTGAAATAAAAAGAAAGTGAACGATTTGCACAGCAGTCTTCCTGATGCTTGACCTCATTTCCATGTTTCTTATCTCTGAGCTTAAAATAACGTGATAGTAGGCAACTTACGCCACTTTTTGGATACATTACAGCAAACTGAAATAAAAATTTATAGGTCAAAAAATTGACAATTAGGTCAAAAAATTTGTAATACCAAAAGTAAGCATTATCTCATTTATTTTAATGATGGATAGATAGCGAGACATACAGACAGTCACTCAAACACACGTGTAGGAAAAATTAAGAACATGTAGCTGTTAACATTTACTACTGTAAAATGAAAATGTAGAGAAGGGTTTTCCTTTCATTGTTTTAAATTGCTTGGTTGTTTAGAATTGTACAATGCAGACATAAATCTTTTGTAAATTAAATCTATACTTTACAATCAATACTTCTGTAAAGTATATCAGTAGCCAATTAAAAATAAAATGTCACTCTCAAATACCTAAACTATTAAAAGTAATGACAAAAACCACAATTATTTTTGTACCACCCTAATATATGGTGTTTACTTTTGCACCACCCTAATATATGGTGTTTAATCATAAACAAACACATTAGGGATGACCAGAAGATACAATCTCAGCCTAGTGCATTGAACCTAATGACCTGGCCTCAATAGCCTCTTGCCCTGCTCCTGCCAAATCCTCACTTGAATTTGATGTTCCAGACATTTCAAATATATTTAGACATGAAAACAAACTACAAAATTGCATGCCTTTCTGCTTTTACTCTTCTGGTACCATTTCAGAAGTTCCTTTTTCTTGTCTCTACTTGAATAACTACTAGTTATTCAAGATTGTGCCTCAGTATCAACCTGTTAAGGAAGAAGTTATCATATCTGTCCCAGATCCTGAATTGGACGACTCTAACTGATAGTCCTATAATGTCTTGGCATACAAGTATCACTGCTTTTCTATCTGTAATGCCATTATTTATTTAATTGCTTCTACCACAACTATACTGTTGGGAAGAGGAACTATATCTTTTAATACCATATCCCAGTACCAATCTCAAAAGTATTTTTAGATGATTTAATT
>NW_012102776.1:3603448-3610266 GCF_000951045.1 Mandrillus leucophaeus
ATATTTGATCACAAAAGTTATGTTTACTGAAGATTTTTGTGGGTATCCTGGTACTTCAATCTTAAATCATATGAGAAAAAGTAAAATATCAACCATTTATTTCGGATTAGATTATTTACATTATCTGTGTTCACCAAGATTCCGTTGATTTTTCAAGTTACGTATTTTTATTTAAGTTTTAAAAAGTTTTGCTAGGTAAGCCCATCCCCTTTCTAACTTTTGCACTCTTCCCTATTCCTGGAGTTTTCTTCTCTTAGCTTTTTACATGATTGCTTTGCTCATTCTCTTCCTTTAGCTTTGGGTTCAAATGTCTTCTCCCTTAGAGGCCTTTCCCAATGGCACTATCCCAAAAGGCTTTCCCCCGTAACCTTCTCTCATTAACTTGTTAAACTTTTCCATTACACTTACCATAATCTGTCAGCATACAGCTCCATTAGGGCATGTGCCATAAATTAATATAAGAGTTATAAAATAAATAAATGAACATATAAATATAGTGACTTATAATTGTAGTCTGTGAGCATACATATCCTCTCATCCCCTAAAAGAGGCAAACCACACATTACTGATATTTATTGAGCCTTCTCTGGGTTCAAGACAGTTGTAGAGATATACAGAATAAAAAGTATTTTTATCTTTTATGTTCTGATTTTGAATGCATGGGTGAGACAAAAGAAATTGTAGCAAGCAATTTGAAAGCTTGATGGGATTCTAGGCATCATTGAAAGCTTGATGGGATTCTAGGCATCTTCAGTACCTTAAAGCATGAGTGTATTTTTTTCTTCTTGTATTTGAGTACTCAGAAATTTGAAGAGAATTGGGACTTTCCCTCTATTTTAAGAAATAGTCTTATTTAATAGGCCAAAGTCCTTTATATGTATGTGTAAAGTAAATCTCAGAGATAGTTTAAGATACGCAACCCACTGCTACAATGTGCCTTGCTGAAGTAATTTGAAACCCATGTGGTTTTGTTTCGTGATGGTGCTATTTTCACACATGATACAAATGATAAGTTTTGATGCTCTGTCAGTCTATGTCCAGGCTTTACAATGGAAACTATGGTTACTACATGGTCCCTGCATTCCCAAAGGAGTACTTAGCATTTGGCATCTGACTAGCAGCAAGTTCTAGATTTCAGCTCATTTTAACCTTCTAGTCAAATTAAGCCTTACTTAACCCATTTTATTGAAAGAACCAATGCCTACATTATCAATTTTAAACTATGAAGAAATACTTGGAGCAATAAGTTCAATGGCAGCTTTTGACCAATAACACATATACTTTCTTTTATTTATGTTGGAAATAAATTCGTCTCAATAAACAACAATAGCAAAACATCTTGTCAGAATTATTCAATACTAGGTAGAGGTTTTTGGAACCAGTTATTTCTTTCAAACATATTATTTAAAATGTGTATATTTTTATATCCATACTAAGTCAGAGTAGCCTCCAACTGAACCAAACTGACTTAAAATCAATTAATTATTCACTGTGAGCTATAATGTTTTAAAAAGTCACAGACGCAAATTAGACAATTTGGTTCGTGATAAAGTAAGATACTTCACTTGCTGAAAAATCTATTTCTTCGTATAATTCTATGGATTTTGTATTTGATGCCCTTCAACATTTTTAGCACTGCTTTGCTATGCTTTTGTGGACTGCAATGTTGTTTTCTCTCATTCAGAGACCTGAAAAACTAACTCATTTGAACTGGATGACTAAAGTGCAAAAGTAATCTGTTACAACTAAAAATATAAATGCAATTGTTTTCACATCGCCGTCTAGTGCACTTTTTTCTGTAATGCAGTATAATCAAAAGATTATGAACTTTGAGGTCAGACCAGAGAGCAAATCCTAACTGTCATATATTTCCTATATGACCATCAAGTGACTTCACTTCTCTGAGTTTCAGTTTCATTGTCTATACCACAACAAAGAGTTAAAAAAGAATAAGACCTATTATTAAGGCTATATTGAGACTGTAAGAGCTTGGAACACATGAGGCACTCTTCCTGGAATGTTTCCCAGCTCCCCTCTTCCTCAAAATCAACTCCAGGATTGTCTTATCTAACCACGATGATATAATGCAAAGCGTTTTTGGACTGGGAGCAGTTTTTGTGCCTGCTCTGTCACTAACTTTAATCTCGAGCAAGTACAGAAGTACATTCAGAATTTCAGTTGCTTCAGGGCATCAGTAACAGCCGAGGTCTCTCAGCTCCACAGTCACCTTTCATTGTCCGGCTTCACCGATAGAGGGCGCTGGAAGGACACTGGAGGACAGAGGGGCTCTTCCTGGTTCGGGGTATGCTCACCACTCGCTGACTCCCGGGGGACAGACTGGGACCTTCCAGTGGAAGACTTCTCAGACCCGGGAGGATAGATGCCAGCGAGGTCCACCACGCAGCACCTCCAGAAAAGTACCCATCATCCAAGGCCTATACCTGCATCCTTTCCAACAATGTCTGGGCTCTTCCAGATTGGCAACTTCATTGAGCACTCCGCTTTGGTCCTCGAGGTGCGACTGCTCCCGTTATTTCTTGCTTTCTTGTTCTTTAGGGTTCTGAACGCTATTCCCCCCACCCCCCCCACCAAGTAGGTAATTCACTTATATTGTAAATATTTCTTTATATTAAACCTTCTTGTTTAACTTCTATCTCTTGGTTAATATTCTTAGGAAATAATTAGGTTACATGGAATCATCAATAAGTTTTTTAAAAGTAATTTTAATCTCTGATATTCAATGAAATTTAATGGAATATGCTCTTGGCTGTTCTTGGAGAAGTGTGCCTCGTGGATGTATCCTTAGGCATAGGTTATTTTGTTGTGTTGCCAGGGAGTAATGTGAGAAGTAATTAGTCACATCCCCAAGAGCATTCACTATGGTAGGGAGGCTACACCATAGATATAAAAATATATCATTGTACCCAACATGCAGAGAACAGTCCAAAGGGTGATACACCAATGTGTGATCTGTGCAAACAATAATCCAAATGTAAATGAACAGCAGGTTAGTTGCTCATTGCATGCAGAGTCCAATTAAGAGTGAGGTATGGTATAAAGACCAAAAGAGGAACTGAATGAGGTAAGAAGTAGAGATACATGGATTATAATCAAAGATGATTTTGCCTGAGAATCAGACCAGTTGACTTAGATCAAATAGTTCTCAAACAATGATAGTTGTAATTATCACCTGAGGAATATTTGTGTAACAAATGTGCCCAAATTTTAACCCAGACTGACTAAACCATCATATCTGGGGTAAGGAATTGGCCTATGAATTTTCAGAAACTCGCTACATATCTGATGTATTATTTCCTCCTCATCCCCACAAGTTAATTAATAAAAAACCATTCATGGAGAACATATTATGTGCAAGAGACAGTGCTAGGTACTGAGCAGTATAACAAGCTCATAAAAAAGGCTTTGTGCTGAAGGAGTTTGTTGTCTATTGGAAAAGCAAGAAAAGTAGACTTTTAAGTAATACAAAACTCCTCCAAGTATGTGTCAGTCATTATGCTAGCATTTTATTTACATATCTCCTTTAGTCTTGAAAATCCAGTAAGGTCGGTAAAATTACTAAAATTGTTTATAGATAAGGAAACTGAAGCTCAGTGGTTAGGTGATTTTTTTTCTCTTAAAGAGACATACAAAGCATTATTAGGGTACAAATCAGGAAGAAAGAAAGTTCTTTATGAGCAAGGGGCCACTGAGACTTGAACACTAATATTTTTGAGTTCTCAAATTTTTTCTTCTAAGGAATGGAAAAATTACTTGAAACTGGGATTCTTGTTTATTTCTCTCTTTTTAGCTAATTGAAGATTTTGTTTTACTTAATTAGTATTCTGGAACTCTTCTTGATTTTTTAATTTACCTTAAATATAGACAGAGAACAAAGATTAAAAATCTATATGGAGTTTTGGCGGCACTGCAGATAATTTAAATGGCTGAAGGAGATTGGGTGTAAACCAGAGTGAATGGGAGATGGGAATGGGATAAGATTCTGCGTAGAAAGTGTAGTCTTGGTTGAACAATACTCATATTTAAATATATTTAACAATGAATTTTAAATGGGACAGGGAGACTATACAAACTGTCTAGTAGCATATCCCAAGTTCCCAAGCCTGTCTAACTGCAAAGGGATGTTTACAGAGCTTCATTTAAGGTATCTACTTTCCAACATTGAAATCAGTTTTCACTTAAACTCCAGTGGGTTTCTATTGTATTGCATGCTTCTGTGATAGGCTCTGCAGTGGCGAGAGTGAGTGAGATATAGCATTGGGGTAGGATGGCATCAGAACTGTGTGAAGATCCATGAAACCTGAATTTGATCTGGGTGCTCTCCTTTACTGAGGATTTTCTCCTCTCAACTTATTCATACAACCACTAGGTGGGGAAGAAGATATTAAAACAGTTCTGTATGACTCCACTCCTATATCCTTTACACTAAATTAAGATGAGGCAATTTATGAAAAGTTATTTGTAGATTGAAGAAAGCCTAACAAAAACAAGTGACAAATTTAAAAAATACCAATACACCTAAGATAGAGTAAGGTAAATGGCACAGAGAGCTGAGACAAGGCATGATGACTGTGCGGAAATCAGGAAAAGCTTCAGGGAGCTTATGGCCTTTGAGATGGACCTTGATGGGTGAATATGCTCTGATAGGTGGAGTTCAGATAAAATTATAGGCAGAATAAACAGAATTAAAGAGATTAAAGAAGAGATTTCTAGGTCACATTCAAGGAATAGAAATCGGTACACTTCATATGAAATTTACAGTAGGTATCAGGAAGATAAGATAAAGACGTATAGGTGAGTTGGAGTCAAAATACTGATTGAGGAGTTTGTGAACAGATGTACAAACATGGCTAGATCTACTCTTTAAGAAAGGCAATCAAGTAATGGTGTCACTCTATTGGAGCATTGAGAGAGTGCCCTAGCTGTGAGTTAAGAGGGGTCTGATGGGTGTGTGTGCATGTGTGTGTAACAGTGGGGCTAAAGAGGCCGTCCTACAGACACATGAGAAGCAAAATCCCTGAGATTTACCTGCAAGAGTTTGAGCTGCATAATTAAGAGCAAACTGAACTTCCTTAACCAGAAGTCAAAAAACAAAACAAAACAAAACAAAACAAAAAACCATCTATTTGAGGAGCCAAGGAGGAGATTGAGAGAGAGGAGTTGATGTGATTTGTTTGCACACATTGCATTGGAAATACCCGTTGTAGAGATCCTTTCAGGGAGCTGAAAAGGTATGTCTGGGGTCTGGGGAGGGGTAAGGCTACAGGAATGGATATAGGAGTCTTCAGTACAAAGGAATTGACTACAATCCCCATAGGCTGTGAAACTGTCAAATGAAAACTGTAAAAAAGAGGAGATGGGCAATAATCAAACTTCGAGAATGAATATATTTAGCGATACAGAGGGGGCAGCAGAGCTGGAAAGGACAGCGAGATCAGTAGTCTTGGAGTAGGAGGCATGGACAATGTGCAGTTAATGGAGATGAGGGAGGAGAGGGATTTGTGTTGAGACATAGGACCAGCTGTTTCATTCCCTGATATTTGAAAATGCAATTTTAGCAATTGTGGAGGTGGAAACCAGACTGCAAGGGATTATATTTTAATTGGATGGTGAGGAATCAAAGGCTAGGAGAAGAGCATGATCTTTTAATAATTCTGGGCATGAAATATAGGGGGACGGAGCAAAATATTGCATCATTTGCAATTTCTAGGAAGATATTTTTAAGATAGGAGTGATACGGGTATGTTCAGGGACAGAAGGGTGCTTGGTAATAAATATTTTGATGTGAAAATGACTAATGCAAGAATTCCAGAGGGAGAAACAGTATTGGATTTAGAAAGGAGCTATCTGCAGAGGGAGAAGTAAGCTTTGTGCTCAAATCACTTTTTTTTTTTTTTTTTTTCTGACTCAGGAGAGCAGTTTGTGTCCACCTGGGCAGTTTTATTTTTTAAATAGTTGGATTGTTTGGAGAACACTGTCTGTCTTTCTCTCATGCTCTTTCAACCTTTCAACTAAGAAAACACACACACACACACACGCACACACACACACACACACATTGAGGGAGCGGCTCAGAATGCAAAATAATCCAGTATGTCCAAAAGATCCCACTATCCCCCCAGGTAGCTGGAACTTGGGGGTACCTTATGAGCTGATGTCTGATTCTCAGAAACTTTACAGCAGAGGGCATTCATTAGGAAATTGAGTTCAAGTAATAGCGTGGTCACCTTACCCAGAGGGCACTTGCCAGAAATTAAAGAAAAAAAATGCCTCGTGGGCAAACTCATTACTAATTATATCTTGAAAGTGCTTGAAAATGCAACCTCAGTGGATGCAGAGCGATGAATCAGTGTTTCACTCAATATAGTTTGTCCTTCATCATCCAAGCTTCAGATAATTTAGAGAAAACACCAAAAATTCCTTCCCAATCATTCTGAACATGATGAACGTGGTGTCCTATGGGGTACTTGATGTGACCCTGGAATTACAACTGACAGTATGCCTTTATACGGATCAAAGAAACCTCCCTGATTATGATGGGAGACATGAAATTGCAGTCAATTATCTTCAGGTCAGTATAGTGACACGAATTGTTGGGAATTGGTGACAGAGTAAATGATTGCATTGTTAAAAATATTTGAGTTTCCTGGAGTTTGCCCTGTTAGCTAACTCTGTGAATAAAAGGAAAGTCTATGGGTTAACTAGAGGTAGCTCTGTTCTAAGGACTTACCCTAGACCAGTAAGCGCTCTCTCACTCTCATTCATTCATTCTCTCTCTCTCTCTCTCTCTCTCTCTCTCT
>NW_012102776.1:3610471-3616313 GCF_000951045.1 Mandrillus leucophaeus
TTTTTTCTTTTTGTTTTTTTAGGAAATCACTCATCATACAGGCATGCTGTCATGAACTAGTGTCAACTTGAGTCTTCCTTTTCACTTGGGAATATTTGGATGATGCTTCGCAGATAAGGAAGCTGGATGAAAGCCAATAATGAAGGCTTCTGATCAGACCTCGAGTGCTCAGAGGTGGGAGGAGCTGCAGGGCCAGCAATGCAGACAAAGAGGGCAGTGCCTTTGTTGCATGTGTGTTATTGGCCAGACAGATGTGACTTCTAATTGAAGAGATTTTATCTTCCTGTCCCATCCTGCCATGGATACCATTATTTGTCCACCTTTTATATGTTTGTTTGTTTTGGTGTTATTAACCATATCTTCCTTAAGAGAATCTTACAAAATTATTGAGTCTCTTTAAGTGTATTTTTAAAGCCTCAAGAATTATTTTTGCTTTGACCTTTCACCAGAGGCATTATTTTACAATTCCTTTGCTTGATCTATGTTGAACTTTTGAAAAGCTGTCACAACTCTAGCAGAATTTAAGAATGTAATTTAAAGGATCCCAAACTGCTTTAGGATTGAATTCAGCTACAAGCTATGGAATTTTGACTATGAGACTTAACAAAATAAGTGTTGTTGTTTCTCCTATAACAAGAAGTCCAGGGTTAGGCAGTTTAAGGTCACTGTAGGAATCCTGTAGCATTGGTGCTGCAGTTTCAAACATTTTTCAGGCTCCGTCTCTCTTGTCTGCTATCTTTGGTGTGTGGGTTTATTCTCATGATAACCTAATGACAACAAGATGCCAGTTATTTCCAATCTTGTTACCACCTTCTATTTAGAGAAAAGACAGAAAAGTCACAAGGAGGAAGGCGTGGTCTTATATTAGGAAAACTGTTTCCTCAGAAATCCTCTCACCTATCTTACTAGCTAGATTGTATGACATGGATGTTTTTACACACAAGAGAGGCTAGGAATGTGAGATTTCAGATGACTGTACTGCTATTCCAAACAAAATTAGAGTTTCGGTTTTTTTTAAATAAGGAAGGGATCAGTGGTGGTAAACAACATGACCATTATCTTTCCTAAGAACATCCCTCCCAAAAACGTTCTGTACAAAATTAATAAGTAAAGTGAAGTTTCATAAGAACACAGGAAGAAATAATTGAATGAAAAGAAGTCAGGAGATTTGATTATAATAGATTAGATTATTTTGAGCAAGAAACTGGATCAAACCCATCAAAAAGATCTGAAAACATAGTGATATTTACTAACCAAATTTATGGCACATCACTTTTTGGTAAAGTTTTGGTCCCTAGCCTGAGGGACTTTCCAACTAAAGCTATTCTTTTATCTTTAAAACAGAATTTCCTCTGAATTCTTACTCATTTCCTTGACTTCTGGACACAGTAGTTTTTAGTAGTGACATTTGCATGTAGAAGCCTTTTTATATGATTTAATTGAGATCAAAGGTTGTTCTATTACTTAAAATTGTTCTTTAAAGTAAGAAATTATAAACATTATATATGATTTATTAAAAGCTATGTTTAGCTTTGTTTCAATGTGGTAAATATATATAGCACAAAGTTGATCATTTTTAACAGTTTTCACCATACAACTAGGTGGCATTAAGTAGATTCACGTTGTCATGCAACCATTACCACTACCCATTTCCAGAATTTTTAATTACGTTACATAGGAAATCTGTTCATTTAAACAATAATTCCCCATTCTGTCCCTTTTCCAGCTCCTGGTAAATTCTATTCTACATTTTTATAAATTTGTCTATTCTTGGTACCTCTAAGTGGAATCATACAATATTTGTTTTTTGTATCCAATTTATTTCAGCTACCATGTTTTCAAAGCTCATCCATATTGTGTATATATTTGAATTTTAATCTATTTTTAAGGCTGGGTAATAATCCATTTCATACATATACATGTATATATACATTATATATATGTAATGTATATATATAAAACATGTATATACATATTTTATGTATTCATTCATCTGTTGATAGACGTTTGTGTTATTTCCAACTTTTAGCTATTGTGAATAATGCTTCTATGAAAATGGATGTATGTGTGTCTGTTTGAGTCCCTGATTTCAATTATTTTAAGTATGTAGTATACTTAGAAGTGAAATTATGAGAGGTATTGTGATTCGATGTTTAATTTTTTTGAGAAACTGCCAACCTGTTTAACTTCCACAGTGGTTGGGTCCTTTACATTTCAACAAACAATGCACAAGAGTCATGATTGCTTCATACTCTTGCCAACATTTGTCAATTTCCATTTTTTTTTAAATATAGCCATTTTAATGGATGTGGATTGGTGTATCGTTGTGATTTTGATTATCACTTCCCTAATGACTAGTTACACTGACCATCTTTTTATGTGTTTATTTGCCATTTGTATATCTTTTTCAGAGAAATGCCAGTTCAAGTCCTTTGCCCATTTTTAATTAGGTGGTTGGCTTTTTTATTATTGACTTGTAGTTCTACATTTCAGTAGATTACAGTATTGCTCCTCAAAGATCTGTAATGAATGACCATTTTGTTTTTCTTCAGTCCCTCTCAGACTGATGCTTTTGTTAAATACAATAAAAATAAATTACTAGAAAAATGAAATAAAATGCACAAATCTAAATTTTTATTAGTAGATTCAACTGACATGAAATTATATTCCTATATATATATATAAACCAAACATATCTTAGAGAAACAGAAAATAATTACAAAATCTGTACAAATCATTCATTAAAAGTGTGTATGTAGATAACATGTAGAATCACTATTAGATTCATAACTTTATTTTCTGCAATTATAACTCAACAGAAAATATGAAAGAAATGGTAAGCATGTTAAATGCCTAGATGCACCATTTGAATGAAGACCCTATAAATTAGTATTTAATTGGTGTGACAAACGTTCATGATTCTTATTTTGATATAATGTGGATTGATATTAATGTTATTGAAAGGAAATAATGTATATCTACAAAAGTTTCTATGTTTTATTTTAAAACACGGTACATAGGAATAGAATAAGAGATTTTAGCAAACTCAAAATAGTAATTTTTAACTTTTTTCTGAAAATAAAATTTTAACAATTGTCTTCCTTTAGGAACATGGCTGGTTTAACTGAATAAGCTGGGTTCCAAAGTATATTTAACCAAAATGACATATTTCAGGCTGAATTAAATATTAAAAGCCACTCATCTATACACATTCACCACTTGGATACTCGAGAAGAATCTTGATGTGATAGTAGCAAGGACTTTTTTTTTATTCTACTTAGTTACATATTTACTATAGGGCCCAGAATAAAAGAGGTGTTTAATTAGTAATAAAATATTAAATAATCTCTTCAATTTTGATTCATTTATTTTTCTTACTGCTTTTACTTTTAGATCCATCTCTAAATCTAATTCCTTTCCCTATTCCAATGCTATGTTATATTTTACTCCATTTCAAACTAACAGACATTATTGAATATCTTCTAGTGTTATACAATAGTGTTGAAACAGTCTCCCAGAAACCAAGTAATTAATATTCTTAGCTATCATATTTACTACTCAGATTCTACGGCATTAAGTCAGACTTCTCTGAAGATAAATGCAAATTAATTTTCTCATTGCCTCACAATTTAGAATTCTGACTCTGATACAATCAAATAAGCTCCTATGGAGACACAGATTTAGTTGTTCAACTTGATTTTCTTTCAACAAAATAGCTTCATAAATACTACAAGCAACCGTTCAGTTCTCATATTTCAATATATTGTGGAAAAGTACTCTATTACTGAAAATGTGCAGACTTTACCAAATGAAGGAAAAAACCGAAAATAAAATGATTTTCAATGGGTCAGTTTAAGCCCAAAGTGCTTAAGGATACAGAACAATTTATTTCAATTACTTCCAGCAGTGAGTAAAGGCACACCTGGAGCTGTTTCCAGGCCAATGCACTCCAGTTAACAGGTGTGAATTAATGTTTGCTAGCATTGATTTCCTAACGGGAGTCACTACTTCACTTTTTCTTTCTAGCTTCTTTACTAAATGAGTACAAATTCCTATTTCTATGAAAGTAACGAGCACTTCTTTCTATATTACAACTTGTTCAGTTGAAGTCACATGTTCTCAGCATCAGCTACTCCCTAAAACCTATACTAATTTTAAAAAGCACTTTGATTATCAAGCTCTCCTTTTAAGTCAGAATAAGCTACTAAAATTGTATGTAATAATCCTGACCACTCAGTGGCTTTACAAGATCTACCCCCCTAACTACTCAACATTTACCAGTTGTTTTTTCAGTTTTTATGCCAAGAAGAATCAGTTCATTGTGTGGTGACCTGAAATCACCATCTAATCTGACTAAAAATTGGAGCTGTAACCCCTATCTTCAGGGTGTGGGATTGTGGGAAACTGAAGAATTATTTTTCCTTCATCTTGGCTCAAAAGGACTATCAAGAAAAAGGTCTTCACCTTCCCATTCTTCTAATTATCCATTGAAAAATTGATATTAGATTAGATGCAAGATGCACAATTAACCTTAAGGTTGTGGTCTCTTAAAATAAGCACTGAATTAACTTCTTACCATCATCTCTCATGCAATGTACTGATGTTAAACATGACTTTTTTTTGCATACATTACACTGAGAGAAGAGTATAGCTTCATGTCTGAAAGCAGGAGAAAGACAAGGATGCCACCTCACCAAAGGTAGATAATCAATTTTTCACTAAATCAGTTCTGCATTACATAATGAAGGAATAAATTGTTCAAACAAACCAAAGCTGCATAGAATGGAAAAAATGCAGACATTTAAAATTAATAATTCAACACACTATGATATAAAGAGCAATCAATGAAGAATTCATAGGAATACTTTTGACAGTTGCAAAATGATTTTGCTTAATGCTTTAAACCCTATAGACATCACATTTTTAATGTACCAATTTATTCAGCACATATTATTGTATCTCTGATGTTCAAGATGCCATGCTGGTTACTGTGGAAAGTAACTCTGTGACCCCAGTGAACAGCTCAGGCTTGCCATTTTTCTCATGCCTCTTTTTCTAAATTCGCAGTGATTTAAATTCTCACGGTTATTTTCACTTCAAGAAACTGTTTCTACTGCACTGTCACCATCAGTAGCTTTTAACTTCCAAAGAATTCCCTTCTTTTAATTTCTCATGGATTCAGGTATAGAATGGAATTTCATACAAGCCATTTGTATGTCCTAGACTTGATGAAAATTTGGCATGATGGAGTTTTATCTCATGGGAAGGCCAACAACTTAACTCTTAAACAAATGTGATCATAAACATCCCCCATGTTTTGCAACTCATTTTCCTCCCCTCCACACTCTTCCTTCTTCCCTACCTCTCTCTTAACAATTCTCCCAAATTGGCTCCAAAATTCTCATTTGTTTCTTATACAGTGTCCATTTTATATTTCTGTTCAAACCCACCCAGGCTCTCAGAGTCTCATTGTTCACAATTTATATGACCTCATAAAACTCAACCCAGGCTCTCAGAGTCTCATTTTTCAAAATTTACATGACCTCAAAATTCTTTTGTATTCCTTTAAAACAAACAAACAAACAAACAAAAAACCAAAAAAGGAACATTTTTGGCCGGGCGCGGTGACTCACACCTGTAATTCCAGCACTTTAGGAGGCTGAGGCGGGCGGATCACGAGGTCAGGAGATCGAGACCATCCTGGCTAACACGGTGAAACGCCGTCTCTAAGAAAAATACAAAAAAATTAGCCGGGCGTGGTGTCGGGCGCCTGTAGTCCCAGCTACTCGGTTGGCTGAGGCAGGAGAATGGCGTGAACCCGGGAGGCGGAGCTTGCAGTGAG
>NW_012102776.1:3616548-3618652 GCF_000951045.1 Mandrillus leucophaeus
TTTTCCTTTACGTGTCCATGTATTCTCATCGTTTAGCTCCCACTTATAACTAAGACCATGTGGTATTTGTTCTCCTGTTTGTGTTAGTTTGCTAAGGATAGTGGCCACCAGCTCCATTCATGTACCTGCAAAAACATAATCTCATTGACTTTTATAGCTCTGTATATGTTCATGTTGTATATGTACATTTTCTTTATCTAGTGTATCACTGATGAACATTTAGGTTGATTCTATGTCTGCCTTTGTGAATAGCGCTGCATACGTGTGCATGTGACTTTATGATGTAATGATTTATATTCCTTTGGATATATGCCCAGTAATGGGATTGCTGGCTTGAATGGTATTTTTGGATCTTTGAGGAATCACCACATTGTCTTCCACAATGACTGAACTAAGTTACATTCCCACCAACAGTTTATAAGCATTCCTTTTTCTCCAAAACCCCACCAGCATCTGATATTTTTTGACTTTTTAGTAATAGACATTCTGACTGGTATGAGATGATATCTCATTGTGATTTTGAATTGTGTTTCTCTAATGATCAGTGATGTTTAGCTTTTTTTTTCATATGATCGTTGGCTGCATGTATGTCTTCTTTTGGAAAGTATCTTCTCATGTCCTTTGCCCATTTTTAATGGCATTTTTTTTTCTCGTAAATTTGTTTAAGTTCCTTATAGTTGCTGGATGTTAGAACTTTGTCAGATACTTAGAAAACCCCAGTCTCAGCCCAAAAGCTCCTTAAGCTTATAAACAACTTAAACAAAGTCTCAGGATACAAAATCATCATGCAAAAATCATTAGTATTCCTGTATGTCAACAAGAGGCAAGCTGAGAGTTAAATGAGGAATGTAATCCCATTCATAATTACCATAAAAAGAATAAAATATCTAGGAATACAGCTCTCCAGGGAGTGAAAGATCTCTATAAAAAGTACAAAACACTGCTCTAAGAAATCAGAGATAACACAAATAAATGGAAAAAAATTCCATGCTCATGGATAGGAAGAATCAATATCATAAAAATGGTCACAATGGCCAAAGCACTTTATAGATTTAATGCAATGCCTACTAAACTACCATTTAGATTCTTCACAGAAGTAGAAAAACTGTTTTAAAATTCATATGGAACAAAAAAACAGACCAAATAGCCAAGGAAATGCCAGCAAAAAACAGAGCTGAAGGCATCATGCCACTTGACTTCAAACTATACTACAGGGATACAATAACCAAAACAGCATGGTACTAGTACAAAAACACACACATAGACCAATGAAACAGAGTAGAGAACACAGGAATAAGGTGGCGCACCTACAATCATGTGATTATCTCTTGTACTCCTTTACATTCTATCCCCACCACCAATTTCTGGACCCAGACGACTGCTGACATGCTTTTCTAGTCTGTAGACCAGAATTCAAATTGAGTTTCATGTAAATAGAGTAACATATTGTGTCATCCTTTGTTCCTGGTTTCTTTTGCTCAAATAGTGTTTTTTTTATTATTATTATGCTTTAACTTCTGGGATACATGTGCAGACTGTGCAGGTTTCTTACATAGATATACACTTCCCAATGTGGTTTGCTGCACCCACCAACCTGTCATCCACATTAGGTATTTCTCTTAATGCTATCCCTCCCCTAGCACCCGACCCGTGACAGGCCGCAGTGTGTGATGTTCCCCTCCATGTGTCCATGTATTCTCATTTTTCAACTCCCACTTGTGAGTGAGAATATGTGGTGTTTGGTTTTCTGTTCCAATATTGTGAAAATGGCCATACTGCCCCAAGTCATTTATAGATTCAGTGCTATCCTCCTCAAGCTACCACTGACTTTCTTCACAGAATTAGTAAAAATCTACTTTAAATTTCATATGGAGCCAGAAAAAAAAAGCCTATATAGCCAAGACAATCCTAAGCCAACAGAACAAAGCTGGAGGCGTCCTGCTACCTGAATTCAAACTATAGTACAATACTACAATAACAAAAACAGCATGGTACTGGTACCAAAACAGATATACAGACCAATGGAACAGAACAGAGACCTCAGAAGTAATACCATCCATCTACAACCATCTGATCTTTGACAAACCTAAAAAAAAAAAAAAAA
>NW_012102776.1:3619195-3641938 GCF_000951045.1 Mandrillus leucophaeus
AGAGAAATGCAAATCAAAACCACAATGAGATACCATCTCATGCCAGTTAGAATGGTGATTATTAAAAAGTCAAAAAACAACAGATGCTGAAGAGGATGTGGAGAAATAGGAATGCTTTTTCACTGTTGGTGGGAGTATAAATTAGTTCAACCATTTTGGGAGACAGTGTGGCAATTCCTCAAGAATCTAGAAGCAGAAATACCATTTGACCCAGCAATCCCATTACTGGGTATATACCCAAAGGACTATAAATCATGCTGCTATAAAGACACACACACAGAGGTATGTTTATTGCGGCACTATTCACAATAGCAAAGACTTGGAATCAACCCAAATGTCCATCAATGACCGACTGGATTAAGAAAATGTGGCACATGTACACCATGGAATACTGTGCAGCCATAAAAATGGATGAGTTCATGTCCTTTGTAGGGACATGAGTGAATTCCCGTTCACAATTTCTACAAAGAGAATAAAATACCTAGGAATACATCTTACAAGGGATGTGAAGGACCTCTTTAAGAACTAGAATCCACTGCTTAAGGAAATAAGAGAGAACACAAACAAATGGAAACACATTTAAATAGTATTTTTTATATTCATTCTTTGCGTTACATATATAGTAATTTACTCTTTTTTATTGAAGACATATGTTATGGATATACTATAATTTAAAGATTCATTCATCTGTTGTTAAACATTTAGGTTATTTCCAGTTATTGGCTATTATGAACAAAGTTTCTACCAGTAGCCCCATCTTCCCATGCACGTAAGTTGTCATTCCTGTTAGATAATAGCATGGAAATGAAATGGATAGGCTGTGTGGTCAGTGTATGTTTACATGGATAATATACTGTCAAATATTTTTCCAAATGGGTTGTGCACTTTTACCTTCGCAGCAGTGACGTACGAGAGTGTTGGTTCTTTTGCATCCTATTGCCATGTAGTATTATCAGCCTTTACTATGTTATTTTAGCCACTAAACATGTAGTAGTATCTCATAATTTTAATTTGGATTTCTCTAATGACTAATGATATTGAACACCTTTTGCATGTCCTGACTCTTCATATTTTATTTTCTTTTGTAAAGTGTCTGCTCGAAATTCTGTCAATATTTTAATTGGAGTCTTTGTCATCTTCCAGTTAATATGTACTACAATACTTTCCGTATTGGGGCGTGGATTTTCCTTTTCATAAAGGTATATTCAAAAAGAAATAAAATTAGGGTAAAAGTCAATTTCGTCAACTTTTTTTAACTTATGGTTTCTACATTTGATCTTCTATCTATAAAAATGTTTCCTATCTCAAGGTCAAAAGATTTTTGTCTATATTTTGTCTAGAAGTTTCATAGTTTCAACTTGTACATTAGGTCTAGGATGTATTTCAATTTAGTTTTTGGGTATATGGCGTGAAACAAGATTTGAGGCTCATTTTCTCCATATTAATAATTAGTCAGTTTAGTAGAATTTGTTTAAAAAAAAAGTGTTCATTCATTATTGAATTACATTGGCATCTTTAAAAATATCAATTGACCCTGTAACTGTGATTAGTATAGGCCTCTGCATTGCGTTGCACTGATATTTATGCCTGTTCTTTTGCTAATACCACACTGTCTTGATTAGTAAATCTTAAAATATATTAGTGTATCTTCCCTGTTTTACTTAGTCAAAATTATTTGGCTATTCCATGTTCTTTGCATGTTTATATACATTTTACAATCAGCTTATCAGTGTTTGTGACAACATGGCTGGTATCTTGATTGTAATTGAGTTCAATCTATAAATTGTTATGTGGAAAATTGGCATGTTAATGGTACTGAGCCTTCCAATCCATGAATATAATCTAGCTGTCAATTTACTTGTCTTTAATCATTTATCTTGGTCATGTTTCATAGTTATAATGTGCAAGTCTTGATTTTTGTCAAATTTATTTTTGTCAAATGCTCACCTATTGAGATGATTGTATGTGTTTTATGCTTTATTTAGCTAATATGCTAAAGTACATTGATTTTTTTTTTTTTTTTTTTTTTTTTGAGATGTAGCTTCATTCTTGTTGCCCAGGCTGGAGTGCAATGGCATGATCTCGGCTCACTGCAACCTCTGCCTCCTGGGTTCAAGCCATTCTCCTGCCTCAGCCTCCCAAGTACAGGCACCTGCCACCACGCCCAGCTAATTTTTTGTATTTTTAGTAGAGATGGGGTTTCACTATGCTTGCCAGGCTGGTCTCAAACTCCTGACCTCAGGCAATCCATCTGCCTGAGCCTCCCAACGTGCTAGGGTTACAGGCATGAGCCACCGTGCCCAGCTTGAAGTTCATTGAGTTTTGAAGGTTAAAATGAACTTGCATTATTGGATTAGACAGTATTTGTTCATGGTGCATTCTTGTCATATATAGTTGAATATGATCATCTTACATTTAAAAACTGGTTGTGTTTGTGTTCATTGTTCAATGGAAGATATTGATCTGTAGTTTTCTTATAATGTCTTTGTTTTGGTATCAGAGTAATGCTTGCATCACAAAATGATTCAGAAAGCATTCTCAGTAAATATTTAACATCTATAGATATTTATACTGTCCTAAAAGCAAAGTGAGGTTTCCGGATAAGGACCAATCTATTATTTACAACAGATAATTGGGGCTGCATGTACAGAAAAGGAATATTTGTACTACAAGAGAAGAGCTCATAAATTATGAATCTGGGAATTTATATAGACTACAAGCAGCCCGGTTACCACCTGTGTCTCCTAAGACACAAGACAAACCTAGACAAAGTAGAGAAAATGAATCTTCATAATGTAAACAAATCTCTGAGAAATGACTAAGAAGGAGGTCCCCAGTTTACAACTCTTTGCAATGTAAACAAATAACCCAGTGCCTCTTTCCTCTCTGAAATGTAAATCTTTTCTCTGGTTTTAATACTTTCAAAATGTGAAGAATATGTTTGGGGAACAAAAGTAGGTATTCTGTCTTGTACCTTGTCAAATTCTGTTGCTCAGAAAGCTGGTACCCTTCACTAAGAAATACTGAAAGGATTAGCTTCCACATTTCTCTTCCTGTGTTTCCTGAAAAGATTTAGGTAGGATCGATATTATTTCTTCCTGAAACATTGGGTATAATTCACCACCAGTAAAGCCATTAAGGCCTGATGTTTGCTTTGTGCAACATTTTCAATTAAAAATTTAATTTTAGTTTATCAGTTGTATAATTTCTTCTATTTTTTTGAATTGAGAGTATCATTTGCATCACTTAAAGTTTTCATTTAAAGTGTACAATTCAATGTTTATTTAGCATATTTACATAGTGTATGACTATCATCATAACCTAATTTTAGAACATTTTATTAACCCTCAAGGAAACCTTATACTCCTTAGTGCTCACTCTCAATTTTTTCCCCCAATCTCCAAGCCTACATAGCCCTAATCTATTTTCTCCATACAGATTCAATAATTGTGGCCATTTCATATAAATGTGATAATATATATATGGTCTTTTGTGACTGCTTTTAGAAATTCATCCATGTTATAGCATATATTAGTATGCAAACTTCTATTCCACTGTATATCATATTTTGTTTAACCATTCATCTGTTGGATATTGTGTTGCACTGGCCTTTTGGCTATTACAAATAATGCTGCTCTGCCATTCACGTACAGTTTTTGTGTGAACATATATTTTTATTTCTCCCAGCACAAAATTGTTGAGTCATATGGTAATTTTATGTTCAACCTTTTGTGGAACTGCCAGACCATTTTCCAAAGTGGTCACAGCATTTTACGTTCCAACCAGCAATGTATGAGGGCTGTTAATTTCTCCACATTGTCACCAACTCTTGTTATCAGCTATCTTTTTTATTATATCCACCTTAGTGAGTGTAAAGTGATAAGTCATTTGGCATTTCTGTCAATGTAAATACACTGTAAATGCATTTCTGTCAATGTAAATGCAGAAGTTTTTATGTGTTGAGCAAATTTTCATGTGTTTTTTATTGACTGACTGACTGAGACAGAGTCTCTCTCTGTCGCCAGGCCAGAGTGCAGTGACACGATCTCTGCTCACTGCAACCTCCACCTCCAGGTTCAAGCAATTCTCCTGCCTCTGCCTCTTGAGTAGCTGGGATTACAGGCGCCTGCCACCACACCCAGCTAAGTTTTGTATTTTTTGTAGAGTCGGGGTTTCACCATTTTGGCAAGGATTTTCTTGATCTCTTGACCTCGTGATCTGCTAGCCCTGGCCTCCAAAGGGCTGGGATTACAGGCATGAGCCACTGTGCCCAGCCTATTAGTCATTTAAATATCTTCTTTGTTGAAATATCTATTCAAATCTTTGGCTCATTTTTAAATTGAGTTGCTTAAAAAGTTACTGAGTTGTAACAATTCTTTATATAGTCCACAAACAGCTCCAGACCGGAAACAGTTCAGAACTCCACTAAAGAGACACAGTGAGAAAGCTTGTATAGAGTGAATGTGAAAGCAAGGCAAAGAAAATATTTTATTGGTTAAGTAGGTTTAAAAAACTTAAATAAATTAAATTTAGCAGAGTTTACTCAAGCAAAGAACAGTTCATGAATCAGACAGCACTCAGAACCAGAGGAGGTTCAGAGAGCTCTGCTGTAGCAACGTGAGCAGCAGGGTCTGATAGGCTGAACACAGAAGCAAAGTAAAGAAATTACTTGACTGGCTACAGTGAGGCATTTTCCTTTTTTGGGTATGATCTAATGGAAAGTTCCTAGTTATATAACTAAAGGCCAGTTGACTGTGGTTGGTTAAACTTCAGTTTCCTTTTACCATTTACACTGAATTGAGTTTTGGTTTGCTTGTGGCGGTACCCATGGCACAGGAGCTGTCTTAGCCTAATGGCCTCCCAGTTAATTATTGAAACACTTTATTTGAATGATCCTAGTAAAAAGTTCCTAGTTAGAGGTTGGTTGGCTGTTTCTGATGGGTTAAGATGAAATTTTGCTTACTTAGAATGTGACTGTTTATACTGAGTTGAATCTCAGTCTGCTTATGCAGGGAACCAGGGCGCTGGAGCTGCCTCTGTTAATGGCCTCCCAATTAATTATTTCAACAGGCTGTCTCCTTTCACTTCAACCCACTTCTGTGGGTTCCACCTTTCTGGTTCTAACCAGTAATGTTCACCAATACCCACTACACTTGATACGCTGTGACTCTAATTCCTGTCCTGAGCTCAAGGCTGTCAGTCTCTCAGAGTTTCAGGCAGTCCTTCTAGAAAAGGCGATCCTCATAGTTAGTTTCCATCTCTGAGCTTCTTTTTTTCCTCAGATACTGGCCAAATAATTGTGTACCACATTATTGGCATTTCGCGCCTTCCTACTGGTGATTTTTAAAAATTTCCCCAGTTTTACTAGTTGCTCTCAGTCAGAGTTTAATACAAAGTGTCTAGCCCATTGTTGCTGGAAATTGACATTTCATCTACTTGAATTCCTATTATCTTTGTGTGTATATATGTCTTCCTAAGTGGTCTTATATCTTTTTTTTTCCAGGTGGGTATAAGTAAATTAACAAATGTGAGCTCTGAACCAAGATTGCTGTGTTGTTGTCTTGGCTGTGCCACACTACAACTAGCTATGTGACATTGCCCAAGCTACTTAAATCTCTATGCCTCATTTTCTTCATGAGGTTGTTTAGAGAATTAAATAAGTTAATACAAATTAAGCCCTGAGATTATTGCCTAGGACATTTTAAGTGTATGAAACTCATTAGGCCTTATTATTCGGTACAAGTTTATATTAAATTCAGCCTAACTTAAGTAAAATCAATACATGAGTTCCACGTAGTGGTCAAGGAAGCTCATTTTACTATCATTATTTGAAATAGCCTAGAGAAGAGTTAATTTTTAGGTTTTTACTAATTCATTTGTTAACTCTATGCATTGCCAAGAATTTCTAGATGCTAACGTTGTATATTATGCATTCTTTAAATTTCTTCAGGGAACTGAATGCATTACAAGTAAGTCTTTTCATTTGTTCCAACTAACTCTGCTCCCATGGCTTGTAATATCTTGGTTGCCGGTGTCTGTATATCGTCTAGCACTCCTTCTTGAATGGTAAATGCTGAAGTTTAAAGCAAACCTTGATGATACAGAGTTTATTTATGTGCCTGCTTTGTGCCATAGTAATTTATCAGGAAAAAATAATAATAAACCAACAACAACCTGTGTATTTTCTCCATTTTTCTTCTTCCATGTAGAGAATGCATATCTCAGATTTGAGTTGAGACTCCTAATTCCTATCTGTAATGAGGAAAACTCCTGTGCTTTCTTCTACCAGCAATCACAAATATGATAATCAAAGATGACTATTTAAGACAATAGACATAACAGGACATGTCTCAAAATGTGGCAAATGGATCATAAAAACAGAAAAGATTAATGTCATTTTTCTTTCTTTTTTTTTTTTTCTAACAATGTAGACCAATGCAACGGACATATAGTTATGTGTTTATATGTTCTTTTTAGCAAATTTAATTAAGAAACTGAATTTTATATAATAGTCTTATATTGAAGAAACTTCTTCCAAGGCAACAAAAATTTTCACTCAGGAAGAGCTCATTTGCAAACTTTAAAATATCTTTAAACAATGAACATTTCTTGAAATAAAGATAAAATCTGGTCCGAATCCTATGTGCATTCCCAGGTCATCTGAATGAAAAATTCCTGGGCTTTGTTTTAAACTCTTAACAAATTATATGTCTTCAGAAAGGCTGTCCTGAATGATTATGGATGGAAAATATTTTGCAGTCACATTGAAGATTAAAAGTATATCTGAAATTACAAAGATATGAATGATCTGACATTGTTTTCAGGTTATAACATCTTCCAAATAATTTTTTTATTACTGACCTGGGTTTGCAATAGCATACATGTGCAGTAGCAATATTGAAAAATGCCAGTCAGAACAATAGGTGCTATTCAACTAATTTCAACTTCATATTGCTTCAAATCAAGAGAAAATTTTTTTTTCCTGAAATTGGCATTCATGAGATATCACTAGTGAAAAAGTACTCTATTTTGCCGCTAAAAATCTTTGTTTTGTTGTAAAAGTTCCAAATCCTGAGAGCGATTATTTAGGAGCTACTTGTTTTACATCTGAAATGTGTGACAATTTATTGTGCCAATCAGTGTCCTTCCAGTTGCATATGACAGATATATAACTAGGGAAAAAGACACTGTTTTTGTTTGTTTTTTGCCCACTCCAGAAAGATGCAGGAAAATTATAGCTATAGCCAGTCCTGGGATATGAATGGGAAGAGGGTGGGAAAAACTCCAAGATAATCTCCTTCAGTTTCTTATCTTCTGCTCTCTCTTGAAACATTCATTTTTTCCCCCTCTGTATAATGGCATCCACGTATGGCAAGTTGGAGCTCCAGACTCACGTCTATTAGTTTTTCTCTTCAGCAGACACCGACAACAACTTTTCTTGGTCTCACAGTCAAAAACCTAAAGGTAATACTGCTTGATTCAGCTTGTTTCAGGAGCCTAGCCTTAGGCAATCACAGTTTCCTGGGTGGGATGGCATCACTCTCCCTTGCCAGGTCACCTTGGGAAGAAGACATTTGTTATCATTCAGCAGAAGAGATGTCCATTGTGACCAAGGGATTTCCGGGTTCTTCACTTATTTGAAGTAACAGTATTAAGTGGGCATGCATTTCTTTTCGTTACCTACCTCATATATTTTTACATGTTTTCATGATCTCAATTTTAAAAGTGTTTAAGAGCTATGCAGACATTTGGCCATTTTGCTTTTCAAGGGACAATGTGGCAATCTGTCTTTAATTGGGCAGCAGAAACTTGGGAAATACTAATGATAAAGCAGGAGGATGGCAGCTGTGAACTTGAATCTCATATCAAACTCCAGCATGGGAAGCTGCCGGTCTCATAGAGTTAGCTGTGTATGGCTATGCTTTCCTCTCTCAGAGGAGCTATCTAGACTTGCTTGTTGGTTCAGGCAGTGTTCTGAAAAACTTTTTAGATTATAAACAACAACTGGAAAGTTTATTAAAGATACAGGTTCACTGCCTGGCCTCAGGTCCACTGAAAAAAAGAATCTATAGTCTTATAATCAGACAAGTCAACGGAACACTGCAGACGAAATATAGGATGTGTTAGGTGAGCTAGTGGATTACCTTGTCATTTTAACCCTTAATGGGGAAAACTGGCAAGTGCAGAGCCCAGAGGGATTATACTGAACTAAAGGCAATGATTTCCTTTCTGTGTGTTTAGCCATTTATTCCCTTACCTAAAGCTTTTTTATTTCAGAGTAATCAACATTATTTTTAGTTTTTAAAATTTTTCATCAGTAGTCTTGTTAATAAAAAAATATATTCTCTGTGTCCATGGAAATGTTAAGTGTACTAAAATAAATGTGATAAATATTATAAGGTATGTTTTATTTACATATTTCTTTTTGTGTAGTAACTAATCTTTACCAAAACCTTATACAGTTATTGGTATCAGTTATCTTCTGCTTTTAACATGAGAAGGATGGAAGTTCAGAAGAATTATGTTATTGCTTAGGTTGACAACAGACCAGGTCCAAGCACAGAGCTCCCTCATCCACTGCCTACACTCCCAACTACCACCACAACCAGTAGGTTGTTTCAGTAGGACGGGGTTTCACCGTGTTAGCCAGGCTGGTCTCGATCTCCTGACTTTGTGATCTGCCCACCTCGGCCTCCCAAAGTGCTGGAATTACAGGTGTGAGCCACTGTACCTGACCCCTATAGGACCCATTTTTAAAATCCTTTCTCTGGTAGGAAAACTACAATTAGGAAATAGTTTTTAATTAGTTTTCTATTTTCTAATCAATCACAACATACATAGTATATGTGAATATATATTACATACACCCTGTCAATCAGAATTTACTGGGATGAAATAATTAGTCACAACGCTTGAAAATTTTATCTGTTTGACATGAACAAAGCTGGTCTGTTATTTAGTCTGGGCGAAGGGCACAAATGTAGCAAAGGTCGAGCAGATCACAAGCCTATTTCCATTTTGACTTTCACAGTCTTGTAGGCATCATCTCTGCTTGGTTTCAGTTGAACCAGATGATCTCTCCCAGGACCAGTCTATGAATCCATGAATTTTAACAGAAATCAGCAAACTGTACTTTGAGATAAAAACTGGAAATAGATTATGGGGACAGACGGTAAGTGGGAAGTTATGTTAACTGGAAGATATTAGAGAAAGAATTATAGAATCTAGAAAATGTTTTTCCCCAGTAGTGTAAAATTGCAAGCAGTTCCATATTCATGGAGTATTTTCAACATGAACATTCCCATCATGGTGAAAAAAAACTCCCTAATAATTTTTTTATATGCATTCTTCTTTTAGTCTATGGGATTTAAAATTTGTTTTTAAAAATGCTTAACAAAGAATTTCATTTTTAAAAAAATGACTTGGTTAAAAAAAATCAGAGGGACAAAACCAATAACAGAATGGAAAAACTATCTACCTCATCTAATAATACATATACAATGGTCTCAGAAGAGGAAAGAGCCTCCAAATCACACTGCCTCTGTTCTCATTCATTCATTCATTTATTAAATACCTACTGAAGCATGACTATCTTCAGCAAATCATTTCATAGTTGTAAAGGAGTTGCCTTGTCTCAGATGAGACAATGGACTGTAGACTTTGGGTTAATGCTGGAATGAATTAAGACTTGGGGACTGTTGGGAGGATATGAATGGTTTTAAAATGTGAGGACATGAGCTTTGAGAGGGGCCAGGGGTGGAATGATATGGTTTGGTTGTGTTCACACCCAAATATCATCTAGAATTCTAACTCCCACAGTTCCCACCTATCATGAGAGGAATCCGGTGAAAGGGACTGAATTACAGAGATGGGTCTTTCCTCCACTGTTCTCATGATAGTAAATGAGTATTGAGATCTGATGGTTTTAAGAACAGGAGTTTCCCTGACCAAACTCTCTCTCTTTGCCTACTACCTGTCATGCAAGATGTGACTTGCTCCTCCTTGTCTTCAAGGCACATCCACGTGGCTGAGGCCTCCCCAGCCATGTGGAACTGTAAGTCCATTAAACCTCTTTTTCTTCCCAGTCTCAGATGTCTTTATCAGCAGTGTGAAAACAGACTCTGTGTGTGTGTGTGTGTGTATGTATGTGTGTGTGTGTATGTATGTGTGTGTGTGTGTATATATATAGAGAGAGAACCACATATATATGTTGAACATGTATATTTATACATGTTGTACAATAATCAGGTCATGGTAGTTAGCTATCCTCACTTCATGTCTTTATCTTCTTTTTTTGGTAGAAACAACATTCAAAAGCCTCTCATTTATCTATCTTGTAATGTGCAATATCTTATTGTTACCCATCTGCCATCCTATTGTGCGATAGGATACCAGAACTTATTCTTCCTGTTTGATTGTAACTTTGTACCCATTAACCAACCTTTTCTCATCCTCTCCTCTCTCCTCCCTTCCCAGTCTGTGGTAACCACTGTTCTACTCTCTACTTCTATGATATCAAACTTTTTAAAATTAAGATTCCACATATAAGTGAGATCGTGTGGTATTCTCTTTTTTTTTCTTCTTTTCAAGACTGTTGTGGCTGCTCTAGGCACTTTGTTTTTCCATATTGAAACAAAGAAACCTGCTGAGATTTTTATTGTAATTACTTTGTCTGCATATCGATTTGGAAAGAATTAACCTTGGAACAATATTCGATATTGTAAGCCATGGGTAAGGTATATTTCTCTATTGGTATATTGGTATTTCTCTATTTCTTTATTTGATCAGTCTAGATTTCACTTGTTTGATTTCATTAGTGTAGATTTCATTGATTTTCTCACTTGTTTTTACCCATTTTGTAGTTAATTGCCACTATTATCTCTATTATTTCCTTTTTCTACTTACCGTTTTTAAAAATTTATTCTTTCATAGCTTCTTAAAGTAGAAGCTTAGATGATATATATTAAAACTTTTATCTTTTTTTTTTTTCTAAAATAAGCATTATACTAAATAGTTTACTAGACCTACCCTAACAAAGTTTCACAAGCAGGTGTCTTAAACAACAGAAACCTATTGTGTCACAATTGGTTCTGGAGGCTAGAACCAATTGTGGTCTGGCAGGGTTAGTTTTATCTGAAGGCTTTGAGTTAAAATCTATTCTGTCTCCCTCCTAGCTTCTAGTAGTTTGCTGGGAATCTATGGCATTATTTATTTTATAATCATATCACCCTAATGTCCCTTCGTGTTCATATGGCATTCTTCCTATGAATGTGCCTGTGTCCAAATTTCCACTTTTTATTATGAGAATACCAGTTATAGTAAACAAGAACCTGATCTACTCCAGTATTACCTCATATTAACTGATTACATCTGCAGGGCCCTATTTTCAAATAAGGTCGCACCCTGAGTACTGAGGTTTAGTATGTCAACATGTGAATCTGTCGGGGAAGCAACTCAACTTATATCAAGCATAATGCTACAACTTCTCTTCTAAGCACTGCTGTTGCTGCAAATGATTTGGATATGTTGTATACTCATTATTATTCAATTTAAAATATTGTTCTAATTTCCATCATGATTTTTAAATTAACCCACGGATTTTTAAAGACTTGAGTTGAATTCTTTAACTCACGTTTAAATAAATTTTTAAAGGCTTCAGTTTAAGGAATTCTTTAAACTTGAGTTTAAAGAATTAAACTTAAGCCTTTAAAAATCCATGGGTTAATTTAAAAATCATGATGGAAATTAAAACAATATTTTAAATGGGATAATAATATTTATTATTTAAAGTTATCTTAGCTATATTACTCTCATTTTTAATTTATATTTATATTATAGAACACATTATTTTTGGTTTATTTTTAATGGCTTTATTGAAGTCCAGTTAACATATGATACAATACATACAACAGAAATGTTGAATTTGTTTAAGTTTTAAATATGTGCATAGCTGTAAGTCTTCACTAAAATAAAAACAGTGAAAATATGCCTCAATTTCAAAATTTGTGTCTTCTCCCGAATCACTAGGCAAATAGTGATATATTTTCTATAATTTGAGATTACTTTGCATTTTTTAGAATTTTATATCAATGTTATTATACAGAATACACTATTTTTTATCTGGCTTCTCTTACTCATTATGGTTATTTTGAGATCATCCATATTGTAGCATGAACAATAGATTCCCTTTATTGCTGAACAGTATTCCAATGTATGGTTATACCACAATTTATTTATCCATTCACCTGTGGATATACATTTGGGTTGTTTCCAGTGTTTGGCTATGACAAATAAAGCTGTTGTAAAAATACATACACAAGTCTTTGAATGGGCATGTGCTTTTTTTGTAAGAAAGTATTTATTTATTTATATTATACTTTAAGTTCTAGGGTACATCTGCACAACGTGCAGGTTTGTTACATATGTATACATGTGCCATGTTGGTGTGCTGCACCCGTTAACTCGTCATTTACATTAGGTATATCTCCTAATGCCAATTCTGTGAAGAAAGTCATTGGTAGCTTGATGGGGATGGCATTGAATCTATAATGTGCTTCTATTTTGAATAAAGATCTTGAAGTGGAATGGCTAGAACATATGGTACATGAAATAAATAAGCTAGATATATGTTTAAGTTGATAAGAAAATGCCAAATGGTTTTCTGAAGTGGTTGTACAATTTAATATTCCAACTAGTATGTGCGAATTACTGATGTTCTACATCCTTGCTGACACTTGGTGTGAAGAGTCTTTTTCATTTTAGCCTCTCAGGATTATGGTTGTGTGGTGGTATATTAGCTTATGGCTTGAATTTACATTTCCCAGATGACAGTGAGCATCTTTTCTTTTGCTTATTTGCAGTCTATCTATACTTTTTAGTGAAGTGCTTGTTCACATCTTCTGCCCATTTTGTGAGGGAGGGAGTTTAGCCCCTGCATGAGTCAGCTGGTTTTCTAAAAAATAGCCTTTATTTTTTAGAGCAATTTTAGATTCACAGCAAATGTACACAGTTCCCCACATATCATCTGCCCCACACATGCACAGCCTCCTCCATTATCAACATCCTCCACCAGAGTTTTCTCCACCAGTTCGTTACAATTGGTGAGATTACATTGACACATCGTAATTACCAAAGTCCATAGTTGACATTAGGGTTCACTCTTGGAGTTGTGCGCTACATGGGATTACACAAACTTATGATATGTATCCACCATTATAGTATTATACAGAGTAGTTGCCCTACTACAAAAATCCTTTGTGCTCTGCCTATTCATCCCTCCTTTCCCCTAATTCTTAGCAAACACTTGTTTTTTTAAAAAAGCTTTTTTAACATTAATGTTTTAATTGAGAAATTTTAATTGTATACATTTATGAGATACAATGTGATTTTTTGATGAATGTATGCAATGTAGAATTAAGTCAAGTTAATTAACATATCTACAACTTTGCTTACATATCATTTTCTGATGAGACATTTTGAAATTTACTGTTATTTTGAAATATATAATACATTGTTATTGACTTTAACCACCCTGCTATCAACAGAGCTCAAAACTTATTTCTTCTGTAAATCTGAAACTTTGTACCCTTTGACCAACAACTCCTTATTCCCTCCATTTCCCCTGCCATCCTCTGGTAACCATTATTCTGCTCTCTACATCTAGTGGTTCAACTTTGTTAGATTCTAAATTTAAGTGGAATCATGAGGTATTTGTCTTTCTGTGCTTGGCTTATTTCATTTACCATACTGTCCCACCAGGTTCACCCATGTTGTTTCAAAGGACAGGATTTCATTATTTCTTCAAGGCTGAAAAGATTTCCATTGTGTGTTTATATATACCACATTTTAAAATAACTTCGTCTGTTATAAACATTTAGGTTGATTCCACATCTTGGCTCTTGTGAATAATGCCACAATGAACATGGGAATAAAGATAGCCCTTTGACATGATGATTTCAATTCCTTTGGACATACACCCAGAAGCGGGATTGCTGGATCATATGCTAGTTCTACTATTAGTTTTTTGAAGAACTTTCATATCGTTTTTCACAATGGCCATAGTACGCATGTTAATTAAATACATGAGGTTAGGTAGTGTCATCCTTCACCTTTATTCTTCTCCTTCAATATTGTGCTGACCATTCTCAGTCTTTTTTCTCCCTATAAAACTTAGAATTAGTTTGTCAAAACCCACAAATTATAACAACTTGCTGAAATTTTTATTGGGATTTCATTGAAAATATAGATAATGTTGATAAGAACTGATATCTTGACAGTACTGAGGTTTCCTTTCCATGAACATGGGATAGCTTTATGTTAATGTAGTTACTTGATTTATTTCATCATCAGTGTTTAGTAGTTTTTCTCATATAGATTTTACACAAATTCTGTTAGATTTATACTCAAGTATTTAATTGTTGGCGGTGGTAATGTAAATGTTAACAGTTTTTATTTCAAATCTCACTTGTTCATCTCTGCTATATAGGAAAGTAATTGGCTTTTGTGTGGTAACCTTGCATCCTGCAGCATTGCTATAATCACTTATAAGTCACGGGAGATTTTTTGTTGTTGTTCATTCTTTCCTATTTTTTTTTTACAAATGATCTTGTTATCTGTGAACAAAGTTTTGTTTCTTCCTTCTCAATATATATATCTTTTATTCTGCTTTCTTGTCTTTTTGTATTAGATATGCCTTCTAGAACAATTTTGAAGAGCATTAGTAAGAGGAGACATTTTCCTTATTCTTAATTTTAGAAATTTCTCATCATTATATATACTTTTTGCTGTAGGTTTTTTGTAGTTATTCTTTATCAAGTTGAAGTTTTCATTCCTAGTTTTATTCCTAGTTTTCAATGAGTTCTATTTTTTAAAAATCATGAATGGGTGTTGTATCAAATGCTTTGACATGATCATGCAATTTTTCTTCTGTGAGCTGTTGATGTGATGGATTACATACTTTATTTTCTGGTGTTGAACTAGCCTTGTATAACTGGGATAATTCCTATTTGGCCATCATGTATAATTCTTTGCATACATTGTTTGATTTCATTTGCTAATATTTTGTTGAAGGGTTTTGCATCTATGTTTATAAGAGGTATTAGTTTGCAGTTTCATTTTCTTGTAATATCTTTGCCTAGGTTTGGGTAATGCTGGCTGCATACGATGAGGAAGTACTTCTCATAGTACTAAGAATTACCCCCTTTGTTTCAAATCTCTGAGATTGTAAAGAATTAGCACAATGTTTTTCCTTAAATATTTGGTAGTATTCAACAGTGAACCCATCTGGGGTTGGTGCTTTCTGTTTCAAAAGGTTATACTATAGACTCTACTTAATATATATAGGGCCATTTGGATTGTCTATATCTTCTTGTTAGAGTTTTGGCAGTTGGTGTCTTTCAAGGAATTGTTCTATTTTATCAAAATTATGAAATTTGTGAGCATACAGTTGTCATTTTGCCTATTTGTATGGAATTATTTGAGTTTTATGTATTCTAGGTACACATCGTATATCAGATACTTTTGAATATTTTCTATGTCTTGCTTATTTTCTTAGCAGTGTCTTTGAAGAATAGCAGTTTCTAATTTTAATTCACCATAATTTATCTATTTTTTGTCTTACTGATAATGATTTTGCTGTTATAGTTAAGAAATCTTTGTTTAACCTGAGCTCACAAAGATTCCTCTTATATTTTATTCTAGAATTTTAATAATTTTAAGTTTTACATTTAGATCTAGGATCCATTTTGAATTACTTTTTCTATATGCTGTGAGAAATTAAAGTTAATATATATATATCCAATTTTTTCTCACTTATTTTAAATAATTATCTTCCTATATTACAACAAATCTTTTAAAAGCTGCCTTACTTCTACTTCTGGATTTTTAAACAAGGATGTTGAGTTAAGATCAGGTAGGCAGATAATTTGCTTGAAGACAAACTGGATCTTTTTGAGGCTATTTTGTAATTTTTTTTTACCTGTGATAGAATGGATCTACAGTCGGATTTGCCATAGGTCTAAATTAGACCTTCTTCTAATGGGGTTTTTTTGTGGTTTTTACTAAATGCTTGGATTGTTCAATAAAGCGTCTTTTGACTGTTTAGGACACAAACATCTGCCTGATCTGTGCAAACTTTTGCAGAATCTTATACTGCCTTTTGTGTTCTTTTTCAGGTAGTTGTTTTTTGCTTATTCTTATTAAGTCTTTCTTTTAGGATGTATAGTTTAGTGTTTGGCTAAAAACTCAAGGAGACATCCCGTGAAGATTCCTGCAACTCATTTTCTATACAGCTCTCTTCTCTCTGGTACCCTGCCCCATAAATTCTAGTCCCTCCAAGATCCAAAACCTCTCATTTCTGTTGATTGAGCTCAATGAGACCACTACATTATATTTAAACTATCCTTCCCTAGATATTAGTGTGGAAAGTGGCTCCAGGCAAAAAGCAGGAGCGATCATGGAACTGACTTTGTTTTTCCTTTCCCCCCCTTCCTTTCTAAGATTACCATTCTGCACTCTATGCTGCAAAACATCTGAAAATATTTACTTTATATACTTGGTCCATTAGTATAATTGTTTATAGTTGGAGGGACAGTTACTTCATCATGGCTAATAGTAGAAGTGCAAAAGCAAGTTTTAAAGCAATCAAATTGTTTACAATTTGTGTCTTGAACCACTTTCCCTGACTTATCTTGCACTTCCAGCCCCTTCAATTTCTTATATTTTTACCCTTCCTATTGCTTCTTTTAACCTAAGTTATCAATTTTACAAACTTGACTTTTATTCCCCATTTCTTCTAAATCAAGATTCGCTCTTTGGCTATGTTGCCAACAGCTACCCTAAATAAATATTTTGTTTGCTTGAGCAATTTCTGCAGATTCACATAGGTGACACCCTGTTCTGGTTTGAGCCTAGATAATAACAGTTGAACACAGTAATTTTAGAAAGAATTGTCTAGTTAGTTATTGTCTTTGAAAGATATTTGTCTTTGTAGCCTTTCTTTTTTAGCTAAAGCTTTGTCATGGTAAGAGATAATAAGCAGTACAACTTGGCAATAAACATAAGAACTAACTAATAATTAAACCCACTTATATGGTTTATGAGGAAAGGGAAAAAAGAAGGAAGAGGTCAACTGGAATTAGTCCTAGGTTGGTCTTGGCAGTGATTGTTTGGATTTGAAAACTACAGAGTTGCTAGAACAATCAATGGTCTTTAAAATGTGTGGATGTACATGGAATTAATGTTAGATCAGTTTTTCTGTGTTACTATCTGGGAACATACGGGTTTAATAGACTAGTATTAAAAGAGTTTTCACTTAGCCTACAATGACCATTGTGATGTACTCTGGTATAGTTTATCTATTTTGAGAATCAGGGTACACTTTGTAAGCTTACTTCCCCATTCCCCACAGCCCAGATGCTGGCTTAGTCTGTTCCATTTTATCCACATGCCAGAATTATGCAACTGTATTCTAGGTATTGCATAATGGAATTTAATTCCAAAGCTCAGAAAGAAATGAAGTATAACCAAATTCAAAATCTTAGGAAAATGTCTTCATGATTAATAATATTAATTTTCTGAAAGCAATTCAAAGTTTTATTTCCAGCACCAGACGTTTATTGAATGGATGAATGAATGCAATTTTAAAAAGGTTATGAGACAAGAGACAGGAATTGATAATGTGCATAATCTTTTTTCCTTGTAGACATAATTAACAGAAACATATACCCCTGAAATCGACCATGCAAGAAACAATGTAAAATGAAGACACCTCGGATTGCTGCTCATGTGAGAGGATTGAAGGTGCATTGAAAATGACTTACCTCTTTGTTACAGGTCTGGTGGCATAGTGGACAAAGCAGGAGATGCAGAGTTATGTAGTTCTTGGCCGTAACTCTGGTAGTCTATTATTAGTTGTGAGACTTTGGGGAAGTAATGATCTTTCATAGTCTCAGTTCCTTCATCTGAAAAATGGGAAAATTATTGTGAAAGAATAAATATTAAATGATTAACTATACATCCTAGGAATATTGTAGCTACCTGTAATACATTCAGCTTCTCCTTACCTTTCTAATCATTGAAATGATATAGTAAAATAATATCTTGTGAATAAAGATTATTTATTAGTTCCTCTGCTTAAATGCAGATATTGGTACAAAAAGCTAAACTCTTGAGAACAAATAGAAAAGAGAGAAAGAGTAAGCAAAGGAAGAAGAAGAAAGCTGTGTGGATAGGGAAAGCTTCATCCTACATTCTAGTCACATATCATGCCCAAATTTCAATCTATGTGGAAATACAAACTATTGGAGAGGTAAAGTAGGTTAGATTGTCCTTTTTGAGTGTGTGATATTCATTCAGTCAACTTATGCAACTATTATTTGCCAATCATCTACAAAGTACCAGGCACCGTACAAAAGACTAATAATACACAAATAAATTGGAAATTAGTTGACTCTGTCCTCACAAAGGTTATAATCTGGCAAGACAGATGCATCTGATTCCTGAAGATTCAGGTTTAAAAGGAGAGGAGCGCTGGCCATGGAGACATATAATGAGAACCCCCAACTTAATTGGAAGGGGCATTGGAGAAACCTGTGTGGAAGGGGTATTTGAGACCTAAACTTGAGTAGAATTTTCTAGGTAATAGGGTGGGCTGAGAGGCAGCATTGGGATAGTGTGCTAAGAGGAGTAACCATCTCTGCAAAGCCAATGGGAAAGGAGAAAGGTTAGTTTGCACAGGGACGGGAGCAAAGCTGGCATGAACAAGACTGAGTCTGCAAAGGAGGCTTAAGGTGAGGCTGGAGGAAGTTCAGGGCTAAGTTATATAGTCTTATCTGTTAGGTTAAATATTTTGGACTTTAGGATCATTATGAAGCCACTGAAAGATCTGAATCAGAGGAAGGCAACTGATTTCTGTTATGGGACAATTTTTTTCACTGTACTGGGAGCAACGGGTTTAAAGAGGGAAAGAGCGCTTATGCAGAAATGAAGTAGAAAACTGGTTGATTCTTGCAGGGTAGAGATGAAGGTGGTCTGCATTCAGGTGGAGGCAGTGGAGATTAATATACACAGATATGTTAGGGAGATAGTAAAAAGTTAGCATCAACCACATTTTCCCCTGCAGGCTAACCCTGCTTCAAAAGCTCTCTCAACCTCTTCTGCCCACTTTCTTACCTAGAGAAGCTTTATGCAGTCTTTAAATTTAAACTCAAGTTCTAACAATATTATTTCTCTTCAACAGGAAACGATAGTAGCTTATTATTAGAGCACGTGGCAAATGTATCCTTTCAGGTGGTGGTTTCCAGCCCTTGGCTATGCATTAAAATCATCTGGGGAACTTTAAAACACTTCCAATGTTTGTCTTCCACCCCAGACAGACTCTGAGGTGTAGGAACAGAGCAAGAATATTATTTAGAAGCTCCATAGGTGGTTCTAACTTATTCAGGAATGGGAACCAGCACTAAAAGCATTTGCCATACTAGCATTTTTAGTTGTTGTCCTCTCAACTATGCTGTAAGCTCATTGTGGGCAGGACTGTTGACTCCTTTTACATCTTGAGGGCTTACAACCACAGTGATACGTATTTATACACTGCTATGCATTTAAATAAACACGCTAATTGATTAATTTTAGCTAGCCGGGGCTTTGCTGCCCTTGAAGATGAGTGGGAATAATTCAGGAAGACTAAGAGGAGTCGGCACTAATAACTTGCTTCACAAAGATAGAAACAGACATTTACAATTATGTTAGAAATAATAGTATAAGAAGAGTGTAACTGTTGCCAAAATGTAAATGTTGTTCATGGCAATATTTTCTGATTTGCATTCTACTAAAACGGTCAAAATTCAGCCCTTATTTTAGGAGTCCCTGCCCATAGGGACTATAGAGAAAGAAAAACTTTGTAAACAATGTTTATATTCCAATAAATGCACATTGTTCTAAAGTACACCAATTGATTGGCTACTTTGACCTTAAAGTTCAATCTGTTCCCCGGGCATAGAGGTAGTCTCTAGACTAATGGGAGTAGAAAATGTACAGACTAATTTCCTTGTCCTATTCCCACTTCATCTAGTTTTAGGGGACAAGCAGAGCCTGATTTCTCTGCAAACCTTATATTACTGATTTTGGAATGACATTGCAGCTTGCCTATTACCACAATTCGTGGGAATAGTTTCCTCTGGCTTGTAATATAGCACCTGTTCAGTTTTTAAAGAAGCCATTTGATCCCATCATAAAGTGACTGTCCAATTTAACATGAAGTGGAATCAGCTTAAATGAAGGCCAGGACAAGGCCTGGAGGGACACTTTCGATCCTGACTATAAAACTCTGGCCCCATAGGGAAGTGTCTGAACATCTGCACAGATTGGTACCAAATTCAATCAGCATTGCCATTTTTGTTCTCATGTTAACACAATGTATGCTATCAGAAAATAATATACCTATTATGGAAGAAATAAAAGGACCAAATCAGGGACCTTAGCTATACCAGCCTTGCTGTCTGGGAGGGCAGATCTAGGCAGGGATTCGTAAAATGAGGACTGAGTTTTGACCAAGGCAAAGCTATACTGTACCCAATGGAAGATAAAGCCTCTGTCCTAGGAGTTAGGGAGAACTAAAAGGTGAAGATGAAATGGGTTAGAGATGGGTAGGGGAAAATTGTAGAGCTGTCACTAAATCCAAAGCACAGAGTCTGAGACAGAGGACAGGCAAGGCGCTGAGAGGGAAGTCTGAAGGCAGAGTCTTGAGAGATATCCTAAGGTAAAGATCCTTAGGGTGGGGAAACCTCTAGCAGGTTCTTACCCCTGCAATTGCAAATGAGAAGAACAGTATTTTCCGTATTTCTGAAATAATTTAACGAACCTTCCTGGTGTCATATCTGAATTTTCTCACCCAGTTAACATTGCCTTTTGGAAACTCCGGTCCAAATGTCTGGCCTACCTCAGTGGGACTTCATGGCATGGTATTTGGGCACTAATCTCAGTCTTGGTTTCTATGGTAGTTATCTATCATCATGTAACAAATTAGCACATTGAGTGGCTTAGACGGACATGCATTTATCATTTCATAGTTTCTGTGGGTCTTAAGTCTAGACATGGCTTACCTGCTTCTACTGCTCAGGGTCTCACTAGCTGTAATGAAGGTGGCAGCTGGGCTGCATTCTCTTCTGGAGGCTTTCCTGAGGACGAATCCACTTCCAAGCTCGTTCAGGTTGTCAGCAGGATTTATTCCCTGTGTTTGTAGGAATGAGGTCCTCAACTTCTATAGGCCACGTTGAGTTCCTTTGCCACACGGTTCTCTACGTAGGCAGTTCACACAACATGGTTGTTTGCTATTTCAGCCAGTAGGAGAATCTTTGCTCCATCTGATTTTTCTCTTTTCTTTTAAGGAATCACCTGAGTAGATCAGGCTTTTCCAATATAATCTTCCCAAGGTGAATCAGCTGGTTAGGAGCTTTGATTATGCCAGAAAAAAAAGTCCCTTCAGAGCAGCACCTTCAGCGTTACTCCGCCACATATGGGAGAAGGTATGTACTCCAAGGGCTGAGAATCTTGGAGCCATTGTGGAATTCTTCCTACTATATTTCCATTTTATGTTCTTAAAATTCTTAATTGACTTATGCTTCATTTTCTTACTTATGTTAAAAATATTTATCTTATTACCTTGCATGCATCTTTAAAATCGCCTCAATTCTGTTTAAGAACAGGAAAGATTATAAATGAATATATTGTAGTAATGTATTCTTTGTAGAAACATAAACTGAATTTCAAATTTGGGAAGAGCTGAATCTATACAGATTCAAAAAGGTCAAAAGGAAAAATACGAAAACTTTGATGTCAAGGAGCTTAAAATTTCACAGAAAAAATGTGTGCACAGTTACGTGAAAATATGACAGCACTAAAAGAGATATACATGCCAAGTTTTGGAGAGGATCATTTCTTTATGAAGGAATTACAAAAGCTTTCATTTATGAGGTGAAATTCAAGCTGGACCTGAATGGGTGGGTAGAATGCGTATATATGTAGGAGAAGATATGGAAGGAACACTGTCCTGGAACAAAGGAAAAGCCCAGGTAAATTCACATCGAAGAGAAAGTCTGCAAAGTGTAAGGTAAAAGTTTTATTTCAACTTGGGTCTCTAGTGGGTCTGTGTAGAAGAAATGGAATAAAGATAGATCCAGATTAGGGTTGACATGAATTGGTAGTATAAGGAGTTCACTTATTAACTTTTCAATAATTTGCATCATGGAAAATTTCTGGAAATGGATAGGACAAGTGTAGGTGGTGGGGAGTATATATACTGGAAGTGAGAGAGCCTGGAGGCATGAAGGCTAGCTAATGGGCATCAGCAGCAATCAATCACCAGGTGTTCTAGTTACTATTGTTGCATAACGTATTATCCCAAGATGTAGTGACTCAAAACAAATCATTTTATTATCTCTCATAGTTTATGTGAATCAGGAATTTGGAAAGGCTTGCTTGGGTGGTTCTAGCTGGGATCTACTCAGATTGTTGCCAGGAGGTAGGGGTAGCTGAACTGCAGGGAGCAGGAGCAGCTGGGCCTCTCTCTGTCCTCTCTCTCTCACTCCCTTTCTCCTTATGGCCTCAGGGATTCAGCATGTAATCTATCTGTACAGGGCAGATTAGGCATCCTCATGGAATGACAGCTTCAGAGCAGTTGAATGTTTATATCGTCGCTCAGGGCTCCAGAAAGGGGGTTTTAGTGAGTAAAATGGAATCGGTGTCATC
>NW_012102776.1:3642208-3704039 GCF_000951045.1 Mandrillus leucophaeus
AAAAAAAAAAAAAAAAAAAGATATTATCTAGTGTAACTTTTGCTGCATTCTGTTGATTACAAGTGAATCCCAAACCTTTCCAGATTCAAAGGGAGGGAAATTAGATTCTAGGAGTGTGACAAAATTATGAAAGAACATAGGGAATGAAAGATGACATCACTAACATCTTCAGACAATGCAATCTGCTACAAGAGGGAAGTCCGATTTGACAGTGAAATGTGAAATCCATATCAAAGAATACATGCATATTTTACTAACAAAAATAGAAAAGACATAAGATTCGTTTTTAAGGAGCTCCGTATCTTCATGAACATCACATTTATAGTTGTTTGCTTGCTTACATTCCCAAGTCCTCTAGTACAGTGAGGCATACACAGGTTTCTATGGCTAGGACTTAAAACAATGTTAAGTGAATACAAATGTGAATAAATATATTCTCTTACAGATAGACTATTTAGATGCAAATATCTAGAAAAAGGTATAACAACAAGATTCTAAAATTTAGGAGAGACACCAGGATTAGAGATTTAGCTTTGGGAACCATTCTCACAGAATGTCTTTGAACTTGCACAAGATGGCCAGTTCTCTTGTATGGGGGATGTTTAAATCAAGTTATCTGCATGAATGTGATTCAGGCTCAAGCCCAGCTCCTCTTCATTCAGTCACCCTTTGAGGACAAAGAGGTAGCCATTACATTGCTGCTGCTCTACAAAGTAGGTTTTGGAAAAGAGCAAGCTTCATCCGGAACCCTGGCCCTGACAGATATTGCCTATGTGACCTTGGCCTGGTTATTTAATCTTGATGAGTCTGTGCTCTCATCTGTAAAATTGAGAAAACAATACCTGGTAGAAATTATATGAGATTGTGAATATTAAATGTAGCACTGTACTTGGTACATAGAAGTTAATCAATAAATAAGAGTGCAATTTTCTGTCACGGTCTGAGTGTTAGGATGAAAGAGAAAAAACCACAAAACGGTTGATCTGAATATTTGGGCCATTGCAACAGTGATATCTTGACGACTATGAGTTAATTCCTGAATTGTGAGGCCTTGCCAAAAATACAAAGACAATTTCCACATTTTACATTGAAATATTAGATTTCATGCCTGTGAGTAGCTACTACCCAAGTGAAATATTAAGTGACTTTAAGAAAATGGGGTGAGCATTTTGCTTGACTGAAGTTAATGGAGATCTGCAAAATAATTGATGTAATTGTTGGTTATATAATTATTTTGATTCCTCAGAATTAAAGGAGAATTTTTTTAAGGGCTTTCTCTGGGTTTTAGCTCATCTTCAGTTCCTCATGATAAATGTTATGTGTACAGAATATTAGATCATGTTCTCTTATAATCTGATGCTGAGAGGGACTTAGGAAGCTTTTGCATCCACTTAAAAATAAAATGCTGCTGTTTTCTTGCTATGTCTTGAGTCCCTTGATTAATATGAAGTGCTTTCACTGGTATAAATTCATTTCCCAGGCAGCTTTCATAAAACATCAATTCTTAGAAGATTCGCATTAAAAAACAAAAAACAGTTAAATAGTGCATTCTGCCCCTAAGCAAACTCAGAATATTAATTTGAAGTCCTAGGCCTTAGTTGACTCATTTAAAAAAAGTTCTTGAAGTATTTGATCTTTAAAAAGTTATGCTTTCTATTGTTCTAAGACTCTAATTTACTAGGAAACAAAGTTATAAGCAATAACATTTTCTTCCATTAAATAGACTCACAAAATAAATTGAGGAGTGACATATTGCCTTCTAATTATGCCTGAATAATGCCTCAAATGGTATTACCCTGAGGCATATTTCTTCTGGTTTGCTGGGCCGGGCATTGCTTTATTCTTTTTTTTTTTTTTCTCTCTCTCTTTTTTTTTTTTTCTGTTCCTACATTTCCCAGCCCCTTGAAGCTAGATTCATTGCAAGTTTCATTGATCACTCAGACCAAGCTTATTTACAGCCAGATCTAGAAACAACCTGCTGCCATCCTACCTTTGTCTTGTTGAGGCGTGGAATGAAATATTTAGCATGAAAAATAAATACAAAATTACAAGCTTACAAAGCTGATAAAAAACACAAACCACACAATTCAAGTCTAATGAAATTATTGTTATATTAGTTAACTACCTGACAGGTAATTTTGACAACAAATTTTTTTGTACATTATTTGGCTTTATATTTTTTGAATGACTATTCACAATAATATTGTGATACCATTTCTGTAGATAATAGAGAATTCAGTCTTTCCCTCTCCATAATTGATTGAAATGTGTTGTTATTAATCATTTGGAAACATTTATTTCTTCGTGGTTTATTATTAGTAATATACATATTTAGGATTATTGTCAAGTTTTAAAAATACTTATTCAGATATAGTCTCTGGCCATTCATCTTTGTGTCAGAATTTCAAGTACTCTGGCCTGCAATGATAAGAATATTTCAAGAAGTCCAACCTATATCCAGCTATGAATAACTTCAAGGTAGAGACTGAAAACTGCATAATGCTCTGACTAAATCCTAATTAAATGTGTACCTGACTTAACTTCCTTTACGCATGGTTACAGAATTACTCACAGTTACTCCAAAGCCGTTGGATATGAGTGACTTATAAAAAGGAAGGGGCATTACAAAGAGATGGTGGTCCCAGCTACAGAAAACATCTTACTCAGGCAAATTTCACTAAACAACATGACAATGTGAACACCTTGCTTGGGCTCTCCAAGGGCATTGAAAGAAAAATCATGAAAGTGAGGGTTCCTGAAGCGAAAGCTCAGTTAGGGTCATGGTAAAATTACCTCTGTGCCACCTTTTAGCTTTGACCAGGTAACTACTGATCCCTGAAAAAGTCCCCTGCTAGGACAGGAACTATTCCTAGAGGCTCAGAACAGAGCCTGGGGCCTGGGTACTGATTTTCTTTTTGTCATTCCTACTGCTTAGCCTAATTAGTCCCACATCTCAGCCAGCTGCTTTGGGGTCTCACCTCATAAACACAGATTCCCAAAATTGCACAAGGAAATAACAGTCAAATTGACACATAGCAGCAGCTCCCTAGATGTCTACTTTCCTCCTTCTTGTTACGTTGTGCTTAATTTGTAAATCCTGCTTGTGTCTGTATGATCATTTGGTTTGCCATATGGAGGCTATGCCAGCTTCCCAGGTGGGTTCTGGTCCCTTGTTAATCCCATGTTGTCAACACACTTTAAGTTGGAGACTAATAGTTGGAAAGCTTCTGGATTAAAATTAATTTTAGTATTTCCAAAGCTGAATGACTTGTAATTCTCTCCACACATGATCAAAGGACATAATATTAGAAGTATATATGTTAGGTTGGTGCAAAAGTAGTTGTGGTTTTGCATAATTTTTGGACCAACTTAATATCTACAACATTAGTCTGTAGGCAGTCACACAGGAGACTGTAGCCAGCATCCTACTTCCTATAACGATGCTCCTGGCAGACAGCATAAATCAACCATAGCTCTTCTCCCCAGTGATCCTAAATACAGGTATAAAAGTGTGGCTTTCTTCAATTATATGCTTACTAATACCTTGAGGATAATAGTTTGTATTCTAGGGAAGTTTGGAACAATTTAAATTTTATCTTAATCATTTCATTTTATAGTATGCATCTTTATCCATATTATATAAATACTGTTCAGTATTATATAAATACGTGTTGAATGAGGAAACTGATGTTTTCAGAAGCTACAATAGTAAAAGACATGCAATTAGTTACTCGTTCTCTATAAACAGCGTTTCTTATCTGACACATAAACTAGGATTCTAAGCCAGGTTTTACTCTAGACTCAGTATATATATGAGGCATTTCTTCTCTCAGTGCACATCTTCTTCCCTCCTCCTCTTCCCAGATTGCTTTGGAAAAATCACTCAAAATCTCTATCTTTCCACATCTGTCTGTCTGTCTGTCCAGCATCTATCCTATCTATCTATCTATCTATCTATCTAGTCTACCTAATCTGTCATCTATCTATCTATCTATCTATCTATCTATCTATCTATCTATCTATCTATCTATCTATCTGTAGGTATCTAACTATCTATGTATCTAATCTATCATCTATCTTTCTTTGTATCTATCTATCTATCTATCTATCTATCTATCTATCTATCTATCTATTGATTCTCATTCTCATTATTTGTGGTAGTTATATCCTATAAACTCCCTACAAACATTGAATTTGTGAATACTAAACTATTGATCCTGGGGGAAACACAACATTAGGATCTTGCAAGCCTCTAGTCATAACATGTTCATCAAATAATAAATATATAGTTTTATTTGTGTTTAAGTTTAAAGGTACTTTACTGTGCATTTATTTATATATTTTTATATATATATATTTGATTTATTAATATTGAACTCATGGCCAACAGCACTAGTACTCATTCCTGAATGAAGTTTATCTCACACATGTGTTTTATTTTATTTTATTTATCTTTTCTTAAGACAGAGTCCTGCTGTGTCACCCAGCGTTGCTCTGTCGCCCAGGCTGGAGTGTAGTGGCAGGCACAGCTCACTGCAACTTCTGCCTCTGGGATTCAATCAATTCTCCTGCCTCAGCCTCCCAAGTATCTGGGCCACAGGCATGTGCCACCACTCCTGGCTAATTTTTTTGTGTGTTTTTAGTAGAGACAGAGTTTCACCATGTTGGCCAGGCTGGTCTTGAACTCCTGACCCCTGGTGATCTACCTGCCTTGGCGTCCCAAAGTGCTGGGATTACAGGTGTGAGCCACTGCGCCTGGCCTCACACATTTTTTTTTTTCTTAAGACAGAGTCTCACTTTGTCACCCAGGCTGGAGTACAGTGGTGCGATCTTGACTCATTGCAACCTTTGTCTCCTGGGTTTAAGTGATTCTCATGCCTCAGCCTCCCAAGTAGCTGGGATTACAGGCACCTGCCACCAGGCCCGGCTAATTTTTGTATTTTTAGTAGAGATTGAGTTTCACCTTGTTGGCCAGGCTGGTATTGAACTCCTGACCTCAGGTGATCCACCCTCCTCGGCCTCCCAAAGTACTGGGATTACAGGCGTGAGCTACCACGCCCGGCCATAGGAATTTCTTAGTTCAGAACAGTTTCCACAGATTTCTCTCTTTTCTAAATTTCTAAAATGTTGCTGTTTTATTTGTCTGGTTATTAACATGATACTTGATTAGTAATTTCTCCTTTTATGTTCATTTTCCTCAGCTTAGTCATCTCCAGCCCCATCATCTGCACCATTATTACCATTAACATATACTAAGACTTTCTGTGTTTTACATGCATTACCCCACTGAATTTTTATGACCACTGTTTTTTTTGAAGTAGGTTGACGTGATATTTAAAATATTTAACAACTAATACATCATGAGCACTGACCTTGGTGAATGGATGCTGGCAATAAACAACCGTTAGAACAATAGTGATGGGCACTAGTGGAATATCTGCCAGAAGGTCATTACAATTATCATTTTAATTTTGTAGACCTGTTCCTGGAAAAAAAAAAATCCAGTGTACTTAGTGTGAGTCTGACAGAAAAATGTGAAAATAGACAGATAAATGAGTAAAGCGCGGTTCTCACTCTCATGGAGGATATACACTAGTTGAGAGGACGTGAATAAAACCTAGGCCCCTTATTTTTTCTTATTTCCAGAACTTGGTATGATGATGTCTGAATATTGAATAATGAAAAATCTTTTTGATTGTTTATAGTAATGATAATGATGGCATTGTTAGGCATTATGCAGGTCAAAAAGCAGCCAGTTTCCATCTTAGTAAGTGTTTTAAAAATGCCCATCTAACCCTGATACCTGCTGTACATCTATAAAGATAAAAAAGAGAGAACAATAAAGAGAAAGACCCAATGAATGGTGCGGTTTGTTTTTTGTTTAGGTGGCTGCGGTCTCTCTGATAAGTCAGCAAAAAGTGGAAATTGTATTAGAAAGAGCTTGAAACCTTGTTTTTCCAAATGGGTTCTATTTACCATCCACATTATTGGATAGAACTACCTGCTGGGAAATAGTATTATTCCTTCAGCCTCTATTCACATTTGTTAAAATAATGATGCCATCTCAAATATTTATGTAAACCTGCTAGCTCATTTTTGAAATATTGCCATAAATAATCATTAAATATTATTAGTAGGGATCTTCATTCTGATCCAAACACAAGTGCTTGAAGTATTAATTAGGTGTTCAAAACCTAGTTAAACTAAATTAAAAATCCATTCCAAATTAAAACCTAGAGGCACTAAAAATACTGTGGAAGCAAACACAGTTGTGGAAATAGGACAGTGAACTGCTTTCCAGGGCAGGGGCTTCAATGGAACAGATGCATTTTATGGCACATCTTCATTTACTTTTGCATTGAATAAGCGTTTCTTCCATCACAGAAACCTTATTGTGCTAGGCTTGGTGCTAGGCACTTCTAATCTTTTATCTCACATTCTATTTGTTTCCCTGCTCCTCCCTGAAGCGTCCACCGTTCAGGACGGTAGTGACTGCAGATCTGGTATGTTAGTCTCAACATATGAATGTGGTTGTATCATCATAGAGCGTGCTATATTTTAGAAAGATTTTCTGCTCTTCTTCCTATTTGGAGAAGAAAGGGTCTATCTCAGCCCTGAGTGGGAGAGATCCTAGTATTGGAATGAGAAGACATTAATTCAAGTCTGGACTTTGCAGTTTATTAGCTCTCAAACAAAGTATTCATTTGAACTTCAGTTTATTTAACTGCTAAGTTGAGAAAGCAGTCCAATTTGTTTAGTGACATTTCAGAGGCGTTATGATGATGGAATGACATGCAATGCAATGCATGAAATGTGAAGGTGGATAAATTTATATCATTATGTAAATTGCATTATTATGTTGTTAAGTACAATGAGTACATGTTATTCAATCACCTATAAACTCATTTAATTTTCATCTCTCTCTGAAGTAGGCATTATCAATCTTGTTCTGGAGATAACGGAAAGTGAAACTGAGATGAATTAATACAATTGTTCAGTGGTAGCAATAGAGCTAGGACTTGATATCAGATTTTTTTAATTACACTTTAAGTTCTGGGGTACATGTGCAGAATGTGCAGGTTTGTTACGTAGGTATACACATGCGATGGTGGTTTGGTGCACCCATCAACCCGTCATCTACATTAGGTATTTCTCCTAATGCTATCCCTCCCCTAGCCCCCCACCCCCTGGCAGGCTCCAGTGTGTGATGTTCCCCTCCTTGTGTCCGTGTGTTCTCACTGTTCAACTCCCACTTATGAGTGAGAACATGCAGTGTTTGGTTTTCTGTTCCTGTGTTCCTTTGCTGAGACTGATGGATTCCAGCTCCATCCATGTCCCTGCAAAGGACATGAACTCATCCTTTTTTATGGCTGCTTAGCACTCCATGGTGTATATGTGCCACATTTTCTTTATCCAGTCTATTGCTAATGGGCATTTGGGTTGGTTCCAAGTCTTTGCTATTGTGAACAGTGCTGCAATAAACATACGTGTGCATGTGTCTTTATAGTAGAATGACTTATAATCCTTTGGGTATATCCCCAGTAATGGGATTGCTGGGTCAATGGTATTTCTGGTTCTAGATCCTTGAGGAGTCACCACACTGCCTTCCACAATGGTTGAACTAATTTTTAATACCCGAATCAGTTCCCCTGCACTATGGATGTGCTAGGCAAGGCACACTTGACCAAAGCATTTATAATCAAGTTAAGGGGTGGAAAGGCTGGTAGGTGGCATGAAGCAGAGGCTGTGCCAGTGAGACTTAAAGCCTAGGCATAAGCTTTGCTTTAATGTAAGTTAATTTATAAAAATCGTATAATATGAAAAAATGTCATCTAAAGTTTGATAATATGTTTGGTCTCAGAAGACTTTAGAAGAGGACACACTAGGGTATTTAAGAGGCTACTTTTCTGTTTTTCCTTTTTTCCCTTTCCTCCCTTCTTTTTATTGATGCATAATAGATATCCAGAGTTTTTGGGCACATGCCACAATTTAATATATTCATATGATTTGTAAAGATCAGGTCAGTGTACTTGGGAGCCTGTATAACCATGGCTGCTATGTTATACTCCTTTGTACATATCACGCCACCATGGAGCTATGGCAGTCCAGTTTATTTCACTGTTGTGTACTAGTCCATTTATTCTCCTCTGAGGAGGGAAGATTCTTTTCTCCAAGTAGATCCTAGGTATTTTTTTCCCATATCTGAATACAGATGTCACGTAAGTACAACATGAAAGAGTAGTTATATTAGTCTTCTATTGTTGCTCTAACAAATTATCACATTCTTAGTGGCTTCTAGCAATGCAGATGTATTTACTTTTTAAAAATTTAATTACAGTTCTGAAAGTTAGAAGTTTAGAATCATTCTCACTAGTCTAAAGATGTGGTGTTAGCAGGGCCGATTCCTCTTCGAAGTTCTAGGAAAGAATCCATTGCCTTGTCATTTCCACCTTCTAGAGACCAACAACATTCCTTGGCTCACAGTCCCTTCCTTCATCTTCGAAACCAGCAACATAGCAGCTCCATGACTTTCCTTCTTTCCCATTACTTCGACTTTCATTTTGCCCTCTCTGCCTTTGACTTTGTCTCCTTTTTATAAAAATCCCTTGTGATTATATCATTAGGCCAACTTAGAAAATCCAGAATAACCCCCCTTCCCATCTCAAAATACTTAATCACAGCTACAAAGTTTCTTTTGCCATGCAAGGTATCATTTTTGTAGGTCCTGATCATTAGGATTTAATATTTTGGGGGGCAGGACATTATTCAACCCACTATAACACAGTCATGTGTTGCATAAAGACATTTCAGTACTGACAAGCTGTAAATATGGCAGTAGTCCCATAAGAGCATATTACTATAGCTTACCTTTTCTACACTTAGATACATGAATACTTACCATTGTGTTACAATTACCTACAGTATTCAGTACAATCACATGCTGTCTATGTTGGTTGTGTAGGAGCAATAGGCTATACCATGTAGCCTAGGTGTGTGGTAGGCAACACCATCTAGGTTTGTGTAAGTACACTTTATGATGTTAACACAATGATTTAATTATCTAATAATGTATTTCTCAGAATGTAGCCCCATCTTTAAGTGACACGTGACTATAGTTGATATTTTTTATTTTGAAATTATTTTCTATTTGTTAGTAGAATTTACGTTCCAGCCAGATAACAATGTAAAATATCATAAGAGTTAATTATATTCCTTTTTTTACTACCAGTGAAAAGAAGACACAGGGCTGGGTCTCTTTAAAGGTAAAAGGCAAGCCTCTGTTCCATGGGTTCACAGTTTTTGAAAAAATCTATTTTTGCCATTTGAGATATCATGTAGACAGTGATGGGTTCAATATAGTCATAACAGTCATGATGAATTGTGTTCTAGTAATGAATTTTGGACTTATTAAATTTATCTTTTCTAAATATGCTGTGAAATTAGAGTTTTCATTTTTCACCATAGACTCCAAGTATCATGGATGATATAAAATATCACTCTAGTGAATAAACAGCATGTGTTTTTTTTTTAAAAAAAAATGATCAGAATACACTAGACTTTTTATGCCTCCCTCACAAGAGTGAAGGATTAAAGACAAGTTCAGAATTGTTAATCTATTTGTGTTTTAGTAAGACAAAGAGACAATAGAACTTAACTTAATAGTGATAATCACTTTATAATTGTGTAATGCTTTATGTTTTTAAATAATCCATTGACCTTTGTTTTATTTAATCCTCAGGTATAGCACATATTTCAATTATGGGTAAGGTTGTTTTGAGTAAGAAGAAAACATAAGCATAATCTAATTTTCAAGGTGCGGTGGGAACACCTTTTCTCATTAGAATCAGGGTAATATTATTAAGCCTTAATTTTCTAGCTTGTCCTTTTATTTCTGACCGTGAAAACTTAATGTATCTTCTAAAGTAGCAGTACTCATCCTTCCCTTCCCTCTGAACTTTGGGTGGAGAGAATGACAGTGCAGGAATTCACATGGAATTCTGCTGACCTAGAGAAAAGGTGCTCCTTTATCAAAAAAAGATATTCCCTTCCTGGAATTTTTCTAACTCACAGTCTGAGATGCCCACATTTCCTAAATCAAGTCATTTCCCTTTAGGTCTTCAACTGTGATTTGTGTGTGCAGTTATCCTTCATGAACTTTGGGCTGTTTTATCTGTATTACTCCTTTCCCAAATTTATCATCTTAAACTGCAAACAAGCTCTTACCAGTGGCAAAAATATTGCTTATGTTGGGAGGTTAAGGTGGGCGGATCACCTGAGGTCAGGAGTTCGAGACCATCCTGGCTAACATGGTGAAACCCCGTCTCTAATAAAAATACAAAAAGTAACCAGGAGTGGTGGTGGGTGCCCGTAATTCCAGCTACTTGGGAAGCTGAAGCAGGAGAATCACTTAAACCTGAGAGGAGAAGGCTGCAGTGAGCTGAGATTGCATCATTGCACTCCAGCCTGGGCGACAAGAGTGAGACTGCAACTCAAAAAAAAAAAAAAAAGAAAGAAAGAAAGAAATTGTTGATGTTGTTCTAGTCATCACTCTTCACATTTTGCAGCAATGACAAAATCTCTAGAACTTTCTTCCAAACACTGACCATTTGTCAGCAGACATTTTTCTTAAAAAATGGAAGCCAACAGTTGCAAATCTTCCACAGTGAACCCAGGCACAACTGCTTCTTACTATCCATCTTTAGTCCTTCTGCTTATAAACTATGCTTCTTTATTTTATTGTATTTATTTATTTATTTAGTTAGTTAGTTAGACGGAATCTCACTCTATCTCCCAGCTGGAGTATAGTGGCTCAATCTCAGCTCACTGCAACCTCTGCCTCCCAGGTTCAAGTGATTTTCCTGCCTTAGCATCCCAAGTAGTTGAGGTTACGGGCGCCCACCACCATGTCTGGCTAATTTTTGTATTTTTAGTAGAGACAGGGTTTCACCATGTTGGCCAGGCTGGTCATGAACTCCTGACCTCAGGTGATCCTCCCACCTAGGCCTCCCAAAGTGCTGGGATTACAGGCGTGAGCCACTGTGCCCAGCCCCATGCTTCGTTATTTCTAGGCAATATTGTACTATTGCTATTTTGTCTTTTTTCAGTGTGGTCATCATATTCCCATTACTTCCTTGTTCCTAATTATTTGGGTAAGTTAAGCCTCAACCATCTTAAAAACCAACAAAATAAAACATAACCTGAATGGAGAATAATAACATTTACTCAGAAGTCAGAAAATCTAGGTTTAAATCCAGGTTCCACAACTGGGCAATTGATCTGACCTTGACAAATTGCTGAGCCTATTTGTGCGTCTGTTTCTTCTTCTGTAAAATCAAATAATTATAGTATACTTTATAAGAAGGTTGAAAAAGATCAAATGGAATAACGTATGTAATGGGCTTGTAATAGTGTTTGGCATGTAGTTAACACTCAGCAAGTTAGTTGTAGTTATTATTCTTATTCTTATTATCCAGCACGTAGTAAATAGTCGGTAAACGTTTGCCATGCTGTTTTCATCCTCCTGTGAACCCATGTGGCCTCACACAGTCATAGTCATTTGGAAGTTAAAGTCTATCCATCCTCCCCTTTAATGGCTTCATATTGTCGATGAGATAATGTTTCTGCTTGATCTGACACCTCACTACATTTCACCCTCATCCCATACCTCTCTATGAACTTGGTTTCTATGCTCCGGCGATACTGAAGCTCATTTCAGCAGCTCATTTTAATATTTCTCAGGCATTTGAACAACAGTGCAGTAAGCACTCATTGCATGCCATCTATTATTTGCAGTTTACTATTATTATTATCAGCAGGTTTAACCACCTCACTCAGGTCCTCCCCATCAAACCCTTCTGTCTCTCAGAATGTGTAGGTTTAACTTTAAGATGGTTTTAACATCTGATAGGCTGTCCCACTGAAAAAGTATTTTTATTTTATTTTTTAAAAAATTAAAAGTAAAGCAATAAATGATGGTTCTTTAAGAAAATACATGTTCTCTTGCATATTTCTGGCTTTTCTTATTGCCCCTATGTCTGGAACACCCTTCTCTCCCTCATTTGCCTGATATATTGAATTATTACTTATCCCTTAGGACTTGGCTTCAGTGTAAACTCCACCTGGAAACCTCCTTTTTCTCTCAATGGCTCTGAACTATCCCTCTTAGTGTACCTGTAACACCCTGTGTTTAGCCCTACTAAAGCATATATCATATCATGTTGCCATCTGGATGTTTCTCTTACTAGACTTTCAGCATGCTGGGGTACAAAAAAAAAATGCACTTGAGTCTTTCTTATCTTTGTACCCCTTGCCTGTAGAACAGTTCATGACATTCTTCTAGACCAAAAGAGGCTGAGTATAGAGCAAGGACAAAAAGAAAACAGATATTCTTCAGTTTGCAAAGTTTTCATCTTCCTGTTACTGTGAATCAGCCTATTTTTAACAGAGTCCCATAGTGGCTTCCAAGCATTCCCGTCAAATAAAATTCCCATTAGGGCACTCAACGGTGTTCATGAAGGTTACTCCTGAATTCTCAGAACTTAGAAGTGGTAAAAGTTTATGTTCCGAGTAGTAACCTATGCTTTCTTTCCAGTGTAATAATCTCACTTTGTGGTTTGCCACTGGGGATTTTAAGTTGTCATGCGAATTCTTCATTCTCTTTTTTTCCTGCTTTAAGGCTCGTAAGGACACCTATTTGCTGAGGAACATGAAATTGGGTAGAGTATAATTGCTTTCTCATTCTGCCAGATTCTCTCTAGGACCTTAAAACAAATCTATAATATTAACCTGAGGTGGAGAAAAGAAGCAATTATTCTGATAGTCCAGCCTAAGAAAGTGCAGTGGAAAACAAAGCCAGCTGTGAATTTTGAATTAATTCGAATTCCACTGCAGAGCTCAAAATCAGCACTAAGAAAGTGAAATTTCGTGAGTGTATTGCTGTAGCTCCTATCTATTCTAACATTAATTAAGAAAATCTAGTCCTATGATGGCGTGAAAGATTGAATTATATTTGGGAAGCCAAAAATACCTTTCTCTTTTCCCTTCTCCTCTCCTCCTTCTTCTTTTCTTCATTATTTTTTCTTTTTCTCTGTCTTCTCTTTAAATATAGAAATCCCAAGAAAACCCTGGAAAAGGCCCATTAAACTAATAAAATATGACCATGGAGTATTATAAGTTGTAACCAATGATTATCCCCTCATCCACTTCATGCAAAGATTCCTGCAGGCATCAATTACACAATGAGGCCACCGAAATGTTTGACCAATTCTGACTTTGACAGAATCTACTGGGGAGTTGAAAAAATAATGTATATATTTTAAACTTTAACCTTACTTTAGTTAAAACTGATGGTAATGATGATCTAGTGAAGGAAGGCTTTGCGTGTGTGTATGGCAATTCTCTTTTGGGCTTAGAGGTGTGTCAAATAAACCAGAAAAAGAAAATGACAGTGAAGCTCCCAGGATAAAGGAATAAAATATTTTTTACAACTTGCAACAAATGAGAGCCCAGCACATTTGACTCTGAAAGTGTACTTGCTGAAGAATAAGCTCATTTTTTTATTGATAGTGAACTCTGAGCTGTCTTTGAAGGGAGCTGGTGGCAGAACTTCTTTCCCATCATCTTCTTGTCCTAGATTATTGATGCGGTAATCTTTTCACTGGGAAGCATTGATTTTGAACTAAGGCTAAACATTAGCTATAGTTAAAAGTAAATTTTAAGCTTTACATAAATAATTCATTAAAAATTATTGGGTAGAATTTGATTTTGCTCAGAAATCTATTTTGTTTTTGAGTTCTTTTTAATACTACTATTCATGGACACCTGTTTATATAATTAATTTTCACTGAGAGTGGGGCTACATTCTAGCATTCAATGGGCTAATTAGAAAAGTTACATAATAATTTATATATATATATGATGTTGAAAATAAAGTTAATTTAATATCTAATATATTGTTAGCCTATTGCTTCAAATTATCTAAAACCGTTTTCCAATATAAGCATTAATAAAATATTTTATTCTATATTAGATTCTTAATTTCAAAAAACTAGAGTGATTATAAGTTATTGTTAAAATCATAAGCAGTATGGTGCTTTAGTAATAGATAGGCTTGCATGCGAATACCTGGGTGTTAACCCAGCTCTGCCCTGTCACTAGTAACAAGTAATTTTGGTTTTAGAACCTCATTTTTCTTACTGTAAAATGGAAATAATACCTTCCAACCTTCAGCCTGTTTCACAAGGTTGTGGTGACAACCAAATACAGTCAGGTGTAATAAAAGCATGTTTGCATGGATTTTTTAAAAATAAATAACCCCATAATTATATAATAAAGATAAAACATAGAAGACATTTGTTTGGTTCAAAGAATTAGTTATATTTTAGTAGTTATATTTTCAGGAGACAAAGTTAAACAGAATCTGTAACAATATAAGATCCTAAAACATGACCTGGAAGGCTACCTGACATCCCAGAAGTTTGAATCATCAGCTGGATCAATTTAATATAGTATATTTTAGGGAAAGATTATTTGTTCTTGTTTTTGTACCAGACACTAAAGAGATTACAGTTCCTTTGCTCAAGAAGTTTATGATATTGGTGTTGCTGCAGAATGGTTTATTGCCATAAAACAGTAAGAAAATAATGTAAGAAGATAAAAATGTAATACTATGCATACAATAACTGGTTTAAAATCAAACAGCCTCATGGTTTAGTTTCTGCTTGCACCTATAGTTCAGTAAATACAAGTCAAGCAAATATGAATAATTGAATAGTAGTGGAAAGCATTAGTAAAAGTCTCCTGTAGAATATCAGAGGAGAGTTAATTAACCACTATTAGTAAAAGTTCTAGAAACCTTTCATTATCCATGCCTTTCTCAATTTCTCAGAAATTCCCTAATTACCCTCCTTCACTCTCAAACTTGTCAACCTAAAGAATTCTCTTCTGGCTTTTCTTTGTGTGTGTGTGGTGGCGGGGGCGGGGGTCTCTAACTCTAACATTTTTATTGTGAGCATTCATTTAGCATCTGTGGTTTCATTGGCTTCTTTTCCCCTTTTTCATTCTCTGTCTCTCTCTCTCTCTCCCCCCTTCTCTCTCTATCTCCCTCTCTCCCTCCCTCCCTCCCTTCCTCCTCTCTCCCTGCCTCCCTCCCTTGCTCCCTTGTTCCCTCACTTCCTTGCTCCCTCTCTCTCCCTCTCTGGCAAATTCTTGCTGAATGAAATTGCTAGTGAACATATAAATGTTCTCAATGTTTTCTTATGGATTCCTGAAGTTTTATAACTTTCATGATGGAATTGACTTACGGAAAATTTAAACTAAAGTGGCTGTATGATATTCCCCCCACTCTGCCCCACAAACTGCCATGAGTCACTGTGATTAACCTCCTGTCTGATAAATTTGGGATTGCCTTGGTACAAGTACAAGGATAAATGAGGATACAATCAGATTTAATCAAGTTAGAAAGTCTTCTTAAATGGTTTTCTAAATGTGACTGGTGATAAATCAAATTATTTTGATAAATGAAGATTAAAAACAGTCTCTGGAACTATGTTTACTACCTAAGGGAGATATCTTTGTCCAATTCAGTGTCGAATCTTGTAAGAAAAGCCACAGAGTATTTCATGTCCCATTGGTATTTGTTTCTAAATTTGCTCCATAAAAATATTAACATCCTCTTTGCAATAAAAATGTGCTGTATTTAAATAGTGAGACTAAGGAAACAATTTGGCTTAATCACATAAGTGTAATACAACTATAAAATGTCTCTTTTTCTGTTTTACTTACATGCATGAACCAGGCTTAAATTATTTTAAGCTACCTAATACATTCAGCATTCTGAGTGATTGTTTTTCTTCACTTCTAAGGACATGAAATGAAAACTCACAAATATTATATATATTTGATGATAGGAAACAAGATAAATGGACACTGTTTTATGCTGGTAATGGAAGTAAAATGCATACAGAATTTTTAGATAGAAATTTGGTTGTGTCAAGAACATTAAAACAATTCATAATCTGCCTTCAATTTTTGCTTAGAGATGTGGAATCTGGAAAAAGGCTCATTCCTCCTGGTTTAAGCTGAATTCAGTCCTCCTCAAATTTATTTGTTATTTTCCTCATCCCCAGTACCTCAAAATGTGACTGGATTTGGAGATAAGGCCTTTAAAGATGTAATTAAGCTAAAATGAGTTTGTACAGGTGGGCCCTAATCCAGTCTCACTGGTCTTATAAGAAGAAGAAATTTGGGTGCATAGAGAGACCACTAGAAAAGTGAGCCTGCCCAGAGACATCAGAAAAGTGAGCGCACAGAGAAAAAGCTGTGTAAGGACACAAGGAGAAGGTCACCATCTGTAAGCCAACAAGAAAGGCCCCCAAAGAGGCCTGCCCACACCTAGATCTTAGACTTCCCACCTCCAGATTTGTGAGAAAATACATTTCTGTTGTGTAAGCCACTCAGTCTGTGATATTATGTGTGGCAGCTCTAGCAAAGAAATACACTCACCCTTAAAATAAAAAAGCAAAAACTAATAGACAAGAAAGCAAAGGAAACTACAAATTCATGAGTATGTTTAAATCCACCAGAGATCTGAGATCATAGGCCAAACAATTTGATAAAAATGTAAGAAAAAAAATAAGTATCTGTGAGCGCTACCTTACGTGGTATATACAAAACCAGTAAGAACAATTGGAATTTCAAATAAAAAAATTTCATTTACAGTAACAACAAAACAGATGAAATACTTCAGTGTAGATCTAACAAATTATGTGCAAGATGTGTAGGCTAACCTTGTGAATGATCTAAGCACTCAGTTAAAAACAGAGATTGTTATTGAACAAAAAGCAAGACCCAACGATATGGTATCTATACGAAGTCCACTTTAAATATAAATACATAAATAGGTTAAAAGTAACAAGATATAAAAAATATGTACCATGCAATCACTAACCAATAAAAACCAGAGTAACTATAGTCATATCAGACAAAAACTTCTGAACTAGGAGTTTTGTGATGGTTAGTGCTGAGTGTCAACTTGATTGGACTGAAGGATGCAAAGTATTGATCCTAAGTGTATCTGTGAGGGTGTTGCCAAAGGAGATTAACATTTGAGTCAGTGGGCTGGGAGAAGCAGACCCACCCTTATTCTGGGTAGGCACCATCTAGTCAGCTGCCAGCACAGCCAGGATATAAAGCAGGCAGAAAAACATGAAAAGCCTGGACTGGCTTAGCCTCCTGGCCTACATCTTTCTCCTGTGTTGGATGCTTCCTGCCCTGGAATATCAGACTCCAAATTCTTCAACTTTGTGACTCAGACTAGCTTCCTTGCTTCTCAGCTTGCAGATAGCTTAATTGAGGGATCTTATGATCATGTGAGTTAATACTCCTTAATAAGCTCTCCTTTATATATACATCTATCTTGTCAGTTCTGTCCCTCTACAGAACCCTGACTAATATAAACCTTATCAGAGGTAAAAAAGGATAATACATGATAATGAAGGTGTCATTTCTCCAAGAAGGCTTAATAGTCCTAAATGTGTATGAACCGAACAATAGAGCTTCAAAATACACAAAGCAAAAAGTGGAAAGGAGAATCAACACATCCAAAAGTATAGAGGCTCTTCTCCTAGTATTAATAATTGATATACCAAGGAGAATGAAAATCAGTAAGGTTATAGAAGATCTGAACAACACTATCAACCACTTTAACAAATTGGCGTTTAAGGAACACTTTTTACCCAGCAACAGCAGAATACATATTCTGCTCTTCACATGGATGATTCACTGAGATAGGCCATTTTATAGGCCATAAAATAAAACACACACAAATTAACATATTAAAAAAATAGAAATCATATTAAGTATGTTCCCAAACAATATGAGAATTAAACTGGAAATTTTTAGCAAAAAATATCTGGGAAATCTCCAAATATTTGGAAATTAAGCATGCACTCCTAAGTAATTAATTGGTCTAATAGGAAGTCTTAAGGAAAAAATTTAAAAATATTTCAACAATAATGAAAATAAAACATAACAATATTTGTAGGTTAGAGTTAAATAAATGCATAGACACTTTACATTATTCAGCATCTATTAAAAGTTCTATGTCTAGTAATAGAGTTCAGCAAGGTTTTATGGTGAAAGGTTGACATGTAAAATATCAAATATATTTATACAAAATACCGATGAACAATTAGAATTATAAATTTTTTAAAATACTGTTAAACAGAAATATTTTGGTTTAAATTTAACAAAATATGTGCAAGAACTACATGTTGAAAGATACAAAGCTCTGATGCAAGAAGTTAAAAATTATATAAAGGGAAATATATACAGTGTTTTTTGATAGGAAGGCAATAGTTTTAGGATATCAATTCTTCCAAATTTGATCAATAGATTCAAGTCAATCTCAATAAAAATTCCAGCATGCGTTCTTGTTAATATGATAAACTGAACCTAAAACATAGATGGAAAGTTAAAGGTAGTAGAATAGCTTAAATATTTATGAGAAAAAAACACACAAAATTACAGGACCAATTCTACCAGATTTTGAACCCGTCCTATAAGGCTCATAATTAAGACAGTGTGGTGTTGGTGAAAAGATTAAACATATTGATGAATGGAATGTACAGATTTTGGAAATTGACTTACACAAATCTGATCAATTTATTTTTGATAAAGCTGTCAAGGCATTTAAATAGAGAAAGGATCATCGTCTTTTCAAAAATTGTGTGGGAATAATTCCTCTATTTGCGAAACCATGAGCCTTGTCCCCTACTTCACATCTTATGTAGAAATTAACTCACGATGGATCCCAGACTTAAATGTAAAATGTTAAGCTGTAAAATTTGTGTGGAAAATGTGCTACCTTGGGTGGGGAAAGCGTTTTTAGATACAATGCTAAAAGCATGATCCGTGAAAGAAAATATTGATAAATTAGACTTTATAAAAACTAAAAATGTTGCTTTGTTAAAGGCACTATTAAGATGATAAAAAAAAAGATGTACCAGAGATATATACAAATTACATTTCCCACAAAGAATTTGTTTCCAGAATATATAAGGAATATTTTTCATGATAAAGCCAACAATATAATTATACAAATGAACAAAGATAGACATTTTGCTAAATAAGTTATGTGAATGGCAAGTAATTATATAAAAACATCCTCAGCATTATTAGTCATTAGACAATTGAAAATTAGAATCACAATGAGATTCCACTACATACCTTTCAAAATGGCTAATTATGAGTAAAACTGGAGCAAAAAAACTTTACAATTTCAAGTGCTAGCAAGTGTGTGAAGCTACTTAGATACTCACCCTTTGCTGGTAGAAAAAGCAAATTGGTATTTTTTTGGGAAACAGCTTGACAATTTCCTATACAGTTAAGCCATGTGCCTACCATATGTCCCAGTAGTCCCACCAGTATGTATTTACCCAAGAGAAATTAATACAGAATTGCATTAAACCTATTTTAAATATTTATAGCAATTTTCTTCATAACACCAAATAAGTAGGTACAATTCAGAACAACTAAGGTCTCATTCAATTGGTTAATGGATAAACAAACTAGTATGTCTCTAAATGAACGACACCTAAGCAATTAAAAAAATTAGGGAGAGTATTCAGATGCAAGAATATGAGGTCATACTTCAACAACAACATGAAAAAGATGTGGATATGTTGAAAGGTCCCAAAAGCAGTGCCTAATCTCCAAAGGTGAAAAAATTTGTTCAATAAAATAAATAATACTTTTGGATTAAAACCCAGATAATAATATAAATATCCTTCAGTCCAAATGAATATACAAATAAGTAAATAAATAAATGAATGGGGAGGAAACACATTTTTTTCCTCATAGAAAAAAAATTAATAAATGTAGATAGAAGAAAGGAAATAGAAAATCTTCACTAGAACATCACGCTAATTATTGCAGCAGGCAAGATCCACAAATAGATGCTAAAATTTGTATACAAAAGTGTAAGGATAAAGGGTATACTTGCATAGATCCATCATGTTTTCCTCAAAATAAATATTTGTTAATTATAAGGTAAAATGCAGTAACTTTACATTGAGCAAATATGGCATACACTGCCTTAACCAAGTGATCAAGTTTAACATAAGCAGAATATGATATAACAACATCTTGTACCTACAAAGAAAGTTGCAGAAGTATTTCACTTCTATGATATTTTTTCCAGTAATGCATAGCCTAAATCTAATTATAAGAGAACATCAGACAAACCTAACATAAGGGGCCTTTTACAAAATATTTAATTAATACTCTTTAAAGGTCTCAAGATTATGAATGAGAAAGAAAGACTGAGAAACTGTCACAGATGGGAGAATTATAAAGGATGCACAATTACATCACACTGAGGATTCTGGATTAGATCCTAGAGTGGAAGAAGAGTATTAATGAAGACACTGATAAAAGCCAGAGTCTCTAGTTTAACTCATAGTAATGTACTGATGTTAATTTGGTTTGGCAATTGTGCTGTGGTTATATAAGATGTTATCATTAGGGTCACCTGTATCATCATTCAAACTCTCTATACTACCACTGTAGCTCTTCCATAAATCTAAGATTATTGTTGCAAATTTAAAAGCTGGAAAATATTCATAATCTTTAAATTAATACTTTCTCTTCCAGGAATTTCTTAAAAATAAATAGCCCCAAAATTTTAATTCAGTAAGAAAATTATCAAAAATAATTGCTGTGCAATCAATTACACACACACACAAAAGTTTATAAAAATATTTTAGTAATCATGAGAAAAACTAAATAAAAAAGGGTGAGAAACACCATTACAGTTTATGGTGCCAAACAGAAGAAAGGGTCACCCCTCCATCAAGATTCTGCCCAATATCTGTTCAGGTTTCATTTTATAAATCAGCTGGCTGCCTTTAACAGCACAATATACAGTTAGATTAGAGTTGGTTTTGTAAATAAGCCAATAGGAGGTCCTGAAAAGAAAAAGAAGGAGCTCTTAAAAGGATGCATCATGTGGCCAACAAGCATATGAAAAGAAGCTCCCATCATTCTACCATAAAGACACATGCATGTGAATGTTCATTGCAGCACTATTCGCAATAGCAAGACATGACATCAACCCAAATGCCCAGCAATGACAGACTGGATAAAGCAAATGTGGCACAAATACACATGGAATACTATGCAACCATAAAAAGAATGAGATGTCTGTTTCCAAAACATGGATGGAGCTGGAGGCTATTATCATTAGCAAACTAATATAGGAACAGAAAACCAAATACCACATGTCCTCATAACTGGGAGCTGAATGATGAGAACGCATAAACACAAAGAAGGGAACAACAGACATTAGGGTCCACTTGAGTGTGGGAGGTGGGAAAAGGGAGAAGAGCAGAACAAATAACTACTGGGTAGCAGGCTTAATACCTGGGTGATAAAATAATCTATACAACATACCCCCATGACACAAGTTTACTTGTATAACAAAACTTCACACATACTCCTGAACCTAAAACCTAAAAATAAATAAAAATAAAACATAGATGGCAGTTAAAAAAACATACAAAAAACAAAACACAATGCATCTGTAAAAAGGATGTCAGAAATTCAAGTAGAGAAAGGAGCAAGCCCCTTTGAGAGGGCGCATATTCAGTGATGGGTTCTGGAGCTTTCTATTAGGCTACAGATCTTGGCTTTTGACTGCTTTTCTGTAGATACAATGTATGTCTTCTTTTTATAGGTTTGTTAGTGATTAAAAAAAAATGTGTATCCTAATGTTACATAAAAAGAAAAGATACTACATTTAACTCTAAAGAAACACGTTCAAACAGAAATACTATACAGAATAACTATCATGGGTTCCATCTTGTGTATTGGTGCCACTGTCTCCTGGCCCTGTACCTTTTATGCCACTGCTTTTATTCCTGAGCCAAGAAAGCATACTTCGAAAATAATCCTGAGATCATGACATTTGAATTCTGATTTCCAAGATTCCAAATGCCTTTGTGTGGTTCTTGTGTACAGTTTTGTTCAACTAGAAGTCTGCCTCTCAAAATAACAACAGGCCTTTATTTATTGTTTATTGCAAACATGAGCTATACTTGTGCCTCCAGTCATAAGCAAGCAAGCAAGGTAAAGTTAGCAACTGAAAAGGCTTTTAATTCCAGAGAAAGGTGGGACTGGCTACCATTCTTCAATACAGTTTGAAACAATAAACAGATATTAGAAAGTATTTAGAGAAAAGATGTCAAAGAAAGAACAAGGCATCTCTGTATAGTAGAAGCTATGATCTTTACCCTTGGGGGAAAAAGATTTGAGTTGAACAAATATCATCGTTTAAAGAATATTTTTCTAAGTTCTCACTTACATAAAAATATAGCTATTTATGAATCCCAAATATTTGGATGGAGCAGGAATGAAACGAAGATTACTTTACCTAAAAATACCTTGATGGTGTCTCAATGATTCTACTCAGGAAAAGAGGGTGAGGTGTGGGAGAACAGATGAGGGAGTGGTAGATACCTGGTTAATAGCACCTTTCGTCATCCAACTACCTGGATTTTCAGGCTGTCCTGTCAATAGGAAAAGGGGAAGAAAAATCTATTATTTAAAGAAACCACCAGGTTTACTGTTCCCACTTATGGAAATACCAAAGAGAGAATCTGGACCGGGACATTTAATTTCATATCACACCAAGAAGCAGGGCTTATTTTATACCACCTCCTCTCCACCTTTCTCTTATGCTGCAGGGCTTGGGTGGTAAGAAATCAGTGTGCACCCTCCTAAAGCCTTGGAAAGCTACTCAAATGTGTAAGATGTAGACTTTGGTAATCTGTTAAGGGAAAGAGGAAAGTATACAGGAAGAAAGGCATTTTTTTTTCCTCTGAGATAAGCGGATTTTTTCTCAGAGGTGAAGACTTTGCATACGAGCTGAATGGGTTGGGGGAATGGCATGTGAGCTTGAATTTAGAGGAGCTAGACTAGGAATCAAATAAGCATCCTCAGAGGAACTCCCTATATAAGGGCCCCAAGTCTTCATGTGTCTTCTGTTTTGATATTCAAAACAAGTTTGCATTAGTTAGAAACTAATTTTTCTTTCTTCTTTATTGCAAATCTTAATCCTTTAGAAAATAAACGTTGCCTATACCTGCTCAGTCTTGGGAATACAGACTTTTCCACCTACTCTTGAACTCTCTGTGGAGAAGGTCTCTGGTTAATTAGCTCTCTTATATATTAGAATTCTGCACAGGGGGAACTGTTGATGGTGATGCCTGGAGGGGAAAACTCAGACCTATGGCTCAAGAGCGGAAAGCTGCAAGAAATACAGAAAGACAATGAGAACACTTGGACACAGGAAGGGGAACATCACACACCGGGGCCTGTTGTGGGGTGGGGGGACCGGGGAAGGATAGCATAAGGAGAAATACCTAATGTAAATGACGAATTAATGGGTGCAGCACACCAACATGGCACATGTATACATATGTAACAAACCTGCATGTTGTGCACATGTACCCTAGAACATAAAGTATATATATATAAAAAAAAAAGAAATACAGAAAGACTAGATACTTTTCTGGTGTGGTGAACTACTGGCTGCCGTCTTCTCAAAGGGAAAGAGAGATGACCCAATGGACATCTGTGTTACTCTTGCTCTTCTTGTTTTTCTGAGACATTTTACAATGTTTATGTAAAGAAGTTTTTCAGGGTCACAAAGGGCCCATCTTTTTATTTTATTTTATTATTATTACTATTTTTTTACTGAGCCAGAGTCTCCCTCTGTTGCCCAGCTGGAAGTGCAGTGGCACCATCTCGGCTCACTGAAACCTCTGCCTCCTAGGTTCAAGTGACTCTCATACCTCAGCCTCCCCTGTAGCAAGTTGCTGGGACTACTGGCGTACACCACTGTGCCCAGCAAATTTTTGCATTTTTAGTAGCGATGAGGGTTTCACCATGTTGTCCAGGCTGGTCTTGAACTACTGGCCTCAAGTGATCTGCTTGCCTCGGCTTCCCAAAGTGCTGGGATTACAGGCAGGAGCCACTGCACCCAGCCAAAGGGCCAGTCTTAAAAGGCACTGCAGGACTTGCCATCTTAGATGTTTAGAAGGACCCATGTGTTACAAGTATTTGAAATAGGTTTTGCTATTTCAAACACTTTTTGAAATAGGTTTTGAGCCCTTACTGAAGGGGTTGCGAGGGCCTGTGTTTGTGAAGTGAGGTTGGAGAAGGGGAATCTACATATGTGCTTGTATTATGTGCCTGTGTGTATATTGGTGTGTTATGTGTGGGTAAGTTTTCAACCATGTACTGTATCTCTGTATTTCAGTCTTGGTGGATAGAAAATTTATTTCACTTACTTCAAATGTAGAGAAAAAAGATACAGGAAAGATTGTAATAAATGGATTGAATTCCAGTTAGTTCAACTCTAAACTATTGAATATTCAAGTGATCATGTTCCTGGGATGGTGGTGGGGGTATTGCTCTAAGTCGAGAATTTTACAAAAATTGATTCTGATGTGTGTTTCATCTTCTTAAACCCTTATAGAGTGAGAGAGTCAAGACTATTCCTTACAAACTTCTTTTATATTCCCCTTACTTGACTCAAAATACTGAGCATATAGCAGCCACACATTTAATTAATTAGCAAGTTACCTGGGTTAAAAATAGAGACATATGTAAGTAGAAAACTCAGAAGTTCAATATTTTGCCAGTGATAGATGAGAATTTTAAAACAGTGTGAAGAATATTTCTTCAAAATCTGGGATTATGATTAATTGGATGCATGAATCTTTGTGTGTAAAATTAAAATTAGGCTAATAAAATTAGTACAATTCATGATCATTTTGGTTTCATAATTTGCATCATCTGAAAAGCAGTAGAAAATTTTGAGTCTAAATTAAATATAAAGATAAATTAGAGATTTATAATTTAACTTTGGTGGAAGAGTCAATTATATCTGAAGAAGACCAGACTATTACTTTTTGTCTAGAATGTGAGCCTCACCGAGCTGGTGTTCCTCATGAATCAGAGTCTGGAGTCTAGAGACTTGGCCTGCGTTTGAATTCGAGCTCTGTCACTTAGTAACGATGTGACCCTGAGCAACCTCCTTAATCTCTCTATGCCTCAGTCTTTACTCCAAAAATAGGGTTTTTTAATAGCATCCACCTCTTTGGGTAGTTATGAGGATTGAATGGGCTGATACATGCATGCATGCATGCAGACAGAGAAGAAGAGTCTGGCACAGATTAAGTGCTCAAAACTGTTATTTGTGAAGATGATTGTACTCATTTCCTGTTTCTCTTCCAATAAATTATTACAAACTAGAGGCATAAAACAGTCCAACTTTGTTATTTTACAGTTCCATAGATTACAAGTTTGATGCAGGTCTCACTAGGCTAAAATGTAGGTGTCTTTAGGCTGCATTGCTTTCTATAGGTCCTGGGGGAGAATCTGTTTCTTTGCTAATTCCAGTTATTGGCAGAATTCAGTCCCTTGCAGTAATAGGATCTAGGTCTCTGTGTTCTTGTTGGCTGTAAGCAGAGGGCTGTTTCCAGCTTCTAAAAGTCACTGCATCCTTTGGCTCATGGCCCCACCCTTCATCTACCAGGCCAGCAAAGGAGGCCAAGTCCTTGCTATGTGGCATCTTTCTGATCATTCTTTCATGGTCAGGTCATGATCATTCCAGCTGGGAAAGGTCCCTCACTTTTAAGGTTGTGTGTACTTAGATAGGGTCCACCTAAATAATCTAGGATTATCTTCCCTTCCCAAAGTCCTTATCCTTAATCATATCTGCAAAGTTCCGTTTCCAGGTAAAGCAACATAATCACAGGTTTTGGTGACTGTTGCATGAAAATCTTTTGTTGTGAGGGAGGAGCCATTATTCCACTTGGTACAATGGTGATAGCCTTGAGGTTGAAGGTAAAATTGGAAGTCAGAAATCATTGCATTTGTCAGGTCATCTGTAGGGGAATGTTTCAGTTTCTGTACATATTTGAAAGTGGAAAGAAAGTGATCAAATACCCCAGAATCTGTCCCTAGAGCAATGTTTATAAAACATATCCTCCAAATATTATTTTTGGGAGATAACAGACATAAAATTGAAAAAATACGTGTGTGTGGGAAGGCTCATGTTTGTTGTCAAATAGGACAGGTAAATAAAGCAAATTCAATCCGATTCTTTAATGAAATATTTTCTACTACCCTTAATATGGTAATGTACATTGTGACGTTCCAGAAATGATTGGTAGTGTTTGTTAGTCACAGTTGATTATATAAATTTTATTTTTATGTATTTCCTGAGAGATTCTGAATTAACCTTGGCACGTGATTGTCCAAGCACTTGGTGTGCTAGCAACGCACTCAGCCAGAGGTAGGGACAACCTCTCTCATCGCGTAGGAGACAGATTTACAAGGAGACTCTACCCTGGCCATATTTAAACGTCATTTTATCTGGAAGATCCTCTTTAGAACTTATTTTTCTTTCAAATTATTGGAAACATTTTATACTATTCTGTATTTGGAAGCATTTGTACTACATAGACATAGCCAACTCCTTTTGTCATTAGCTAAATAATAATAATATCTCATATTTTATATCTGTTTAATAAGTATGGGGCACTGTGCTAAGGACTCCATGAGCATTAATCCACTGAATCCACAATGCTTGTGAAGTAGGTGCTATAATTATGAGGGAAATGAGACTTAGCAAATTAATACAGTAAATATTGTATTAAAGAAAATATAGTCTGTGTTATTTCATAGTATGTCATCTTGCTCACTATTCTGTACTGTCACTATAAATAGTTATAAATATAAACCATAATGTTACAATAAATCCAAAGGCAGTATTTTATTTGGAAGTGGACAGTGGAAACGAATTGGACAATCTAAGAGTAAGGCAGGCATATTTAGTTGTGCCCTAGATATGGTAATTGTTGCTTCCCTGCATACATCCTTTCCCAAGAGAAACTGCCTCTCTCCCCTCAGTTGACTTGTTTGTACAACTCCTTGTCTCCCTCTACACTCTGACCCCACATCAAAACTTAGACCAGATATAGAAATCTGATCTCAAAACAGCCTATCTATGAACTAGTCTGAGCCAAGTAGATTATATCTTGAGACTCCGAGTTGAGTCATTTTGCAACCGAGTCACATAAGAGGTCACCAGACCAAAGATTCAGTGCAAGAACCCTTACAGGGCTAAGATGGTACCTCCTAGAAATGACATTTTAAATGGTTTTCTTCTCCTGATCTGAAGGAACTGGAAAAGGCAAATACAATGGAGTCTTGAGATCAGTGGGAGAAGGAAGATTTCTAGAGAGTTGGGGAGTGAGAATGTACAGTCATTGTGAAAGGATGCCAGTGCCTGTTGAGTGAGCAATCTGGCCTACTTGTGAGAATTGCCTGGCGGTTGGGGGAGGGATTCACTGAGCCACCTTCGCTTGATTAAAATGTCTTGTGAAGTCTTCAAATTCCCTTTGCTTTGATTTTATATTTGCTAAGCAATCTTCTGATCTTAATTTGCTTTCCCACTGAGGCTTCCCTAACAGGTGGTGAAAGTGCTTTCTGGCTGACAGGAACATTCTTCACAGTGAATTAATAAATTGTCATTCTGGTGTCAATCTCTCATCAGCAGGGTCAAGGTGAATCATCAAGCTTGGTCCCAGCGAGGTGAACTAATGGATAAGGACTCTGAACCCCCTGGGGTGAATGGCCAGGTTCAATTCAACACCCCGGAGGCTGGAGCCGACAAGCAGTCAGGCACACAGCACTTGGTTCGCTAATTAATCCTTCAGCAAATGTTTGGTGGGTGCTTCCTTCGTACCAGGCCCTGCTTTAAAGGCCAGATACTCTGCACTAAGCAAGGCAAAGCTGCACCTTGCCCTCAGAGAAGTTATGGTTTAGGAAAGGAAGACAGACAATATGAAAAAGTATAGAAATAGATATATAGAAAATAAAAGAATAGATATGAAAAGTATCAGGTAGTAATAGGTGCTATCAAGAATATTAAAATAGGATGATATGATACAGGGTAACTGGGTGGCGATTTTCTGAGAGGCAGAATGGAGAAGTGGTTAAAATAATGGACTTCAGACATGAAGTCAAATAATCTCCATTACTTCGTAGTGTCTGATCTTGGGCAGTTTTCTTAGCCTCTCTCTTCTTTAGTTTCTTCATTTGTAAAATGTGGTCGATAACAATCTACTTGTAGGTTTGCTAAACATATTAAATGAGTTCATGTATGTAAAGCACTTAGGATGGTGCCAGGCATGAGGTAGATGCTATAAAAGTGTTGGTTGCTATTGTGGTTCCTATGTTTATTTAAAGACATTTGTTTGAGATTTGAATAAACAGAAGGCCAACCACATGAATCAGGCAGAACATTCCAATCAGAGGGAAATGCTGGTGCAGAGACCCAAAGACAAAAATGCATATGGCTCTGTTCAGCATCAGAATGAGGGCTGGTGCAGCCAGCTGCCATAGAGGATGGAGGGATGGTCAGAGGGAAATCATGTAGGGGGCAGGGCTGGGTCATAAAGGGCTCCTAGGAAGTACAATGAATTTACTTTGAAAGAAATTCCACTTGTGTTGCTTGAGTGCTAGATGGGTGGTTGTGGAGTGAGAATAAGAGCAGGGAGACCAGTTAGAAGTCTATGTTGATAACTAGATGGGAGGACCTATTATGTCCACTTCGGAACCTACATGTGTAGGGAACTTCACCATCAAGCACCTCCACACATACATCATTACGTATTTAGCAGAGAAAAAAGGGGAGAAAAACAGGCAAAATCACTATCCCCATGGCTCATTCATTATTTTATAAATAATAATACTGGATAACACAGTTTTTCTAGAATATTCCTATCCCCCATACCCAAGGCTCATTCTAAGAACAAATAAGTGATATTTGAGGTACATAGTAGATTGTAACATGTCTTTCTTGAAGTCATTCTTAACATTTGTAAGGATATTTCACTGTCTCTTCATTCTGTGGGATGATTGGTTAGGTATTGGTTCTGAATTTTGTCATATCAATCACTCTAGTAATATATCAAAATACATACATTTATATCATGTGTCAGCTGCATATAAAATATATCATTATTAACATAAGACAAGAACTGATAAGCTTTCTACCCCATGGCTCATTCCTTCTTCTGGAGTGCTCTAGCTATAGTTTAGATAGCTTGGTTTGGCTTGAAAGACCCAACTAGACGAAGTCAGGTTGGCATGAATCCGTTCAAGCATGTTTAACACTGAGTCAAGGTGATTTTGCTTTTTCCTTAAGTGATCAAATCTTAAGTGAGGAACCAGTCCCATTCCACTTACTATTGTTGACAGGACTCTGGCATTTAAAATCAGAGTTTTAAAATTCTAGGCCTGTTTTTCTGATCTATTCAGATCTCTTCTAGGGATAACTCAGTTCTTAAACTGTGTATCCAACTCTGGTGAGTTTTTTTTTTTTTTTTCTATTTACACCAAAAAGTTGGGAAAGGGAGATGTTGGTTTACCCTTTTTATTCAGTGATAAAAAATAAATTAATAATAAAATAATTTTTATACTTGTCTATTTCTTATACTACTAATTATTTCTAGAAATTATTTTTCCATTACCACTAGATGTGACTTTTCAGGAGTCTCAACATTCTCCAGAAGGTGGTTTAAATATATTTTATCTAATATATAAAAAGAGAACATGTCTTAAACATAATACATTCATCTCTGGGGAGATGTGGTCTAAGAGAAATAATTCAGAGACTGTGTTGCCACCCAGAATTCTCTTCTTCACACAGACCTGATAGGTCCTAAACTTCACAAATAGAGAGGAATGTATTGAATTGTCTTTCTTGAGGTTTTCTGTTAAAAGTAACTAGTGCTATGAAGTAAGTTCTAATACTTACTGACCTAATAAATGACCTTATTCTGACAAATAGAAATAGGAGAAGACTGAGTTGGAACATGGAGACAGGTAAAGTAACATTCAAAAATTTTTATTTTTTAAAAAAAAAGGGCAACACAAATTGAGGACAAGAGGAAGAAAAACTCAAAATCTTTTATAAAGGTAAAAGTTTTCATTTCCCCAAATGGCTGCACTCACATAGTGGCCTGACTTGTGCAGATCACAGCTTTCTGTGAACCAGTGCATTTGAGCTTTTTTGGTATTGGACAAGGATTCCAGCATAGTCAGATGAAGTTTAAATCATTATTCTCCATCATGACCATGGCTCTCACTGGGATGTATGTGGTCATTCAGAAAACAAAAACAAAACCCTGGAATATATTTTCTCTATTCTAGGCACTAAGAAAACAAGCAAACAAACAAGCACAAAACCAGGTAAAGTGGATAGCATATGAACGGAAAGGCAATGGGATCCTATCCATATTTACAGAAGAATTTCCTTCTGTGACTTGCCAGTGGAAATGATCTGAGTGGACCCTTGCCACTGCAGTAAATGCTGATGAGGACAATGAAGTAAGCTCTCTAACGTATTGGTCAAAGAATGCAGAACTCTGGGCAAACGCTTTGCGCTTAAGTCACATCAACCCTGCCATCCATATGCTTTAAGCCTATGTAGGTTGTTTATTGTGGTTGGAGCAGATGGATTCCTCGATGCAAATGTAGTTTACTGTTTTAAGGTATGCATGCCTGTGTGCCTGTGTGCACACATGAGGATACACACACACACACACACACACACACACATTCTCCCTTTCTCTCTCTCTCTCTCACTCCAAGGCACCCTAAAGGGCTGCCTATTGACCTTGGAAACATAAAGATACTAAAATGCCGTTTGATTATTTTAGGTGCAAGACTCAGCTGCTTAACTTTTAACGGGAACTAGAATCATGTTCAAAAGTCTGTTTTAACTCTGGTTTGATTCAGAGCCCAGTTTTACATGTCTAATACAATCTGAATGTCCTAAATAGCCTGAAAACTTTCCCCCTGGAAAGTAATCTGCTTATATCCAGTGAGACAGTAAAACACGACTCCAATTCTGTTCTCTCTGCCAGGCTGCTGAAGCACATGTGCTAGGCTAGATGGATTGCAAATTTGGATTCACACCAACCTCTGAGGTGACCCCAATCTGGGTGTGAGGTTGATTCTTTTTTGCCAAGGGAGGCAAAGAAGACTTATGGAGCTCTGGGGGTGGTGGACAGAAACGTTGTTGGACTAGTGTAGGTGAGCCAAGGGAATATGATATGTGGATAATTTTGATGATTTTTGGCTATGTTTAGGTCACCATGACAATATGGCAGCTGTGACAGAACTGGATATTTTATTTTCATAAAATCCTTGGCTCGATTTAATACAAATTATTGCCATGTCATCACAAGCATCTACCTTTTACTGCCATCTTCTAGCAAATCTCATGGAACTGGGAAAATGATTCCTGTTTTTCTGGCTTACATGAAGAGTCTTGAATTTTCTGTTCTAAGGAGTGTTCTTGTGGACAAAACAAAAAAGAAATTGCTATGACTGGAAGGACTCCAGAGCTTGGATTATTTTTTCTGCATAAATCAATACTGGGTGAAAACATGGGGCATTGGGTGATTTGTTGCTGTAGATGTATTTAATGAGCAGCTTGGATTAGTCTGGCTTGGGCCCTCCTCGCTGCTGTGCCTAGGAACTTGAAGATGAAATTTAAAGACTGGTGTGAATCCAGGCAGTTTCAGATGCTTTGAGTAGGAGACATTCCAAATAAGCCCACCTTTAAAGACTTGGGATTTCAGACCATTAAAGGAAATTAACTCATATTTTACACCACCCCTGCTCACCTCATCATGGTTATAATTGGGAAAACTGAGGCCCAAGGTTTGTATTGTCCAATTTAGATGATTTCTAGTCTGTATCTTTCTTCTGCCCTGTATTTCCTGCTTTCTCTCTGACCAGTCTTTCAGTTGAAAGATGTAACAAGGGCTCATCCCATGCCATTCATTGGTTATAAATGATTTCAGGGCTTGAATTCCATTAGTTAACAAATATTTACCAAAAATGTATAAAGAACCAGGAACAGCAAAAGAGTGAAACCTACTAACTTGTTTACCACTGACGTTTGTCAAGTGCCTACAGTGTGCAAGTACTCTACCAGGCACTCTGACTACTCTATATAAACAAGCACTGCTCCAACTTGGCTGAACTTACATTGGTTGAACAAATGGTATTTGGTCTCAATGAGTTATTGGTTTGTAGGAGATCAGACACACAGATAGGCGATCATGAGGCTATATAGCATAGGTACTGCATGAGTTCATAGAAGGTGGAGAAGGTAGTAGGGGCATTCAGGAAGTGAAGCAGTGGTAACATCTAACATGAGCTCTGGATGGCAGACAGAGCCTTAGCATGCTAAGATTGAAAGGAGAAAATTCTTATTACAGGGTCTAATTCTGAATAAAATACTAAATCTAATACACCACAGAAAGCATCCTCTCATTTTAATGGGGACAGAGGTCCTAGGCAAGAAAGCAATGGGATAGAAATGATAGTTCATATGATTAACAGATAAATATTGAGCAACTACTCTGTGTTCAGGCATTTTTCTACACTCTGGAATATGGAAATGAACACAATAAAGTCTCTGTCTCCATCAAGCTTATATTCTAGTAGGAGGAAATGGTAGGCAGACTATAAGATGGTCTCCAATGATTCCTACCTCCTGTAATTCCCTGCCCATTGAGAGTGGGTGGGACCTAGTGATTTGCTTCTAATGACAGAAAATGGCAAACATAATGGGATGCCACTTTAGAAATTAGGTAATCATATACAAAAAATCAACTCAAGATGGATTAAAGACTTAAATGTAAAACCAAAAACTATAAAAGCCCTGGAAGGCAACCTAAGCAGTACCATCGTGGACATAGGAATGGGTAAAGATTTCATGACAAAGACAACAAAAACAATCTCAACAAAAGCAAAAATTGACAAGTGGGTGGAATGTAAGGAAACTTAACAGCTTCTGCACAGCAAAAGAAACTATCAATAAAGTAAACAGACAACCAACAAAATGGGAGAAAATATCTGCAAACTATGCATCTGGCAGAGGTCTTAGATCCAACATCTATAAAGAACTTAAATTTACAAGAGAAAAACAACCTCACTAAAAAGTGAGCAGAGGACATGAACAGACACTTTTCAAAAGAAGACATACGTGTGGCTATCAAGCATATGAACAAAACTCAATATCACTTATCATTAGAGAAATGCAAATGAAAACCACAATGAGATGCCATCTCACACCAGTCAGAATATCTATTATTAAGAAGTCAAAAAATAACAGATGCTGGCAAGGTTGTGAAAAAAGGGAACACTTATACACTGTTGGTGAGAGTGTAAATTAGTTCATCCATCATGGAAGGCAGTAAGGCGATTCCTCAAAGGGCAAAAAGGAGAACTACAATTTGACCCAGCAATCCCATTACTAGGTATATACCCAGAGTGACATAAATCATTCTACCATAAAGATACATGCACAAGAATGCTCACTGCAGCACTACTCACAGTAGCAAAGACCTGGAATCAACCTAAATGCCCGTAAATGACAGACTGGATAAAGAGTATGTGGTACATATACACCATGGAATACTATGCAGCCATAAAAAGAATGAGACCATGTCTTTTGTGGGAACATGAATGATACTGGAGGCTATTATCCTTAGCAAACTCATGCAGAAACAGAAAACCAAATACTGCTTGTTTTCACTTACAAGAGGGAGCTAAATAATGAGAACACATGAACACAAAGAAGGGAACAGCAGACACTGGGTTCTACTTGAGGGTGGAGAGTGAGAGGAGGGACAATAGCAAAAAAGATAACTATTGGGCTTAATACCTGGTTGATGAAATAATCTCTATAACAAGCCCTTGTGATAGGAGTTCACCCATGTAACAAACCTTCTCATGCACCCCGAACCTAAAATAGAAGTTAAAAAACAGGAAGGTTTGAGCCTACAATAAACCAAAATTCAAGTTAATACTAATTCAGAAAAACTGCATTTATAAGCACCAAGTGACTTGGCTGGAAAAAAAAAATAGTAATAATCTGGTGCCCCAGAGCCTGTGTCTTCCATCTTGCTTGCTGTGTCTTGCTCTCTTTCTTGCTCACTGAGATGGAAGCCACCTGCCATGTGGGGAGCTGCCCTATGGAGAGATCCATGGGGCATTAAACTGGCCAATGAGGACCTGAGGTCAGCCAACAGTCAAGTAAGTGAGCTTGGAGTGGCTCCTCCCAGATAAGCCTTGAGATGACTACAGTCCCGGCTAGTACTCTTGACTACAGCCTTGTGAGAACCCCTGAACCAGATATGTCAAAGCAACACCTGCATTCCTACCCATATACACTGTGAGATAATGGTTTGTTATTTTAAGATGGTAAAGTTTAGCATAATTTGTCATGCAGATTTGGATAATAAATACTAATCTCTCTCTCTCTCTCTCTCTCTCTCTCTCTCTTTCTCCTATGTATACATATAATGACTTGGAAGAATAATTAAACAGAATAAAGGGGACTAAGTAGGAATTGAAAGTTCCAGGGAGCAGACTTCAGGGGGTGGTGTTGCTATTTTGTATAGGATGATCAGAGAAAGCCTCTAGGATAAAGTGATATTTGAGCCAAGGTCTGAAGGAAGGAGGGGAAGTGGGCTATGTACATTGCTAAGGAAAGATATGCTAAGTTAAAGAAGGCCTCAATTACTAATGCCCTTGGGAAGAGGGGTGTAAAGTTTAAGAAAAAGTAAGAAGTCCAGTGTAGGTAAGGAAGAGGGTGGTTTTATAGGAGGACAGAGAAGTAGCGAGGGGAAAGAATATAAAACTTCATAGGTCGTGGTGAGGCCATTGGGTTTAATACTGAGTAAACTGTATGTGTAATTTGGCTGTTTTATAAAATGTACTGTAGGAAGGCAGGGAAAGAAGCAGAGGCACGAGTTGGGAGGCCATTGTAATAATCTTAGTGGGAAATAACTGGTGGGTTAGACCAGGGTGTTAGCAGTGTGGGTGGTAAGAAGTAAATACACTGTGAAGGTAGAGAAGATATGGATTAGTTGCAGTGTAGAATAGAAAGAAGTCATAAAGGACTCCAGGATTCTGTCCTGAATATCTGTAAATGCAATTTTCATTTATCCTGATGGAAAAGAATCTTTAAAGAATAGAGTTTTGTTTTGGGGGGCGGGGAGGAGCAAAGTGGAGTGGGATACTGCGCAATCTCTAATTCAGATTTCTACATATAGGGTATGAGTTGCTTCTCAGATATTTAAGTAAAGATGGCAGATAAATTTGGGGTATATGTGTTTGAAAATCAGAAAATCCAGGCTGAAATTATAAATTTGAGAACTGGCTCAGAGATTAAATACGATTAATATAGTCACTTGATTAATTGATTGGACAATGTGGAGATCTTCTATGACTAAGATAAAAACTGATTTGTAGAGCAGCACAATGGTAGCAAAATTGGAGTGGATCCAAAAGAGGATGAAAAAATAGGAAATGTAGAAGTCAATACCCACTTCTCTTTCAAGGATACTTCTCATTTGCTGAATATGGGAATAAAGAAGAGGAGTGTTTGCTACCGGGAAAACAAAGTCAAAAGTATGTTTTCTGTGTAATTTTAATTTTCAAGATTGAATTAATACCAGTGTTAATACATGGATGAGAATAATGCAATAGAGAGAGAATAAGGAATTGGATACACAGAAGACGGGAGTGGAATTGTTGGAGTGATAGTCTTGATTATGGGAGAAGTGATGTCTTAAACCCATTGCACACATATGGTACTTGGCATTGAATTGGAAAATGGAGTAGTGCTTATCAACAGGAGAAGGGGAAAATACAAAGGAATTATAAATGGTGGTGGTGGGTATGTGTTTATGGGGAGCTTGTTAGATTTCTCTTTTGATTGTTAATATTTTCTCAGAGAATATAACAAACATGATTATTATCTGAGAGTGAGGCTGAGGGAGGAGATTTAGAAAGTGGTTGGAAGCCTGAGATCATATTTAATTGTCATCTCTGGAGGGTGAAAAAGTCGCTGGACAACCAGCATGATGACTAAAGGCCCATTTGGTATGCACCCAGTCTCATGCAGGGTTCATATTTGCAGTGAGACCAATCATCATGATTATGTGTTTTTCTGCAATGTGTTTGCTGCCCTGGAGCAAACAACTCTCTATTAAATAGAGAGTTGGCTTTAACCAGAAGCTGGGCTTTTGCCACGTTAATTTCACAGAACAGAGAGGAACCTGAGCTGGATAAGGGCAGAAATGAGGACAGAAGGATGTGGGATAGTAAAGAAGAGAAGCATTAACAGATTGTACATCCTTGTGAAAAGGTGAGGGTCAAAGACACGGTGTATACGTGTTGGGGTGAGCAAGCTGGAGAGAGGGAAGATAGGATTTGGTGAGTGAGATACATGAAACGTAGAGAATGAGGAGTAGACACAAGGCCAGAAACACAGCCAGGGCTTGGTGGTAGAGCCGGGAAGCCCCGTCTCCATGAAGTGTTCTGTGAGGAAGGATATGTACACACCAATGTTCCCATGAGACCAACTTGATAGTAAAATGAATGACAATGTGAGTGGGGCAGAGGAATATGTATAAAGGACATTATGGCACAAAGGCAGTTTTTTTCTTTTTCTTTTGACAAAATGTTCATTAATGTAAATTGAATTACACCTATCTCATCATCTGACAAAGATTCTTCCTCAACGGTTACTCTTGGAAAAATGCAAAGATAGATTTCTTTCTCTGGAGCACCTGCAGTTTGTCTCTCTTGTCTGTTGTTCAAATATCTTTTGCCAGCTGGTGATGAGACAAAGAAAATAGCATCGCCTGGGTGTGCAATGACATCTCACATCTGCAGGCTGCATGTTCAACCCAATCAGTAGATTTACTCATTCTTGGGATGGTACATTCTCTTATCAACTCTGACAGCAGCAAATTCACCCCATTATGCCAACGGATATCTTTGCAAAGCTGTGTAAATCAAGTCATATATTTTAATGCCCATGGGAAAGTATGATTAAAAGGAAACTTGAAATCTACCTTTCGGTTAAGTAAAAATATTACGTTTGGCAAATGGTCATGCTGTGCTACAATTTATAACTTTAATTTTAACATTAGCATTTGAACATAATGTTAGAAAATCATAGCGTGAGTAGAAAACTTAGATTACTTCTCTCTTGATTTCTCACCCTACAAAGATAAAAACATCCCTTTCTATCTAATCTCAGAGTCTGGGAATTTTAGATATTGTTTTGTTAAGTTTGTTTGGAGAAAAATAACTTTTAATATTTTTATATCTGGCTTTCTGAAACAGAGGAGTAAACATATGGGGAAATACAGTCTTTTTCACAATCTAGGCTTACTCTATCGAAATTCAAGAGTATACAGATTCAAATCATAAGGGATAGCTAGATTTTGGCTAAAGTAATACAACTTTTTAGTCTCTGAATATCAATCAGTATTAGGTCATTGAAGGTTCATAAATAATAATGTTTCTAACTTACTAAGGAATTTTGAAAAAGACTTTCCATTTATCCTTTTTTAAAAATTGTATTTAGGCCTCTCTATGAAACAGTGGGCATAAGATAAAAAAGATCTTCAAAAATATGAAATATGGTCTAACTCTACAAGACAATAGAACATCTGGCTGGCTTCAGTGTGAAGGTTCTGATGTCCTGGAATGAAACTGAGTGTATACTGTTCTATGCCTCAGAACAGTGGTGAAGAATTACAAATAAAAACCTCTGTAAAGAAAGTGCTACAGCTTTCTTTAGCTCATAAATCCTCAAGAGTCAAGGGATGTAGTAGAAAATGAGAAAGAGCTGGAAGAAGAGAAAGAGAAACTAGGCTATTGTAGACATTCACGACCTAGTGATCAGGAAAGCCTCAGAGCTCTGGTTTTTAATGTCAGGAAGAAAAGACAGCAAAAGTACTAATACTTGATAAATACTGTAGTACCTTTAAGCTGCTCCAATCTACTGGAGCATGTTTCAATTATATTGTATTTTTTATTGTTTCCTTCAGGAGGGAAATTCAGGAATTTCTTTCTCCTCAGACCAGATTCAGGAATTTATTATTCTCACCAAATTGAAAATGAATATGAGAAAAAACTTGAATAACGTAATAAAACTGAGTAAGTAGTTGAGATCTGAATGTGTAAAAGGAAGCCATTTCTAGGGTAATGAGTGATTAAAAGCAGATATTTTGCAGGATGTTTCAAAAGAAACAAATCTTAGGGCAAATATTAATAAATAAAGGTAAAAGAAGCTTTGATTCATTTTAGGTGGAGATCGAAAAAATCTACAGTTACTATTTTGAACCCTGGCTAATGGAAGAGATCAATCCCAGTGCAGTCAGCTGGGTCAAAAGTAGCAAAGAAGAAATCAGTAGAACTTGAGTAATGCAATACAATTACCATTATTGCTATTATGACTATGACTGCTATCATTGCTAATGCCTACAGAGACTTAAGTACTTATTATGAACCAAGCATATCTAAATATTTTACATGCATTAATTATTTAAATGAAAGAAGAAGAGACTATAACTTCATGAGGAGAGAGACTAAACCTTATTTAGCTCTGTAATAACGCTGTTAAGCATAGTACCTGTACATAGTAAGCACTGAATAAATGTTTTTAAACCAAATTAAGGAATAATTTAGGCTAAATTAAGATTTGATTTATACTGTCCAAGGGCTTTCACAAGTTCTTTAGTAAGGAGGAACAGGGTGGTATTAGAATATTACTATATACTATTCTTAATTATGTCATGTAATGTCTATGTAATGCCTTTTATGGATAAATTACATCTACAGAAAACTGTAATAGCATTAAAGCAAGAATTTTCCCTTTTGATAAAAGACCAAAAAATGAACATGTTATGTAAACTGATGTTTAGTAACTGGTGATAAACTTTAACTACTAGGTTACGTTACAAGCCTTTATCTTGAGTAGTCTTATGAAAATTAATCTCTTAACTATCTTTTGAACCTATATTCACATTGGTTTTCAAGATACTTAAGTTATATTTTTTCCTCTTTTTTCAGAGCTGTGTCTTATTTTGGGGCTACTTTTTTTATTGAGGTGTAATTTACAAGGGGCTGCATTTTTTTGATAAGGCTTATAACTGTGGCTGGATGTTTCTCTCTAGTCTTCTAAGAAATGCCATTTTATTTTTGAGTCACTCCTAAAGTCATGTGGTCATTAACTTTGGAGGCTGTTTTTCCTATGAGTGTTGATACAAATCAAAACCCAAGTAGACTTCATTGCATGTCACCCTATGAATGTTCACAATGGAAAAAATACCTTGTCTGTAGTATACTCTCATTCTTGCATTGAAAAGCTGAGGAAGAAACTTATTATTTATTTATTTATTTATTTATTTATTTATTAACGTAAGTCAGAAAAACTTACAACTAATGTGTGCAGTTTTCTGGTTGCCCTCAGCAGGTGAAGTGAACAAATAGTGTTAATTGAGATTGAAGAGATTATCTGAGTCTTGGTTTTTGTAGATTTACAATCTACATACAATATTAACTAAATCAAATAGCTTTTAGAGTTTCACATGTTTACATAACCTCCCTCCCAGCCTCTTCCATATCCATTAGTTATTGAATGTTCTAAACTGGCACTGAAAAATATCACAACAATGTTTTGTTGTTGTTTTTGTTTGTTTGTTTGTTTGTTTCTGAGGTGGAGTCTCGCTCTGTGGCCCAGGCTGGAATGCAGTGGCGAGATCTGCACTCACTGCAAGCTCCGCCTCCCGGGTTCATGTCATTCTACAACAATGTTTTGTTGCACCAATTTTATAAATTTATGCAGTGCAATAGATGTTATTTGTCTGAGGCAAACCAAAGGCAAATTTCTCAAAGTTCTTGCTGCTTTCTTTAGCAGCATTTGATGGAGGATCTTTTATGGATTTGTAATAGATTAAAAAACAAACAAACAAACAAACAAAAACAGATTGCAATCCTTTTTTTCAAATCAAGTTTTTGGTCCAAATTGTGTAGCATAAGTTAAACTTGCATTCTATTAGCCAATATGAGTATATTTCTGTAAGCACAGTTATGTTGAAATAAAGTTTTAAGAAGCAAAACAAACAAAAAACATGCATACTGCATTTTCTCCATATGTGGAATTTGGAATAAAACTTATATTTATTAATTTCCAAATTTAAGAATTGATTCAGATATTCCTTTGGGTGAATCCCATTGACAATGTTAATTTTAAAATGGTAACAGAATGAGCAGCTTAACTTTTCAAAGAAGCACATTTATTTCTGTATTACTAGAGCTGGTCACATTTTCCAGCAGCAGGAAATTCAGCACCATCTTTTTGAGGGTCGTCCTCTCCTTTTCTTCAGGGACTCAGAATCTTATTCAGACCACATAGAACCAGCATCTAACTACGTTCATCTTACTGGCTCTTTCCTTGAGCAGAGGAGAGCTGTTGAAGCCTAGCGCCCCCTAGACTAACAGATGACACATGCCCATTGTTGTGTGGCTTTGCCACTGGTCAAGCTTCCCTCCTAGGGACCAGTTGTTTCAGGATAGATGAGCCCATCCTCTCACTTTAAGTGTGGCCAAATGTATTCCATGCTTGATTTCCTAAGATTGTAGTAATTCATATTCACTTATTTTAGTGTTGAATGCCTCCTCTGGTCCCAAGAAAGCCGTGTGAGCCTTGGCTGTTACCTCTAAAATCCAGATACACTGTCTTCTGCCCCTCTCCTTAGGAATACACACGATAAGTCATATAGGTCTTTCTTTTGTATCCTGAAAATGCAAAGCCCTCATAGTGGAACTATTCACTCGCTGGCTTGAAATACTTCAAGGAGAAGTATTCGTGGGTTGATGTGGGATGGTGTGTTATATATCTTTGTTTCTAATGGAAGCTATCCTTGAAAAAATTAATAACTGATGGCCTACTTCTTTTTGAGACGACATCTTGCTGTGTCATCCAGGCTGAAGTGCAGTGGTGTCATCATTTCAGCCCTCTGAGTGACTGAGACTACAGTCACGTGCCATCATGCTGAGCTAATTTTTTAAAATATATTTTTTGTAGAGATAGGGTCTCACTATGTTTCCCTGGCTGTTCTCAAACTACTGGAATCAAGTGAGCCTTCCTCCTCAGCCTCTCAAAGTGCTGGCATTATAGGTGTGAGCCACTGCACCTGGCCTAATTTTCTACTTTTGACTAAATTGTGTTGTGGTTGTAAACTTCCAAGTACTAAAGAAAATGAAAGAAAAAGGAAACACTTTTTAAAGGAAAACACATTTTAAAGAAAAAAGGGATACCTGCTATGGAATGGTTCCAGTCACAATGTTCCATAGAAGTTACACCATAGGGGTGCATATATTCTCCGAAGATGTAGCTGAAAATTAGACCAGGGTTGGGATGGTGATCAAGATGACAAAGGAGGGTAAATATAGGTGGCTACTCTTTCTTTATTTATGAAAAAAATGATTCTTATAACCTATGCATAAAAATTCTCTGTTCTGTTAACCCATTAAAATATTTGTTTTAGCTTTAAAATTCCAGGCAGTACAAGATTTATACACATCACATACAGAAATAAAAGATGATGGGCTGGGCGCGGTGGTTCACGTCTGTAATCCCAGCACTTTGGGAGGCTGAGGCGGGCAGATCACATGAGGTCAGGAGTTCGAGACCAGCCTGGCCAACATGGTGAAACCCTGTCTCTACTAAAAATACAAAATTAGCTGGGCATGGTGGTGTGTGCCTGTAGTCCCAGCTACCTGGGAGGCTTAGATAGAAGAATCACTGGAACCCAGGAGGCAGAGGTTGCAGTGAGCTGAGCTTGCACCACTGCACTCCAGCCTGGGTGAGAGAGTGAAATTCCATCTCAAAAAAAAAAAAAAAATGATGGTTAAACAAAGAAAATCGGAACCCCTTGGAAGTCATCAGGGGAGTGTCAAAGTGTATTTCCACCTTGACTGCCTTTGTGTTATACTTTGTCAACATCAGGTCACCTTGAAGTGGCTGTGAGCATATTGAGATCCGGCTACTGGAAGCTGAATTTGGAATACAGTCAGGTTTGGTTTAGTTGAGGTATTTTAATGTGGTTAATACTGAGTATCTACATTTAATTAAGTTATACTTAATGGACTTCTATTACTGGTCATGACAGAGTTACAAGTTGTATTTATCCATTCTCACACTTTTATAAAGATACTTCCCCAGACTGGATAGTATCTTAATTTATAAAGGAAAGAGGTTAGTTGAGTCAGAGTTCTGCATGGCTGGGGAGGCCTCTGGGAACTAACAATCGTGGCAGAAGTGGAAGCAGGCAGGTCCTCCTGGTGGCAGGGGAGAGAGGTGAGTGAAGGAGAAACTTGCTAAACAATTACAAAACCATCAGATCTCGTGAGAACTCACTATCATGAAAACAGCACAGGGAAACCTCCCCCATGATCCAATCACCTCCCACCAGGTTCCTCCCTCAACACATGGGGTTTACAATTCAAGATGAGATTTGGGTGGGGACAAAAGGCCAACCCATATAACAAGGACCAGACTTATCCTTCTGGCATAACTAAATAATAAATAAGACAAAATATATCGAACAATAATTTTCAGAGACTGTACAACAGGCAGGACAATGATTCTTGATAGAAGGAAATGAAACAAAGTAAGTGCTACAATTACCAAGCTTAATACTGGGGAGAGTTTCCAGACTGCTGTACAAGGAGGGAAAATGCAAATAGAGGTCAGCAGTATGCCTGAGTGGAAAACAACTCAGAGAGAACATAGGAAGAGAATTGGTAAGAGCTGCATACAGAGGAGAGGACTTTGAGATCTGCAGTCTTCAGCTGAGTATCAATCAGCAAGTGTTAGATAAAGAGTAGTGACCACCCAAGGGTTGAGAAAGAGCAACCTGAAAAAGATAAGTGGAACAATGCCTGGAGCTCACACAAAGACCTGAGTAGTTTGTGTTCCCATCACAAAGTGAAAATAAAGAAACAAACAAAAAAACCTTTTAACATACAGGGCATTGAGTAGAGTAATTAAAAGGCCTTAGTAATGGAGCAACATTAGCCTTGGGATAAAGGCTGTTGTGGTTTATCCTAACAAGTTTTGAAAGAAATTCTTGAAAAGTCAAAGGGTTTCCACATAACTTAATTGTATTCTATAACAAAACTCAAGAATATTTAAAGAAATACAGAAATTGTTCGGGATCCAATAAGGTAAAATTAATAATAACTAACATCCAATTAAAAAATACGAGGCATGCAAAAAGAGAGAAAAATATGTAAATAATAAGGAAATCAAGACATGACACAGATAAAATAATTAGTCGACAGGCATATTAAAAGAATTATAACTATATTCCAGGTATTCAAGAAGTTAGAAGAAAACATGAGTGTGTTACAAAGAGTCATGGATGATTTTTAAAACAGTCAACAGATTAGTGAGTGTGAAGGCATAATAACTAATACGATTCAAATTAAAACAAAATCAGAAAAACTTAAATAAAAAAGGATAATGCCTCATTGATCTACAGGACAACCTCAAGCAGCCTAACGTGTACCACTGAAGTTTGTGAAGAAAAAGCCCAGAAAAAAATAGATGAAGAAATAATAGCTAAAAAAATTTATGAATTTGATTCACGGTATAATTTCACAGTAGTGCAAAGAAGGCTGAGCACAAGAAAAATGAAGGATATCATTAACAAATTACTCTAAACCAGTGACTAAGAGAAAATCCTAAAAGCTGTTAGAAGCAAAAAGGCATTGCATAGTGTATAGATATATACGAATAAGAATCACAATAGACACTCATACCAGAAGTATAGAGTGGGTAGCAGGGAAAAAAGTTTTTGAAACATGTGTTCCAGACACTGACCTATGGAAAATTCTCCCAATCCTCAAATGGGTAAAATATAAGTGGAGTATGAACAATACAAACTAGAACTCATGCTGAAAGAGGGAGGGAAATAAAACCCTCTCAACCCAGCACTTTTTATCAAGTAAACATATCTTTTAAAAATAAAGGTAAAATAAAGACATTTTCTGAGACCCAAAGGTAATTGCAGCAGCAAATTTGCATTATGAGAAATGTTAAGGGGAATTCTTTAGGAAGAAAGAAAATATATCAGATGGAAATTTGCATCTACATATGAAAAATGAAGACCAGTAGAAATGGTAAATCTGTATGTGAATAGATTTTCTGTTGTAGGAGGACCTTCCACCCTGATGGTACATCCATATTCATCACAAGGAAGTGAAGGGTCAGGCGCTATATCCGGACATGAATATGTTCCATGACGCTCAGTACCAGAAGTTTATAGGCAGTGGAAGACAAACTAGGATTAAACATTTGTGTGCTGGAAGCTGCCTAAGGAAATTTTTGTCAGTCATCAGATGTGTAAAATATAAATGAAGAGTTTAATTTTCATTGACAACTGCTGATACAAAAAGTTTTCTACTTTGAGTCATGTACTTGACATAGCAGTATTAAAATTGTAAATTTAACATGCTTTTTAATGGGCAGTTTTAAAAACACAATTCAGAATTATGTTTGTAGGGTACAAACTTGTAGCAATTTTCTAAATATCTGGTGTACCTTCATGTGGATCTGCTAATTTTATTTTTTCAATCACATTGAATTGCATCTTAGTATATTTGACATATTGACACTTTTTTTTCCTGATGAAATCTGGTACTTTTAGTCAATGGGAGCTTGCAAATCACCATCAATAAACTTAAATTATCTGAAGAAGCAAGAGTTCTAGTAAGAAAACTACACATACTCATCAATAAATCAATGTATGTAGTGTAAGAGTAATTTGATTACATGTTATATAATTCAACAAAACATAAAAGGAACTTAAAATGCTTTTGAATTACTCTCATGTAAGCTTTAATTTCATATTAACTTTCTAAATTATCAATAATTAAAAACAAGCTAGATAAAAACCTGAATTATCTTTCTACTTTCCCTGTAGAAGATGTTACATTATCATTGCTACACGAAGAGACGATCAAGAGAATTCAGCTAGAAGGCTGTAGAAACAAAGGTGTATTATGGAGAGTAACCAAGCAATTAGTTAATACAAATACTTTGTTATTTCCTAATATGTATGATGATATATTTGTTGGCTTTTAAAAATCAGTAATTTATTTTCTTTTCTAAATGTACATTTATGTTTATAATTCATTTTTTATTTGTGATTTTATTTTTTTTAAACTCCACCACAATTGGAAAATCTTTCAGCCCCACAAAACCTGAATCTCTATATCATGCTGCAGAGCTGGTAGAGATTAATCTTTGGTACTGTGTATCCCTGTATGTTTTTAAATGCAGACTTTATTTCATATTTTGCTCTCAATGGGGGTTTTATTTTTTCTGTTCTTTAGGTAATTAAACTAGGGATACTATCATGTAATCTACATCCAAAAGAAAGGTAGAGAAGGAAAGAATTCTCTGGTACAGAAAGAAAAAATGAATCAATTAGAGATGCTGAGTCTTGTTTGACTGAATGGTAATTATTGAATGATCTGATTGACGTAATTTAATGTCTACATACTCAGGAACAAAAGCAGAAATCTGTGACCCAATGTCTATTTTTATTTCCCCTCCAGTCATGAGTCATGCTGTCCTTGGATAACCTGGTGTCACCCAGAATCTCTGTATCCTTTGGAAAGGTATACTTTCTCTAACCACCTCTCCCTCCTTGGTGGCTTCTCTGCCTGGACAGACTTGTCTTTGTAACAGTAGTGTCACTTTACCTCCCACCACTCAGGAACAGACCAGCCAGTCCCATGACAAATTTCCACAAAATGCCATTTATCCTGTAAATTTAATGAATCACCTTGGGAAAAGGTGGGACACAGAACAGTTTAATGTTAAAAAAAAAAAACATTTTTTTGGGTCAGAGTGCTCAAAAAAAATAGAACTTCTTTAATAGGTTCTGAGTAGAAACATAGCTGAATGAAGAAATAAAACACCTACTGTTCTAAAGTCCTGCTGTTGAAGTCTTACTTTTCTTCATTACACCAGGCATAGTGGGAAGAAATCTGCTTCTGTTTCACTCAGGGATATTGTTCTGGAATCACGGCTTTTCAGACAGCCTTCCTGTGAATTACCATGAGGTTAGCCCTAAATGCTTATAAGGGACTCCCTTGCCTATTTCTCACCTCGTATCCATCTTCATTGTGATTTCCTCCTAGGTAACAATTTGGCTCAAGGTTCTGATTAGTTTCAAGTGGGTGAAATGAACTATCATCAGATATGAATCAAGGGGAAACAGAAGCAAGGCCTGTTTGGTTGGCTCTACAGTTCAGAGCAATGGAAGACTTTCTTTTTGTGGCATCCAGGAGATTGGCAGTGACTTGGGGAGGTAATTGGGTGGGAGAAAATAAAATTTTTGCTGGGTTGAGGTAATAACTGCCAAAAAGAAAAAACTGTACAATTTGATGGTGGTACTTTTCTACCTTCCACAAACACAATAAGCACTCTAAAATGTTGACTTTTATCTTTTTCTGTGTAAAAATATTGTGTGTGAAAATGTTTGTGGTTATGATGTAACATAGAAAGAAGGTGCAACAGGACTTGTCCAGGGCTTGCCTTTCTCATCAAGTTTGGGACAAGTCTTGGGCTCTAAACTCCTGAAATGTACTATGTCTGAACCAAACTAACATATTAGTGGGTGAGTGCCATTTCTCATCCTAATATTTTCCAATAAGCCACTGCCAAGGACCCAAAGAGAGCATATTTCAGGAGTTGAGTGGGCTGAAGCTATTGCATAGGGCATGTTCTGTGATACATAAGTTGTGCATTCATTGCTCGTTAAAATAAAAAAGTACATATACAGAGTAGACTAGTAATAATAATGGTTATTTTTGTTTCTGTTTTGATTTTATCAGATATAACAGTTTTGGGTTATTGCTTGCTCTTGAAATGTGTTGTTTCAAAGGAACACATTATTTTGGACGTGCAAATCAGATGAAACATTAAAGGTGAGAGGTGAAGCCGGCAGGGCTTCTGGGTTGGGCGTGGACTTACAGAACTTTTCTCTCTAGCTAAAGGATTGTAAACACACCAATCAGCGCTCTGTGTCTAGCTAAAGGTTTGTAAACACACCAGTGAGCACTCTGTAAAAACGGACTAATCAGCCCTCTGTAAAAATGGACCAATCAGTGCTCCATAAAATGGACGAATAGCAGGAAGTGGGTGGGACCAAATAAGGGAATAAAAGCTGTCCACCGAGCCAGCAGCAGCAACCCTGTTGGGTGTCCTGCCATGCTTTGGAATATTTGTTCTTTCGCGCTTCCTAGTAAATCTTGCTGCTGCTCACTCTTTGGGTCCATACTACTTTTATGAACTGTCACACTCACCGTGAGGGTCTGCAGCTTCATTCCTCAAGTCAGGGAGACCAGGAACCCACCGGGAGGAACAAACAACTCCGTGGTGCCGCCTATAAGCGCTGTAACACTCACTGCAAAGGTCTGTGGCTTCACTCCTGAAGTCTAGCGAGACCACGAACCCATTGGAAGGAAGAGACTCCGGACACAACTGAACATCTAAAGGAACAAACTCCAGACACACCATCTTTAAGAAGTGTAAGACCACGAAGGTCCGCAGCTTCATTCTTAAAGTCAGCGAGACCAAGAACCCATCGGAAGGAACCAATTCTGGACACAAAGGGACTATGATTGTATTTTGTAGTTAGTTTATCTGGAGCCAGCAATTTATGTAGGTGGAAACATACAACTGAATAGATTAATTTGCTTATCACTTAGGTAAGTAGGATCATTTTCCAAACAACTTCTGATGTTCATTATTAACAGAGTGTTATTTAGGGAATAAAGCAGCCCTTGGTCAGGTGAAAAAAGAACCAGGAGAGAAGACGTTCTCATGTGGCTTTTGTGAATTTCTAGTTCTTATGTTAGTAAATCAATTTATTTAGTGTGATTTTAAATTAACATTGGATCACATTTACTACATACTCTCCCCTTCACCCCTCCCATCTCAACCTACATGGATTGAATAGTGCAGGGGTGTTCGACTTGGGGACGAACTATTACCAACCTATGGACATGGATATCTATGTCATAGATACGATTTTTAAGGAAGAGAAGCAGTCTTGTTTACCAAAAATTTTCTTCATCATCTGCTTGCCTTGGTGCCAAAAATTACTGAAATGATATAGGAAGTTTGAACATATATTTATTTCAAAGGAAAATATCCACTATTAACACAGCAGTTTATCAGAATAGCCGGAAGAAACTAGAATGACTTTATACATTCAAAACTCAGTATCTTACCTCTGTGTATTAAGGAGGAGATTGGGACAGATTCTCTGCTTTTAGTCTCTAGATCCAACCGTACATACACTTGGGCTCTTTCTCCTGATTAAATTCCTTTCTATCAGTATTGTCTGTCTTTGGCTTTGATTACCCTAATCCATTTGACTTTGGCTCTTGCCTTGGCTCAGTTTTGCCAAATAAATCTAATTTCCTCTGTCCTGAAAGCCAATTCTCCAAGAGCATTTTAACTTGTTCTCTGGCCTTGGTTTTGATGACTTGTCTTTCTTTTCTGCAATCTCAGGGAGAAAAAAAATGAAAATAAAAGCTATAGCAAGGACCATTTTATTTCAGTTTCTGGAGTTTTACAAGATTGCTAAGGCCATGAGAAATGGAGGGAGAGATAGTGATTCAGAAGAAGTCAGGGTAAATGCATGGTTTGGGGAGCAATATTGGCACGTAGATAGAGAGAGAGCATTAATCCTGTCTCCCAACCACGTTGGGAATAACTGCACAGTGTGGCTGGAGACTTATACAGGCATATGTAATGTCTTGGGAACAACAGGTTGGCGGATAGGAACCCAGGACACAATTTGTTAATTTTGATTGTTACCAGGTACAAACTCACTGCTAAGTGGATATGAACCTGCACAGTAACAACTCTCCCATGTGTTAAGCCCATAGCAAGTGGACATGCTGCCCATGTCTACGAGGTTACCAGTGGGTTCACCAAAGATTTCCAACCAGCAGATTAAACTTGCGGGTAGATCTTGCAGCTTCACCTGGACTACTTGTGAGTTGGTAACCAGCACAGGTGACCAATTCAACTTTACTGAGATGCTCTAACCTTTCTCAAGTTACTCCTCCCTCAATGATGGTCTCTGGGCTTTGGGAGGCTTTGCCGTATGCCCAGAGTCTTTATAATTTTGAAGCAAGTATGAGAGCCTTCTTGTTCTCTCCTTCTGTCAGCTAAATTCTTCTCTCTTTTGTGAGGGCCTTGATTTTGTTTTAGGTACAATTAGGAACTTTATTCTGTTTGTTCCCAAGACATTATATATGCCGGTATAGGTCTCCAGCTACACTGTGTAGTTATTCTTTATTTACATAAGGGGCGCCACTCCCACCACACTGCAGAATGCTGTATTCATCTCTGTACCCCCAAATCCTGCCTGGCCCAATAACCTGGTGAAATGCAAGTGCTCAATAATATGTATTGATTAAATTATTTACAACAGTGATCTGGATTTTTGTGTTTTCCCAAAGCTTTTATGGTTAACGTGTAACTTACTTAGTTGTACTGCTTTTCTTTAAGAATGTTTTATATTAAAATGTGGAGGTGGATAAAATTGGTTTCAAAACACATTTTAATTCCTATCTCGTGTTTGGAATTTGATACTGTAGTGCTGCTTCTTTGTTGGTGTTCATTTTCATGTAGAGAAAGCTTACCTCAGAAACTAAAGAGAAGCTCATGGAATAACGCCTTATCTTTTGGAATTACTCATAAGAATAGTCTGGAAAAAAGTTTACATCTACATTATAACTTTTTCAAATACAATCATACTCAATCATTGTTAGTTGTATGAACAAATGATGGGAACAGAAAGCAACTTTTTGTATTGATTTCTACAGTTAACTTTATGATTTTCATGTGACAAGGTATGTTATTTTGACTTAGTTTAGAATGAGAACTGATATCTATTCTTCAGCTTCCTGAATACATTCACCTTTTGGTTATAATTCTGATTGCTCTGGGCTTCGTCACACTTAAAAATGGAGTTTCCAATGAATGCCTTAAATATAGTTACACTACTAGAGATTAACTAAACAAAATAAGGATCCTGAACAGCTGCCTGAACTTGCACGCTTTACAAGGGCAAATTCTTTTAAGTTATTGTATTGATTTAATTTGCATTCAAATTGCTCAGGATTTTGCTGGTATATTTTCACTTGAATGATTTGCTATCAAGTGAGGAATGAATAAGTGACATGTACAGACTCAAATGTAGAGTTGAATTTTAAAATTTCTACAGGTTTTGATAGAGCCATATTAATACCAAATAAAGAAAAAAATTACAGGAGCAAGTGGGAGTTTAGCATTACTTCTTAAATAAATCCTAGAAAATGTCATGGCTTGGGATTTGTTTTATGAAGTTAATTTTGTTTAGCATAAGGACTTTTGTTATACTTAAGCAGATTTGATTCTGCAATTTCAATTATAAATTTTTTAATTGGAAAATAATTGTTATGAAGTTATCATTTAAATTAGAACTAGTTGGTTTTGATCATATTTATTGATTAAATTATTTTTAGCAGTGGTCTGGCCTTGTATAATATTTTCCCAAAGCTTTTATGGTAGACATTTAGCTTATTTAGTAATACCACTATTCTTTAAAGGTGTTTTATATTTGCCACAGATTGCAAAAACTGTCATTAAATGGTCACTTTATAACCTGTAGTATATATATAATTTGTGATATATTTATTATTCTAGCCATCTGAATGAATACTTAATATATAAGTAAGAAAAACCTTTCATTATCTTTTTTGGCAGTGTTGTCAAAGTTAAACCTACCCTGGGGTCTACAGAAAACTTTAAGGCAGTAATATTTGCTGTATCCTCTGGCACAACATTATGCCAAATCCTATCCATGTAGCAATTGCTTCTGGCTTTTCTGGGTTAAGAGATTACAAGTTCCCTCCAGCAAATACACTTGCATGTGAATTCATTAGATTGTATTCACTGTGAGGTAAACTCTGTCTGAAGTTGGGTTTATGTTCACAAGTGAAGTGGACAATGGGCTTATTCTCTCAGGAACCTACTATGTCATTTTGCTACTGTTGAGGCAATATACTGGAGAAAAATGTCGCTATTTTATGATGTGGCAGATGGCAATGGGCACAGTGGTAACTATTTAACAGGTGTTCAAATATTTTATAAATGAATAAAGGGAGAAAACATGAATAAATGAAGAAGTAGAGAGGCACAGTGGAAATGTCCTGGGTCCCTGATCCTGTGTGGAAAGACGCAAATTAACCTTTTCTTTCTTCTCCAAATATCTTAAGATTAAAGGGGGAGAAATGAGGATTTTAAATGGTTAACAGTTAAAAAGAAACAACACAGTAACAAAAGTAAGTGTTGTTTATTTGGACCCATACTGTGCCTGAAATTACACACTTAATTCTCAGAGACCTCTGTGGTAGCCACTGGTATTGCAATTTTGCTGTGTTTTTGACCACTTAAATGGTCCTAACAAGTTGTCCTAACACAAAATAAAGTCCTAACAAGTTGTGTTCTTGTTAGGACTGGAGTCGCATCCACGCTTGTCAGACAGGCACACTCCTAGAGCACTGCTTTTCTTCTTTAATGCAGCACCTGGACCAATATAATCTGACTTGTTAATTATAATTAATATACTCCTAAGATAATGCTGCTTTTGAATTCATCCATTCTCTGGTCCTTCTGACCACTTCAGAATTGAAGGGAAATATTAGAATCTTCTCTGAAAGGGGAGAACAAAATAAGTAGTTACTTGGATGAACCCTGAGACAAAATGGAAGTTTCAAGAAATGACTGTGTTTAAAGAATGTATAAGGGCAGTGTGGTCTCAAGGTTCACAAAATTATAAGCATGGCATAAGTAAGCATGACATTTTGAATCACAGATATAAGTTGAACTCGGTCTTTCTAGGATTAAAAAAACTTGAGAGACAGAAAGGTTTATTATATATTTTATGAATTCCTTAAAATTCTCAGAACTGTCACGTAAGTTGTCATTCTGAAATAGTTCCCAAATCATTGGACAACAATGAGAATTTGAAAAGAAAATACGTTTTCAGTATTTTGTGTATAAATGTGCAGAATTTATCATTGGTCAAATTGAATCACTTTATATACAGATAGAGTAAGTATTTCTTAGTACATGGAAAGGTCATTGATTCTGGCAACAAGTGCAAAGCTTTGGCTGATTTTTATGTAAGTTACACAAATTTAAGTACTAGAACAGAATACCATGCAATGGACAAAAACTAATTGTCTTCAGAAAAGAAGTCCTACTCAGCTTTTTGCAAATGATTAACATTCCCTTTCAACTAAAACATATACTTTTTAAATTTATTATATGACATTTGGCTATTACATCTAATTTTCATAACAATTCTATACTATTGGAAAAACTTTCTTTGGAAGTGGAGAAATCAAAGGTCAGTAACTAGGTAATGTGCCTGAGATTGCAGAACTAGTAAGTGTCAGAGCATTATTTAAAATTTACATTTTCCTCACTCTAAAATCCATATTCTTCCAATTGAATGACATTAAACTAATTTTTATTTTTTTAAAATAAATTTATTTATTAAAAAAAAATTTGGGGATGGGGCCTCACTCTGTTGCCCAGGCTGAAGTGTAATGGCACAATCATGACTCACTGCAGCCTCGACCTCCCAGGCTCAAGTGATCCTCTTACCTCAGTCTTCTGAGTAGCTGGGTGCACACGTGTGTGCCACCATGCCTGGATAATTTCTTTGTTACTTGTAAAGACAAATTCTGGGGCTATGCTGCCCAGACTGGTCTCGAACTCCTGGACTCAAACAATCCTCCTGTGTTGGCCTCCCAAAGTGCTGGGATTACAAGCATGAGCCAGTGCGCCTAGCAAAGTAAATTTTTAGATGTAGGTCTACAAAACATAATAAATTTAGTAATTATTTTGAAGATAAACTCTCTAAAATTATGTTACATTTGTGCTTGTGTGTTTATTGGTGTGCCATCTGCTATCAAATCTATATTTAAAAGAGAAGTAGATTCGTAGGGCAAAATAAACATTTTAGATCTTTATAATTTATATATCACGGCAGAGAAATTGATAACTTGATTTAATTGATACAAATATCTTCCCTTCCTATTAACTATTTATAAAACAGGAATGATTATTACAAATACTGAATAAAATTTGTTGAAATAAAAGAAGCCTTGGGAAGAAATGAGAAGGAGGTGAGAGACCAAATGGTAGAGAATCTAGAAAGCTGTGAATCATAAGAGGATATGGGAGCATGTGGTGGAGGGCAAGGTGGGAGACAGTGGAGTTGAGAGTATTGGATGCATTAAATACTCATGTGGGTTAGAAATTTTCTGGGTAACCGGAAGCTTTGTTTACAAGGTGTGGCTATCAATTATTGGACTATGTTCCTATAATTTTTATTTTAAAAATATTTCTCTAAAATCACATAAAAATGAGATTTATGGCTTTTTAGGAACAAGAAATATTCCAGAGAGGTTATTTGCTTTTTGCTTGCATCTCAAGAATAAAACTACTCAAGAGATTGAAGAAGTGGAGCTGGTGGGAGTGGAAAGAGAAGCTAGTGCTTCAGGAGGAACTCCAAAGGTTAGCTGGGAAACTTCCTCAGCCAGGAAAAGTGAGTTCTTACTGTAAATTCTCTCTCATATCTCCCTAGTAAAGAACACCATGCATTCCTTCCCACCTAAACTAATTGTTCTACAAACTAAATTGATTTTTTTAAGAGAACCTCTGATTCATGGAAGTCCTCTGCTCAAGAAACTCCAATGATTGCTATTGTATATTGAACAAAGGTAAAGAGGGAGATTAGATTTATTGAACTTCTGGATACAACATAATCCCACTTAACCTTCAGCAAAACTCTATGAAGTAGATAAGATTCTCTCTCTGGAGAAGAAACCTGAGCTTTCATAAAAGCCAGTAATTTGCGGAGTTACATCTCCCTGCCAGAGGGAACCTCTGTGAAGACAGATTGTGTCTCTCTTGCTCACATTGTATATTCAGCACCTATTATGTCTGGCAGATTTTCTGGACATATTTGTTGAATGAATGAATTACACAAAACTGAATTTATACCCTTTCCATTAGTCCCCACTGTGTTTCATGAGTTTCATATTTCCACTTAGCAACAGTTTACTTATCTCTGTATACAAAATTATGTAAGCAAGACTGGAATAATGTTTGACTGTTTCCTGAAGAGCCTCTGAGATCTGACCCCATCTAGTGTTTTTACTCAAACCATAGAGACGCACTTTGTTCACAAATGTTTTTACATAGATCAACAAGTTTTAAGCTGTGTTTTCTGCAACATCTAGCATGTCCTATTTTGATATATTTAAATTAACGTGGAGACTTAAAGTCACATATGAAGTGATCCAAATTCAGAATCACTCTGGATTTTCACAATTTCCCCCCCTTTTAACTATTAATAGTTGTTATGCCTACAACTAATTCAATGTCCATTATAGCCATGATTTACATTTACTGAATCTTGACAAAGTATATAACTTAGCACATAAAAATGATAAAAATGATAACTACCTTTCTTTCTGGATCCATGTAATCATTTTCTCATTACAACAACACACAGGCTGTTTTGAAGAGTTGTGCATATAGGAACAAATGCAACTCACATGTGGTAAGCATACATCCCAGGTAGAAAGCACAGAAGTGATTGGGTATACTAGAGTATTGCTTCTTAAATTTTAATGTGCATAGGAGATAAAATTCACATTCTGATTTAGTAGGCCTAGATTTGTGTCCTGAACATCTGCATTTTTATCAAGTTTTCAGTTGTGGTTGCTACTGCTGATCCTTGGATCACAATTTGAAGAGCAAGGTTTCTGTTAATAACCACATATTTTCACTATGTTACAAATATCAATAGTTATGTTTTTAGAGAAAAGAGACTTAGCTTGTTAGGTGTAGGCTGAGTTAAGGGAATTTTACTTCTATAATTATAAGCTCGATCCTAGAGTCTGAATGTTTGTGTTTCCTCACTGGCCCAAATTCATAGGTTGAAATCTTAACTTTCCAGGTGATGGTATTAGGAGGTGAGCTCTTTGGAAAGTGATTAGATCGGGAGGGTGAAGCCCTCATGATCAGGATTACTGCCTATGCAATCCCACCATAAAGAGCTAGCTAGTTTCTTCCACCAAATGAGGACAGAGCAATACGGAAGACATTGTCTATGAACCAGAAAGCAGAGCTCACCAGACATTGAACCTGCTGGTGCCTTGATCTTGACCTTCTCAACCTCTAGAATTGTGTGAAACAAATTTCTGTTGTTTATAAACTGCAGAGTTTATGGCCTTTTGCAGCAGCAGCAGAATCAGACTAAGGCACTTGGTAAGCAACTACAGAGCAAAGAATGTGATATGGTTTGTCTGTGTTCCCACCACCAAACAGCATCTTAGAGATCCCATAATCCCCATGTGTCATGGGAGGAACCCGGTGGTAGGTAATTGAATCATGGGAGCCATTATACCCATGCTGTTCTCATGAGAGTGAGTGAGCTCTCATAGATCTGATGGTTTTATAAGGGAATCTTCTCTCCTTTGCTTGGCACTTCCCCTTCCTCCCGCCCCGAGAAGGACGTATTTGCTTCCGATTCCACCATAATTGTAAGTTTCCTGAGGCCTCCCTAGCCCTGAAGAACTGTGAGTCAATTATACCTCTTTCCTTTATAAATTACCCAGTCTGGGATATGTCTTTATTAGCAGCATGAGGACAGATTAATACAGAATGTCTCTCACCTTTGTTACATGCTGAGTGCCCCGCAAAGGCACTACAAAATGTGTGTCTGATCTACCAGATGCAGCCATAAACTTCATCAATGTTATCAATAATATATGGCCCAGGAATTGGTGGTAGCTAAGTGTCTATGAAAGTAGCTTTAGTTCAGCACTTGAATGTCCAAGGATATCAGCAAGGTGACAACACTGTTTCTTTTAAAGAAAGCAATTTAGAACCTAGGACAACATACAGAAAATAAAAACATAATGTGAACAAAAGAAATTATGGCATCTTATTAATTTATTTTTATTATAATACCATGCTACATATTGCCTAACTCTAATTGTGTTTTCAGAGAAATTATAGTGCTTCTGAAGCTTGGGTCATTAAGCTGTGTTGCTCATAGCTTCATTTTATTCTTGGGATTATAATATCTTCCCATAAATTTTTTTTACTAATACAACCAATCATTTGCCTAATGAGTGTTTGGAATTTTCCAGCAAACAGATGTGAGCACTGAAAAATGTGAACACTGTTTTAGGGAAGGCAATGCATCTTGAAGGACCCATTAATTTATGAGCAGGAAAGAATCTAAAATGAGTAGCAACAGTGATGCCTAGACCCATATGAATAGATTTGAAGGTTCTAATAAAACACATTTGGTTTTATATATCCTTAATAAAGTGTAATAATAATGCCAGTGATTATCGTAATGCTTGTGAAACAGAATGGTGTAGTAGAAAGTATAATAACTAAGGAAGTAAAAGACCTAAATTTCAGTTTCAGACTTGTGACTCTGTAATAGGGATATACCATTTACTGTCTCTTGGCCTCTGTATTCTCATTTGCTCAAAGAAAGGGAATAACTAGAAGGTGTCTTTCACTTGTGATTGTGTGACCCTATGTGACCTGTGACAAACTCTAAGCCTACTGTTGTGAGAAGCATACTGTCAATGATATATGTACATGTATTTGTAAAACTTTTCACAAAGATGATATTCCGCTTCTTTTAAAACTTGCTTTATATATTATCCTGCCATTAGCATTTATTGAAAGGAGAGATATAAAAGATGTGTTAGACATCATCCTTTCCTCTGTAAAAACAGCATATTCTTCGCACTGAGGAAGTTATGTGAAGACACAAACAGAAATGTAAAAAATGTTCACATATGAGAAGTGTTTAATAAATAATCCTGATGATAGCGCAGTCAGAATTTAAATGCAGGCTGCTTGGCTTTTTGTTAAGGTGGTTGGGTAATGTTGGTATGAAAGTCTTAAGTTCTCATCCAAACCCTAAAAGTTATGAAGGAATTTCATATACAGAGAGGGGAGGGAAGACAATTTAAGTAGAGAAATAGTATAATTTTGAGGTCTATGTAGGAAAGAATTTTTTACATATATTTTCTCAGCCATATTGCCTCCTCAATTTCCCTATACTTTAGTCCCTTTTGTTTTCCTAAATCTCACTTTCATCTTTAAGGCCCAGATATAAATTGTTTTCTTTCTAAAGCCTCTCCTAAGCTCCAGACCACAGCTCCCCAGAGTATGCTGCTTCAAAAACTGCTCTGTTCAGTGAAATTGGTATCACATAGGAAAAATAGCCATAGTGTTGTAAGGATTTTTTATGTACACAGTGAAATCATTAAAAAAATAAAATAACAGTCACATTGTAGAAAATAACATTGAATCTTGATGGAAAATCTTCAAGAAAAGAGGGGCGGTTGCCCCTAGGATCAGTGGATGACTCAACTAAGGAGGGTTAGTCTCATGACAGGTGATTCAGACTGGAAGTAGTTAGGGAAGACGGAAGGGTACCCTTAACCATCTCCAGGTTCAAGGGTAAAAGGATGCATTATTTGGCCATGCCAATCCAGAACAAAGGAAAACCTACCCTAACTGAGGACCAGAGGTATGTGGGGTATGGGAAAGCAAACAGTCAATATTTGAGAGACCGTAAGGAAGGAGAACCATCAGGGGACAGATGGGATTGAATTAATGCACTAAGATAAATGAAACTGTAGAGAAGAGACTGAGAATATAATGGATCTTGCTGATGATTGACTAGAAGACCCAAAGAAAGGGATTGTAGATATTCATAAGCACTTTACAGAGTTAGAAAAGAGATGTACGGAGTCACGTGGGTTTGACAGTGTGGAAGTTATAGATGACTTGGATTTGTACAATTTTACTTAGTTGTGAGAATAGAAACCTAGTTGGAGGAAAATGAAAAACATTTGGAAATAAGAAACATAGATAAAATTACTGCGGCGAATACTTTGCTATGGAAAGGCACAGAGAAATGAATCGTTATCTCAGAAGAGATATGAAGTATTACTTTTTTTTTTCACCTGGGAGGGTATATCTGCAGCCTGATAAAAATTATCTTGACAAAGATCATTATCTTGAGAAAGATAACACATTATGTGGAAGAGAGAATCAATGACAACAGAGTGTTTTTAGTGTATGAGAAAAACTGGACTCTTAAAGCTAAAGTATATGAATTAATCTTTGATTGAATTGGTGGCACTCTATTTTAATGGTTTATATATAGTTTTTATTTAATTCCAACAAAAACCTAGTGATGTGGGCACATTTATGATCCACATCTTACAGATGAGGAAACTGAGTTATGGAAGGATTAAGCAATTATTAAGCAGTTTGCTTATGAAACCACTGAAACTTATACTTTAGAAGAGGACAATGAACTGAAGAAAAAACAAAAATTCATAAACTGAAGTAGAGACTGTCGAGTAAATGCCTCAGGGATACTGTTAACTTCTTTCTAGAAAGAGATAGAAGTTATGGATTGTTAGAATTTTTTTCTTTCACCAATTCAAACTTAAATATGCTTTACTTTGCTATTATAGCTAAAAATATTTTTATAATTCTACAGTTTGTTAATTACTTACAAAATCAAATTTGTCTTCAAGGGTCGAAATTTGAGATCACAGAAGATTTCAAAAAAATGTAAAGTAGGCTCAAATGATTTTAATAAGAAGAGGTACAAATGACTTGGGCTACATCAGCACCTTTAGAATAAATGTGTATTACTCCCGATATTATGTTGAAGGAATCAAGCATTACACTATAAGTTATGATGTATTTTCCAAAATCTAAGTCATTTTGTTTTCCATCCATATCTCTGAAAGTCTTATGGATTCTAATCTAGTGAGGTATTAATCTGTAAGGTATCTGAGAACTGGGGTGATGTCTACCTTTTATATTGTTTTATTATTAGCCTTTACTATAATGCTGCATTTTAGGTAACCAATATATATTTTCTGAATTACAAAATAATGCATATTCCCTTTAATATTTCATATTCCTTTTAATAAGAAATCTGTAGTTTTGTAATGGCTTCAGCTTTAGGGTGCTTTCTGGGAGTTGTCTGTCTTTTCATTTTATGTCAAGGAATCATACATACTACTAAATGCATAAAATTCATCTAAGAGCAACATTAAGTGCCTATTAATGATATTTTTAAAATTGTATTGACGTAATTTCCATGGAATAGGAATTCTTTCATTTCAAAATAAAGTTCAGAATTAAAGCCCTGTGAATTATGCATATAAAAGATGTTTCTGTGTTTGGTGGACTCAGTTTCTGTTTAGATCTTAGTGGAAAAAAAAATGGACACAAGAATTTATTTGCTCATTTACTCACTCATTCATTCACTCACATAAAGATGTGACCTAGGAAAACAATGAATTAATTTTGAAGTAATCAAAACAAAACCATTTCTATGATTAAAGGCATATACATAAGAAAGCAAAGAATTCTTCATTTGCCTATACCATTATTTCTGACCACAGAGAATGCGATGATTATAAAATTTAAATGAAATTTTGTATGAACACATATTAGGATAAAATACTTATAATAATATAAAAAATCTCAAATAGAGTCATGCACTGCATAACAATGTTTCACTTAATGATGGACTGTGTAGATAACATTGGTCCCATAAGATTATAGTACCATGTTTTTATTGTACCTTTTCTAGTTTAGATACACAAATACTTACCATTGCGTTACAATTGCCTGTAGTATCCAGTACAGAACATGGGTTACAGGTTTGTAGTTTAGGAGGAATAGGCTATGCTTTATAGCCTAGGTGTGTAGTAGGAGATGACATCTAGGATTGTGTAAAACACTCTATGACGTTTACACAGTGATGAAATCACCCAACTGTGTATTTCTCAGAATGTATCCTTATTCAATGGCTCATGACTGTACTTTCCATAGTATTCAAATGGTTATTTTGCTCAGGGAAGTACAGACATTACATGAAACTCAAACTCGTGCAATAGAACACTTAAATGGACCTTGAATGTACATACTTGAAATAATGTGAAAATTCTAAAGATAAGGACAATACTCAATGTTAACCTTCTTTTGAAAATATTTGAATCATCTTTCTTAACTTGCTTCTAATTAGACAAAATATTTACAGGTTAATTTTAAGGAATGTGTGTTTTCATCGAGTGTTGGCTCTTCTGACACACAAATAAAATGTTTTTACTGCATTTTGGAATTATAAAGTCTATGGTTATACAAAGTCAGGTGAATCAATTAAATCAAATTGCCAACATGTTTTTTATAGCATTCCGTCAAAAATTGCTCAGTTAAATGTAGACAATAGAACATTGTTTAGCTGATCTTATTAGCCATAAACTAAAGCAGAGATTCCAAAAAACTCCCCTGCAATAATTTTGTCATGTTTTCTAGACACAACGTTCGCTTTATATATTACAATATAAATTCAATGTGTCATGGCTGTAGAAGTCTCAGGAAAACAGATACAGAAATCTCAGTTAAAGGAACACCTGGTTTTAATTAATTTTCTTACTCATCTCAGAGAATAATTCAGGTTTGGGAAGAGCTAGATTACATAAGAGAATTTTTATTATTGGATTATTGGCTTAAAAATGCATTTTTGAGCCTGGTGCAGTAGCTCATGCCTAAAACCCCAGCACTTTGGGAGGCCAAGGCAGAATGATGATTTGAGGCCAGGCATTCAACACCAACCTGGGCAACATAGTGAGACCTTGTTGCTATAAAAAATTAAAAAAAAAAAATGTAGCCAGGCATCGTGGTACACACCTGTAGTTCTGGCTACTCAGGAGGCTGGGATGGGAGAGTTGCATTGCTTGAGCCCAAGAGTTTGAGGTTAAAGTGGGCTACGATTGTCCCACTGCACTCTAGCCTGGCAGAAAGAAATCTTTGGATTTTGTATTTTTAAACTAATATGATCATCATCCTCGTATGTGAAGATCGTTTAGTCCATTTGCACTTGATGCCATTATTGGTGTTACTGGATTTGCATCTACCTTTTACTTTGCTTTCTTTATATCTCGTTTTTGTTCTTTATTTCACTTGCATTTTTTATTCTCTATTAAATGAATATTTTCTACTCTATTCTTTTGATACCTTTAATTATATATATTTTTACTTACTTGTAGGTGGTTGATCTAGAGGTCTCACAATTTCACAATTGGCTTCAGACTTTACATTCCCTTAGTTCCAGTTAAAATAAAACTTTAATCCTATGTTGCTCCCTTCCTGCAATTCTTTTTATGTTAATATTGTTATACGTATATATGTTATTTAATCAATGATACATTATTTATTTATTTGATATAATCTCTTTTTAAAAAGCTCAGAGAAAAAACAGAGAAAGACCAAATTTACAGAGTTTTTTTAATATCAACCTTATTTTCCATTTATAGTTTTCTTAATTTTGGCTTGAGTATAATAATTATCATCTTGTGCCATTTCCTTTTTTCAAAAAAGATTTGCTCCCACCCAGCTCCTTTGTTTTGTTACCATCAAGTATATAACTTTTCTTTTTTTAAAAACAAAATTTTTTTATTATTATACTTTAAGTTCTAGGGTACATGTGCACAACAACTTGCAGGTTTGTTACATATGTATACATGTGCCATGTTGGTGTGCTGTACCCATTAACTCATCATTTATGTTAGGTATATCTCCTAATGCTATCCCTCCCTCCTTTCCCCTCCCCACAATAGGCCCTGGTGTGTGATGTTCCCCTTC